>NC_056727.1:441506234-441731234 GCF_019279795.1 Protopterus annectens
TTGGGTGGGGTCCAATGTTTGAAGGTTGCCAATGTCTTTGTTTATAAGTTCCATGATAATACGTTCCATGGCTTTGAAGATCAGGCTCATCATACTGATGGGGCGGTAGTTCCTGAGATCCAAGGTGGATCCCCCCTTGTGGAGTGGGATAACTGTAGCTGTGCACCACTCAGTGGGCATGAAGCCTGAGGTGAGGCTATGATTAAACGTGACACTTAGGTGAGGTGCCAGTTCATTTTATAGTTCATGTAATACACAGCCCGGGATGTCATCTGGTCCCATGGATGCTGTATTCTTAGCTTTGGAGGGTGCGTTTTTTTACCTGTGTGGTCATTATTACCAGAATTTGGCAATCTTCCAGTACTGACATGGGCCATTTAGGGGGTGAGAGGGGGGTGAAGTTGGCACTGAATTGATCTGCCAGGATATTGGCAATATCCTTGGGATCAGTATATTTAATGCCATTCTGTTGTAGCTCAGAGCAGATCTGAGCATTGCCATTTAGATTCTTGGCATAGTTATAGAATGCCTTGTGGATGTCTTTGGAATCTTTGGCAATTTTATGTTCATAACTTGCTTTGGAGGATTTTATGAGGGATCTCAGCTTTTTATTGAGGCTGCTAAGGGAGTTTTTTGCATCCTGGGATTTTCCTCTTTTCTGCAACAGTTTGTTCCTTTTGTTGTAAAGATTGTTTATGGCAGGGAACCACCAGATTGGCTTCCTATTTTTGGGGGACAGCATCTTGATTCTATTTGGGATGGCACGATTCATGCATGATTGGATGTGCTCGTACAGTGCCTTAGTGTAGGATTCAGCAGTCAAACTTTCAGTTCCCATGTACATGGGTATCATGAAGTTTGTCACTTCTGACTTGAGTAGCATGACGTTGGCTTTGCAGACATTTTTTATGGAGGTTTCCTTACTGGGGGGGGGGGGGGATGTGGATGATAAGGGTAATTAGCTTATGGGCAGACCTGACCAATGAGGGGGTGACCATAGGTGTGGAGCATCGATTTCCCATGTTGGTAATGACCAGGTCTAGGATATTGGAGCCCCTGGTGGGACTATTGATTAGTTGATCCAGGGCATTGGAATTTATGAATTCCAAGAACCGCTGGGCAAAGGTGTTGGTAATGAGTAGTTTTCTCAGTTAATGGCAGGGTAGTTGAAATCATCCAGTATTAGGGTGTTTGGTTGTATCCTAATATTTTTCAGTATGTTTAGAAAGGTGTAGTGAGAATCTTGGGGCATGGTTGGGGATCTGCAGCAAGCTACAGTTTGGATTGCAGTCTTACCTAGTGTTAGTTGCACCTGGATAATTTCAGATGCATTGTGTTGGGCAACTAGCCTGGTGGTGTGAATATCCTTGGTGAATATGGACACTCCTCCACCTTTAGTGTTTCAGTCCTTGTTGGTGGTCAAAAAATGTGGTAAGAGTTGTAGCCTGGTATTGCTCTCTGGAACCTTGAACCAGGTCTCAGTTTCTGCACAGATATCGATGTTCTCCATTTTGAGGAGAGCCTCAAGAGAGTGCATTTTGAGGTTTAGACTTCTAGCATTAAGTAGCATTACCTTCAGAATTTGCATGCTTGTACCTGTTACAGTGGTGGTTTTGTCCTTTGAACTTTGCCTAAAAAAGGCGCTATAGGGGTGGCAAGAGTCTTAGCCAGTAGCCTGAATCCCAGGGGTGACAAGTGCAGACCATCTCTGGCAAAGCATCGTGGTCTGTCAATCATGTCTGGTAGTTAATGCAAAGGACTAATGATCTATAAGTAAAGTGTTTCCTGTGGTTCAGGGTTTGATACCATCAGCCTTAATTTGCCTACTATGTGACTCTAAGGAAGTCACTTAACCAGACAGTGCTTGGGGTCTGAGTCTGAAAAAATGCTCTACCTTGGTTAACAAATACAGAAGAAAATGTAGTGGGTAAGTCAACACATGCCTCTTCTCAAAATGAATGGCGAGAAGGTTCTCAGATAAGCTGTCAAACATGTTCTGACAACTTTCTAGCATACATGAGCATCAAATTCCTATAAAAAAGGTTCAAAGTTTTATAGCAAGCACAACACCTTAAAAGCAGTCTGTTCTTTCTCTGCCATTCTTCATTAATCTCAACAGCAAGAAACAAGGTCCAGTAGGGACGACTGCAATAGGTAAGAGGGGGCTGGAATTTATTGGAGAAAAGTGGCAAAAGAACCAAGGTATTGGGAGCAAATAACTAGAGAGGGAATGGTGGTGGAATGTGAAGATGCCAACAATGTATTTGGACTGCAGGTAAGAGATTGCCTTCCCTATCAAAGATTGATATCAGAGTATAGGCAAAGAGAAAGGAATAGGGGGTCATAAGTGAAAGACCACCACTGATAGATGTTTTAGTAGACTCTAGAACAGAAGTTGCCATTAAGAAAGGAACAATTAGTACAGCATATAAAATATTGTATGATAACTATAAGAATTAATCAGAGGAGGTTACAAAAGATTGGGAAGAGAGACTGGATAAACATTTCACAAAGAAACAATAGGGGGATATATGTATGTTTCCCAAATATGCAACAAAGTCTAGAAGATTTTGAATCTTTGCCTGGAAGTGCTTACATAGATATTGTTATACCCCAAGCAGACTCAAAAGAATTTTTCCTCAGGTAGACAGCAAATTTTGGAAGTGTGATAGGGAAGAAAGAGGTAACTAGAAACATGTTTTCTGGGAGTGTAATGAGTTGGCAGACTCTAAAGATTCCCTGCAGACTGCTCTATTGGAAATGCTGGGTGAACAAATTGGTGTAACTAAGGAAATTATTTTTGAGCTATGATACACAATCAGAACTGCATAGACATAGTAAGGTCTTGCTGAGTCTTAATTATGATGGCTGCCAAAAAAAGCAATTACTAGAAAATGGAAATCAAAGTCTAAACCAACTTTGCTAGAAGTAGCGAAGATAGTAACAGAGATAAAACAATTGGAATTGGGATCTTTAGAAAAGGGTAGGAGAAAATTATATCGGAAGAAATGGGAAATGTGGGATCAATACATGCAGAGGAGGAACGAGGTTTAAAAGAAGGCAGGAACTGAATGAGCTATGTAATGGTTGACCGACAACGACTGGATATAAGTGATGCATAATGTTTGTAGCTATAGTTATGTTGGCATGGTTTGTAATGTATAATGTTTGCAACAGAGATTGTGTTGGTATGGCTTATTTTCATTTACATAAATGTAAGATTGCCTATGTCATACATGCTAATTTAATAAAGATGCTTCTTGTTTAAAAAAATAAATAAATAAACAAATTCCTATTCTGGACTAGAAAAAAAGAATAAAACAAGAAACAAGTGACATATATTAATGAAAGTCTGCATAATCACAGTAATAATTCAACTACACAATATATCTAAATGTTCATACTAATTTTTGTCAATGCAGCATATTTGACACTGTCCCTAGATGACTTGTTTTATAGTGCAGAACTGTATTAGATGGGCTAACCCTGTGCAATGCTGACTTGAGCATTAAGATAAAATATCCCAAAGCATAGGAGGACAGAGCAGCCTGCTAAAGTATACCATTTTACTAGAGCATGTTGTAGAGATACAGACAGGGCCCATCGATCACAGGGTCCATACACATCAGAATACTGACCACAGTACTACTAATGGTACTATAATACTGCTGTTATGTCAGCATGGCTGCTGATGCTATTGTAGTGCTGCTGTCATGTCACCATGGCTACTGTCAGTGCTGTAGTAATGGTGTCATGTCAGCATGGCTAGTGATAGTCCAGTAGTACTGCTGTCATATCAGCATACTTGTGTAATTTTAGCATGGGTACTGATAGTACGGTAGTACTGTTGTCAAGCCAACAAGGTTACTGTCAGTACTGTAGTATTGGTGTCATGTCAGCATGGCTACTGATAGTCCAGTAGAACTGCTGTCATGTCAGCATGGTTACTGACAGTACTGTAGTGCTATTATCATATCAACATGATTACTGTCAGTACTGTAGCGTTGTTGTCATGTCAGCATGACAACTGTCAGCACTGTAGTGTTGCTGTCATGTCAGTACGACTACTGTCAGTACTGCAGTGTTGTTGTCATGTCAGCATAACTGTCAGTACTGTCGTGTTGCTGTCATGTCAGTATGACTACTGCCAGTATTGTTGTAATGTTGTCATTCAAGCATGGCTACCAAGAGTACTGTACTACTGCTGTCATGTCAGCATAGTTACTGACAGTACTGTAGTGCTGCTTTCATGTCAGCATGGTTACTGTTATTACTGTAGTGTTTTGTCATGTTAGCATGGCTATTAACAACACAGTAGCTCTGCTGTCATGTCACCTTGGCTAGTGTCAGTACTGTAGTGTTGCTATCAAGTCAGTATGACTACTGTCAGTATTGTTGTAATGTTGTAATTTCAGCATGGCTACCGACAGTACTGTAGTGCTGCAGTCATGTCAGCATGGCTACTGACAGTACTGTACTACTGCTGTCATGTCAGCATAGTTGCTGACAGTACTGTAGTACTGCTGTCATGTCAGTAAGGCTATTGTCAGTACTGTAGTGCTATTGTCATGTTAAAATGGTTACTGTCAGTATTGTAATGTTATTACCACGACAGCGTGGCTACTGACAGTACTGTAGTGCTGCTGTCATGTCAGCATGGTTACTGTCAGTATTATAGTGTTGGTGTCATGTCAGCATGGCTACTGTTAATACTGTAGTATTGTTGTCATGTCAGCATGGCTATTAACAGTGCAGTTGCTCTGCCATCATGTCAAAATGGTTACTGTCAGTACTGCAGTACTATTGTCATGTCAACATGGTTATTGTCAGTAGCATAGTGTTGTTATCAAGTCAGCATGGCTACTGTCAGTACTATAGTGTGACTGTCATGTCAGCATGGTTACTGTCAAGTACTGTAGTGTTGCTGTCATGCTAGCATGGTTAGTGTCAGAATCATAGTGCTGATGCTAGCATAGTTACTGTTAGTGCAATGCTACTGACATGACAGCAGTACTCCCCATTGACAGACATCATATTAATAAGCTTACTGAAAAAAGGTTTAAGAAATAGTTTGCTTGAATGCTTTTGCATTTTTTTTTTTTTTTTTTGTTATTTGGTTATATTTTGCTTGTTAATTGGACATTGAAACAATAACGTAAATCCAAATGAAAATAAAATCCATGTGGACGAGCCATTCTGGAAAATCATCTGAAACCCACTTCAAAACAAGTCAGTTATTCAACGTGCTTTTGAGGAGAATTTTTTTAGGCCTGCTCAGATGCCGGGAGTTTCCCCACTAACTATTAGGTCTTGCTTTCCCTTGTTTACTTTTAAACAGATTTATTATGTTTTTTGTTTAATCAATAAAATTGTTTGATGGGTCTGGATGGGGTTCTTGATTTAGTTGTAAGACATCTGAAAGAAAGTTTATGACCTATGTTAATATTTTTATTTATACATGCTTTGACATGCTAACTTGAAGGTGATAGACATAGTTCCTACTTTCAAGGGAGGCACCAATACCCTTGGTAGAGCAGAGTTTTCTTTTCCCATTTTATACACTGTACCTCCTGTTCTCCCCTTGCTCTCTGTTGGCCTTTTAGCTTGCTTCCCAGGCCACTAATCTTTCTGAATACCTGAATAACTTTCCAGGCAATGGTAAATGTATCCCTTCAATGTTTGGGCCACCCAACATCTTGGAGGAAGTTCTGAAAGTCATCATTTTGTGGTCAGTCTAAATCCTTAAGAAATGTCATGTCATACAATGATGTCATACCACATATTAACCATAGTTGTCCATGTGATAGGAGCCCTGTCACACCCCCTACTTGAAGATTGTAGCTTTCAAAATCTCTGATCACTGCCAGAGGTCACATAGGCAGTGGTAAATTCCACATCCTTCTCTAGGACAACAGAGTGGTACAACAACCACTTCATCCTGTTCCACTTGACTGACCCTTCCAGCACAATAGCTCCATTCCTGAATCTAGGTCACCAGTAGCACAAATGGGTACCTTGCTTCTACACCAGAGGGCTATCACTACAGTAGTATTATCTGTGACTATAATGAAATCTGAATTCATAAAGAAGGTCTTTATGAAAATAACTGAACATTGCTTGATATATCTTATTAAGGACTAGTTACTACACTTGCATGTATATTCTTTGTCATATAAATATTACAGGGAAGTTTGTCTCAAACTGTACAATCCAAATTTTAGTGATTGTTTGGAGTAGCCTTATCTGTAATGGTAAAAACAATAAGATATTATAACAGGGTTTTTCTTTTTGTATTGCTAAGGCAAAACTTAAACAATTATTTTAAAAAGTTTTTTTTGTTATTGGAATAACCTCCTTAGGGATATAAGAAAGTCCAAAACTTTAGATTTATTTAGCAAAAATAAAATTGCCAAAGATTCCAAAGACAACCACATGGCATTCTATAGCTATGTCAAGAATCTAAATGGCAATGCTCAGATCTGCTCTGAGCTACAACAGAATGGCATTAAATATACTGATCCAAGGATATTGCCAATATCCTGGCAGATCGATTCAGTGCCAACTTCACCCCCCTCTCACTCCCTAAAGGGCCCATCTCAATACCGAAAGATTGCCAAATTCCAGTAACAACAGCCACACAGGTAAAAAATGCACTCTCCAAAGCTATGAATACAGCATCCATGGGACCAGACAACATCCTGGGCTGTGTACTACATGAACTACAAAATGAACTGGCACCTCACCTAAGTGTTATGTTTAATCATAGCCTCACCTCAGGCTTCATGCCCACTGAGTGGCACACAGCTACAGTTATCCTACTCCACAAGGGGGGATCCACCTTGGATCCTGGGAACTACTGCCCCATCAGTCTGACGAGCCTGATCTGTAAGGCCATGGAACATATTATCATGGAACTTATAAACAAAGACATTGGCAACCTTCAAACACTGGACCCCACCCAGTTTAGGTTCTTGAAGGGCTGATCTTGTCTTCTGAACCTGACTGACTTCTTTGAATCAGTCTCCAGAGCTGTGGATGAGGGTAAGGCAGTCCACACAGCCTATCTGGACCTTGTCAAGGCCTTCGATACTATCCCCCACTCTGGAATCATAGATAAGCTTACTAAGCTGGGCATTAATCCCTACATCACTCGATGGGTTGCCAACTGGCTTACTGACAGAACCCACACTGTAAAAGTAGCCGACTCCAAATCCAGCTCCAGGCAAGTGACAAGAAATGTATAGTTATCCCCTTCGGGAAAAAACATGTACCCGTGTATTACCACATAGGTGGCAGTACACTAAACATCGAAAGTGTGATAAGAGACTTTGGGACACAGGTGGACAGTGGTCTCACCTTCGATAACCACATCAGCACAACAGTCAGGAAATCCTTCTATGTGGCACACCTCATCACTAAGGGCTTTTCATCCAGAAAAAATGAGGTCATTGTCCCACTGTACTCATCCCTCATTAGACTCATTATAGAATACAATGCCCCGTTTGGTATGTACTTTTCAAGACATCTGCAACAACTGGAAAGGCTGCAGAAATACCTCACTAAAAGAATCACAGGCCTAAAGCAGATGCCCTATGCTGACTATTTGGCTATACTCTGTCACATATCGTCTACTCAGAGGTGATCTCTGCTTAACATACAAAGCCATGTCAAACCCAGAGCTGCTGGACATGCTACACTTAAAGAAATCCCAGTCCCTCAGAGCCACACACTCCAGGGATCTAAACCTTGTCATCACAATGAACAAAACATGCTGGAGGGATAGGTTCCTGACCCAGAGACTCCCCAGACTCTGGAATAAACCACCCATACAAGTCAAGCAGAGCACCTCTTTGGCCCTCTTCAAAAGGAACCTTGACGATTGGATGGGAGATAGGAAATTCACTCCAGGGATAACATCAGTTGCCCTGCTAGACAGGGGTCCAGAGAAGTAAATATTGTGGGAAGAAATAGCCAGGGAATTGTTATGGCTAGGCTTGTATAGGCCCTAGGGCCGATAGCCTAGTACCAACCTATGACCCTATGAAAAACATGGACATCTTTAAAGCTGTGAGAAAGTACAGTACCATGCTCTGTTTAGTAGAAAGTTCCTAAATGGCTTCCAACTTTGAACCAGTAATTAGTTCTGTGATTACATGATTCCCCATTTGACAGGCTAAATTATGAAAGTTTCTACCAGCTTTGTTTCTCTGTTCACTGTGCTCCTACCCCAAGTCTAGCTGCAAAGATTATTTGAAAATTAAGAGCATGTGTCACTGTTTTAATCAATTTGTGTAAACACGATGCACACTCACCAGCCCTGTTGTTATTCTGATTTTCCTATCACGCTTGTCTAGAATCATCCTACCTTTCCTGACATACTATATTTTCTTCCTCTTTCCACTATGCCTAATTACTCCTTGTTCATTTTGTCCCAAGGCCAGTTGCAAGACTTGTTATCCACATCATTTTCACATCTAGGTTGAGAAATGTTTCTGTGTGCTGAGCATCAGTGCTTCAGATGCTAAGCATGAATAACTTTATATGCATGGAAGAGGTGTGTGTATACAAACAACCATAATATATAGATACAAAATAATGTTGAATAATATAATAATAATATTACAATGGGTCCTTCTGGGCATTGTACTGTTGACATTCACTGACTGTCTACCAAAATATGTTTTGTATTAATGTACTCCGGGTATTTAATTTTAAATTTATGTGTGTTTTAGTATATTTTGTGTAGTGTCTGTATGTCCCACTAATTGATGAAAAGGGTAAGAAAGGAATAAGTCACATACCTAGTACTGAAAATAATCATTTATGTACTTCTGAAGGGCCTAAACAAACTGATTCTTGGTAGATCAGTCATAGCTACTATTAGATCTATTACCAAAAGTGACACAGTATTCAAATATTTTCTAAGCCACTTTGTACATTAGAGTATTCTTGGCCATTCAAGATGAAGGTTTACAGCGATTTGCAAAACCTTTGGAACACAGAGAAAAATGCAGTTAACCTTGGCTGCTTTTTCTTCTGACTGCATACTATGATAAGTAACTAATATTTTGAAATCAGTAAAAATGCCATGCCAAACACACAGGCATAGCTATGGGCATGACCTACAGCCTAGTTTGGCAAATGTGCTGTTTGCTGAATGGAAAGAAAGATGTTCCTGCATTGAGAGCTGCAGTGGAGTTCTTAATTCAATTTTCCTGAAGGGAAATGTCAAGAAAGCAATACGAGAACATGAGGGGGCCTGTAAGAAGAGCAACAAATCGAGCAATAATATGATGAAGGGAGAAGGACGGCAGCTATGCCCTACCTGTGGTGTTGAAGGATGACGCCCTGACTGCAAACCAGACAACCCTTGTTTGATTAGCGACACAAGTGCTGGAGGGACCAAGCAGAGGAAAATGAGCTGGAGAAGCTGCTAGAGTGCTCATCCTGGGGAAGGACATGGTTAGGACAATGGCACTGGCAACATCTAGAGGTAGGAGTATCACCCACTGAGTGTGAAGTATGTATGACAGCATGCAGGCATCTTCTTCCTGACCAGGCAGCAACTGTGAGTCCACAGCAGCTTGTGGGAGCAGCAGATAGGCCACTCCTCAAAATGAAGAAGAAGAAAAGAGATGGTAGCCAGGGGGCTCAAAAGGCCACATTCAAGGATGGAAGAGGATCTGGTAAAAAAAAAAAAAAAAAAACAAGATAAAAAGGAGTTCCTTAAGTATATAGAAGAAAGTAAGGAAAAAAACTGAGATGAGCAAATGAATACTAAAGACAATGGGAGCGGAGTTCTTGCAAGTGAAAAAGGCAAGAGATGGGAAGACAGGATAACTGATCGGGAAAGGCAAGGAATAGACATTTGCAAACAAAAAAAATAAGGTAGTTGGGTTGTCTCCAAAGATTCTTAAGGCACTTACCAGAAGGTTGAAATAGTCTCTAACAGAGCGTTGTAACACATCTTAGACAAACGGGAGGATTCCTGAGGACTGTAAATGCCCAACTGTACTGCCTTTATACAGTGGATAAGGGAAATATCAGCAGGTAAGTCTGACCTCAGTAGTAGCGCAGATATGCTAAAATACTGAGAAAAGGACTGGCAAACATGTCCAAGGATATCAGCCTCTATGACATCATCCAGCACAGGTCTGCAGCCTAAAGTCATATAATTCAGTTATATGACTGGGCCATAGCAAAAATAAATATGGGAAAACCTGCTGACTCCATTTACCTGGAAAGGATAGTTTGATAAGAGACTTAAGAAAGTTATCATTGTGGGCCAAAAAATACAGATGAGGTTCAGTGCTGAGAAATCTATGTTGCTGCATCTGGAAAGCAATAATAATGTAAAAGCATAAAGGCTAGGTTTGGGCTGCAACTAAAAACTACTGAACAAAAAAAACACAAGACTTTCTGTAACTGAAAGAATTAATCACCAAGGACAGAGCAAAAAGGCTGCCCCAAAAACCAAGAATATGCAGGGCTGCATGCCCACAAGCATAGCCTCCTCAAAAATGAAAGTAATGCTCCAACTTTGCAGGTTACTGTTTAGGCCACATTTGGAATGCTCTGCCCAATTTTGGATGCCTTAAAGGGAAAAGGAGAGAAAAATGCTAAAACTAGAGTACAAAAGAAGACCACTAAGATGGTAAAATGGATGGAAGAAATGCTGCAGAAGAAGAAGCTAGTGGGACTGGGACTAAGGCTGCTCATTTTAGGGGATAGAAGAGAAAGGGAGATCTGATTTGTTCATACAAAAATCCTTTATGGAAACCAAGAATGAACTGAATTCAAAAATCCTTTATGTGAATGAACTGAATTGCAAAGGATGGGTTTGGGGGGAAGGAAGGAAGAGAGATCTTGAGTTTCAAATAACTGAAGAGTCAGGTTTCTTCTTAGACATGACAGAGCATTAGCTCACTGAGAATGTGGTGAACATATGGAATGGGTTCTTGAACTGGGTAGTACAAAGTAAAATAATCATTTTTAAAATGCAAGAGATAACTAGAGAAGAGGGATAGGAAGGGGAAGCTGCAGGATATTGGCTGCGTTGCAAGGCAGACTCAGTAGACCACCAGTCTTCTGTCTGCTTCTGACATCTTAAATATGTGAGTATAGGCACATGTCACAATCTGAATTGGTTATATGACTGTTGTTTTGACTGTGAATGAAAATGTGAACCATTCTTTTTCTTCATTGAAAAACTCAGTCACATTAGCATGTATCTTTACTTTACTTGTGCATTAAGTAAAGAAAATGTTACATTTTAAATAATGTGTCATTACAATAAAGAGATCTTCTTCTTCTTCTTTTGGCTTTTCCTGAGGTCACCACAGTGGATCATCTGTCCGCTCATGATTGGCAGTGGAGTTTTTTACGGTGTTGAGTTGCCAGCCCGGCACCCAACCTTCCACAGAAGGCACACACATGCACACACTCACACCTAGGGCCAATTTAGACTGTCCAATCCACCTACTGCATGTCTTTGGGATGTGGGAAGAAACCGGAGCACCCAGAGAAAACCCATGCAACCACAGGGAGGACATGCAGACTCCGCACAGAAGGCACCCCAGCCAAGAATCGAATCGGAGAACCTCTTGCTGTGAGGCGGCAATGCTAACCGCTGCACCACCATGGCCGTCCATTACAATAAAGAGATCTAAGTATTACAAAACAAAGGATGATCCAGTCACCTCCAAACAAAAATATGAAATATCCTTCTCTAGTACCTGAGCCATTTGGCCTTTACAGAGTATAACTTCACCATCCCAAAAATCCTTTATATGCAAAACCATACCTCTCAATTATACAATTAAACAATTAAAAAATAAAATCATTTGACAATTATATAATACATTTTCAGTTACACTTCATATTAAGACCTCTAGGGGATAAAGTATCAAATTTAAGAATACAAATTGACTCTTTTTTTCCAAAGTTATCTTTTTATATCACAAATAGTGAAAGGTTCATTGTTTATCTGTTCTAAAATTGTAGCTTGTAAGCCCTGTGGATCCCCACTATGGTACTTTTGAAAATGCATAGCTATAGGGCTTTCTATTTTGCTCTTTCTAATATCTGTAATATGTTCCTTTACCTTTACAGCAAAGTTCCTTTTACTCTCCCCAATGTAAAATGTATTGCATGGACATTTTAAAGCAAATATCTCCCCCCCCCCCCCATTTACACAGCTATATTTCCCTTGAATCTGGACTTTTTTCCATTGATTTTAGAGATGTTATTCACTATAAAACCACAGTAAAAACAGCTTCTACAAGGGAACGTTTCTTTTAAAACAACTTCACTGTTCCTTACAACCATTGGTAAACTAAATTTACCATGTACTAAAATCCCTTTAATACTCCTCCCCCTTGTAGATGATATCCGAGGTTGATTCCTTCCCGAAAAATCCAAATTTTGCATTTTCCTAAAACACCCCAGAAATATTTAACTAGGCTAACCAGTTTTTCAGAGAATAAAGTAAAGCTCATATAAAAAAATATAGGATCCTGTCTCGATCCCTCTTTCACCACTGTCTCTCCATTCCTTATATACTTATTCCTTCTATTATACTGTCTATAACATTTTACTTCACATTCCCATAATAATCCCATATCATATCAACTCCTATAAAACATTTGGATATTTTTTTCTAATTTCTGCTTAAAATCCTGTTCATTACTACACAACCTTGTTATTCTTAAAAACTCGCCAAAAGGTAAAGATTTCAAAGTATGGGGATGCTGACAACTCTGTCCATGCCAAAACATGATTTCCATCTTCATATTTTTATAAATCCTAGTTTTTATACTACCACTGAATCCACCCTCCATTGTGATATCTAAAAAACTAACTTTAATCCCCACCTGAAGACCATCAAATTGTAAACCAAACATTTTTGCTTAAATCTTGTATAAAACAACCCACTTTATTGTCTTAATTGTTTAAAAAATTATTGCTATATATATATATATATATATATATATATATATATATATATATATATATATATATATTATGTTCCTAAAACCCCATACATAAATTTGCATTGTTATTTATTTCATTTATTGACATTTGTTAACTGGGTTAGTCCAGCTGGGCTAATATCCCATTTTCAGTGGTGACCCAAGGAGAAAAGCTTCAGATTACAAAATCAGTTTACAGTATTGTACAGATTTACACTCCAAGAAAACAATATTCTAATACAGGTGAAAAAACAAAAGAAAAATAAGCTCCAGTTACAAAAACAACTAATAGTATTCTACAGATTCACACTCCACGTATAATACTATTTCAATATGGGTAAGATAAGAAGACAAGTAGAGAGAAAAATATACAGAAAATATAGACAAGTAGCAATGCACATAAATAGCATAGACAGTAGATTAAGTGGGCTATCATTGTTTACAGATTATAATTTCTGGATAGGTACTAGCTGGTAACACAGTGATATAGGTTGAGACTAATAGAAGTGGACATATGATGGGAATGAGGTATAGAGAAAAAAAGGAGGGGTTAGGTAGGGTCCTGACAGGGACAAGTTTTGTTGTTAAACAGATAAAGTTTGCGTTCTTTTTTAAAGTGTAATGGGTGGGTAATGGAGCGTAAGTTTAAAGGAAGTTTATTCCAAGCTTGGGCTATGAAACATTTATAGAGTAGTTTCCCACAGTTTTCTTTGGTTTGTAAATGTCAAGAAGCTGCTGGTATGAGGTGCGGAGGGTCCTTGTGGGAGTATAGGTGGATACCAGGGAGGAGAGACTTGGGCAGGAGGATGGTTTGTATAGTACAGGGTGCATGATTTGAAATTGTGATAAAAGGAGTAGTTGGGGAGTTCAAGCCATTGAAAGAGGTGAGTGCAAGGCAATGGTGTGAGTTGTAAGGGGAGTTGGTGATGAACCTTTCTATTTTGTGGTATGTTTGTTGTAGTTTGGACAGGGTTGTGGTTTGAATGTTAGTTAGGACAGGGGCAGCATAGAGAAGGGACGGGAGGAGAAGTTCCTGTGCCAGGGACAGTCTAACATCGGCAGTTAGAAATTTTCTATTGCGAGAAAGCAGGCCTAGTTTCTTGTTTTTTTTTTTTATACAATGGAGTATATGTAGGTTGAACTTGAGTTCATCATCAATGATGACACCTAGAAGCTTGGTGTGAGGTTCTGGTTGTATTATGGTGTTATTAGAGGATGTGATAACAAATGTGGATTTATGTTGGGAGAGTGAATATGGAAGAAGGAGGAGGAGTTTGGTTTTCTTTGGGTTTAGTATGAGAAGATTATCAGACAGGCACTTTTCAACAGATAGAAAGGCTTCTTGTGTTTGAGTGTGGAGTAAAGAGATATTGTTAGCGATGGAGATGAAGGTCGAATCATCAGCATATTGGATTAGGGTTGATTTTTTGCAGGATGTGTACAGATCATTGGTAAAAATATTAAATAGAAGGGGGCCCAGGATAGAATCTTGTTGGATAGCTGCTGTGACTGGTGAGAGGTTTAGGCTATCAGAGGATGCCACCTCCTTTCCTTTGGAGTCTATCAGAGCAGTAAATATTATAGCCGGGTGGGAGTATTTCGTTATTTGAGATGTGTGGCTTTAGCCAAGTTTTACATAGGGTTAGAATATGTGGGGAGGTGTGGGCTATCCAGGAATGTAGTTCAGTGATTTTTGTTAGTGATACTTTGTATATTTAGTGAATAGATAGCTAGGTGTTTGCAAGATTTAGTAGGTAGACTGGGGGGATAAAGCTGGTATGAGAAGAGGGTGAGGCAGTGGGAGGGTTGCTGGTTGTGTGGGAGTGGGGTGGGGAGGTTTGGCCAGGGTTTGGATGGATGTCTCCTGCAAGGAGTATATTGCAAATGAAAAATGTATTTGGAGTTAGTAGTAGAAGTATGTTGTAATGTTTAGTTTTTAATTTAGAGGAGAGGGGATAGGTCTGTAATATAGTATGTTTATGAAGACAAGTAGTGGGGAAGTTGAAGAGAGATGGAGAGATATTAACGGTTTCAAGGATGCATAAAGTAGGACTATGTATATAGTTGTGGGAAAGGTTAGTATGATAGGATTTAAGAATAGAAAGAGATATGAGAGTAGTGATGATAAAGAACAAGAGCTGCATTTTCCAGAGTGCAGAGGGAAGTAATGGAATGGGTAGAGGAGATACTGTTGGTAGTAGGAAGTGATGGAGTTTGATTGAAGGCTGTGTAAAGTTGGGAGTGGTTTAGGCAGGAAGCTGGTGTTCTATGGATAAATGTAGAAAAGTGTGCCCTGGTCCGCTTGTGAGTAACACCAAACACCAGTAACTTAATTGAAGATTGTGATAGCAGCAAAATCACATCCAGTTAACAGTAGTACAAAGAAATAGCAACAAAACTTGAAAGAATAACTTTTAACATAGAAGTTTTTAACAAAGCACGTAGCACTTTACAACACTCATGAATATTAATGAATTACCTGAAGTATAGTTATAATAGGTGTGTTTAAAATAAAATTTAACCAATCCAATAGTTTTTAAACTACTTCTAAGGAGTATTTAAACCAGTTCTTTATGTCTTTATGTTGTCTGATGAAGTCTTTGGTGACGAAAACGCAGTCTGTTTAAGTGTATTAAAGAGCGTTCATCCTATCTGAGGTTTCGCTGCTATTCTTTCAAGTTTTGTTGCTATTTCTTTGTACTACTGTTAACTGGATGTGATTTTGCTGCTATCACAATCTTCAATTAAGTTACTGGTGTTTGGTGTTACTCACAAGCGGACCAGGGCACACTTTTCTACATTTATTGGTTGGTTTCGAGTGCCTGCGCCTTGTTTTTTGGTTGGTGTTCTATGGATGATGAGACAGGAAGGGGAGCGATTGGATAGGATAAAAGTAATTGATGTGGGAGTGGGTGGGAATGGGGTAGGGTAGAAGACCAAAGAGAGCCTGAGCGTAGTGAGGGCGAATGGAGTAGGGCCACACCCATGCAGAGAGCTAGAAAAAACAATTGGTAAGGCAGGTAAGTATGGGGAAGTAGGAGGAGGAGGAGAGGCAGAGCAGGGTAGAAGCACCTTGCAGAGGTATGATACATGGATCCTTCAGAAAATAAGATAGCAGGCAGGAAAAAGGAGAAAAGGGCCAGAGGCTAGATGGGACTGTACAGAGAAGGAGGAAATCAGAGAGTGAGTCAAGTGGAGGGAGCTCAGCAGGCAGAGAAGCTGTAGGGGTAGTTATATAGAGGTAGAGATAAAAGGGGGAGCAGGGCAGTAATAAGAGTAGGGAGTGGTCCAGAAATGTGCAAGGAGATGGCCAATGGCAGAGCAACAGTGCAGGTAATTAAATACTAAAAGTAGCAGTGCATACTTTAGCAATTCACTATGGGAGGGAGGTATCCACGAAGGATCTTGACTGGAGGTAGTTCCAGGTAGGTATGATCTGTGGGCTTTGCAGAAATGGAGTGCTGGTCAAAAGACTGTAAAAGAGAGAAGAGTGGAGTTAGGGAGAGAAGGAGCCAAAAGTTAAGTGTAGTTGAAAAAGAGCTAGAAGGGTAAAACTGTGTGTGGGGGGTATTGTATATAAGTAATGTGAGGGTGGGAGACAAGTGAGTGCAAGTGAGAGCTACTTGAGACAGTGAGTGAAGGTAAGAGTGAGGTATGAGGGGCATCTGAACTAGTAAGGGTGCAGGGGTATTGTATATATGTAATGTGAGGGTGGGAGACAAGTGAGTGCAAGTGAGCGCTACTTGAGACAGTGATTGAAGGTAACAGTGAGGTATGAGGCGCATCTGAAATAGTAAGGGTTCAGGGGGGTTCAGGTTGGTGTGTAAGGTTGGAAAAGAAAGTGTAAGTATGCAGGAAGGCTAGGTACAGAAGTAGATAGTGAGAACAGGGTGAACAGCAGAATTAAGAGCAGCAATACAATACATATTAATGGAGGCAAAAATATAAACAGCAAAAACACAAAAGATAAATGCAGGCATAACCCTATCAACAGTCCTATAAGCACTACACAAACAGTATCCTGACAAAGAGTGTATATTTTAAATTGCAGATTGAGACAAATAGCAGAAAGAAATTGTCAAATCATAAGGCTTATCGCTAAGGAACACAGCGATATTCAAGTGTAACTGGCGATTAAACAACAAAACATCCAAAAAAACTGCGAGCAAATCCAGACAACGAGGTCTCAAGGGCTACTATTCTGGCAAAGCTAAGACTGGGTGATTACACGTCTACAGAACACATGTAACAGTGAGCAAATGCAAGCAGTAAGGTTGTAAGGGCATACACAATATTTCACAGGGAGAAATAAGTCATAAACTCTAATGTGTTTTACAGCTGCTGACTTCTCAAGTCTATGTGCTACAACAGCAGCCTAGTAGACATGTTATTGCCAGAAAAGGCAAATGCTGCCCCCATTGCCGTACCTTGTAGTTGTTTATACAATTCACCATTGAATTCAAATATGTTATTATTAAGACAAAAATAAATTAGTCAATGATGAAATGTGTTTTTGGACTGTCCCCTAAAAAGTAAAACAAAGCCTCCAGTCCAAATGTATGCTTTACCCTCATGTATAAGCTAACTTCATCCACTACTATAGAATACACATCTTCCACCCATTTAACATTTGTTATTTTGTCCATAAAATCAAACACATCCCATGTGTAAGATGGTAATTTAACTGCTTCTTTATATAAGCATTTATGTAAAAACATGATCAATTATGGGTAAAACATTAACATACCGACACAACAGGCTGGCCAAGTGGGTCTTTAAGATCTTTATGAACCTTAGCTAAACAAATGAAATGAGCCATAGTACAATTTCTACTATTAAATTTGTGTATTTCACATCCTCATATGAAAAATAGTTTCATCTCAAAAAAAATCCAGGTTCAAGTGAAATATAGCTGTGTAAGTGAGGAGGGTGATATATGTTTTAAAATGTCCATTCAATAAATTTTACATTGCGGAGAGTAAAAGGAACTTTGCTGTAAGGGTAAAGGAACATATTAGAGATATTAGTAAGGGCAAAACAGAAAGCCCTATAGCTATGCATTTTCAAAAGTGCCATAGTGGGGATGGGGATCCACAGGGCTTACAAGCTACAATTTTAGAACAGATAAATAATGAACCTTTTAATATGTGTGATATAAAAAGGAAACTTTGGAAAGTCAAATTTTATTCTGTAGAGGTATTAGTATGCAGTGTAACTGGAAATGTCTTATGTAATTGTCACATGATTTTATTTTTTAATTGTTTGTATAATTGAGAGGTATGGTTTTGCATATAAAGGATTTGTAGAATGGTGAAGTTATACTCTGTAAAGGCCGAATGGCCAAGATGCTAGAGAAAGATATTTTGTTTCTGTTTGTTTTTTAATAAAGTGTTTGGAGGTGGCTGGTTCATCCTTTGTTTTCTGGTTTCTGCTTTTGCACTTCACTATATTTGGTGGTTGCTGATATTTGGTGTGGATGGCCAGTGAGTCCTTCATCCAATTACCAAGTCTGTATAGGGAATTGTCCCTGGACCCAACTCAAAGAAATATGGAGAATTTTCTTGTTCAGTCAGGAGAAGGTTTATTACAAAAGGATAATCTGGATATTGGCCAGGGCAGTCGGAATAAAGCTGTACCAGGAATATTGAATAAATTAGATGAGGAAAAAAGGAAATGCTTCAATAATCCATATTCGACAACTGGTAAAGACGTGGCCATTGCTGTGGCTCCAGAAGTCAGATTGATTAATATTTAAAGAAACTTCTGTGTATTTAAACATACAGAGTTTATAGCTTTATTTGGAACGTAATTATCACTCCAAGGGGTTTGCGAACTGTTAAAATTCCTTCAACCCCTTCTGATTTAATGAATGAGGAGGATAAAAAAATTAATACCAGCTGGATAGCCATAGAACATAGGCAGTATGGAATAGATTGGTATTCTAGTGGAGAGGGATCTAATTAAGAGACAAAGACTTAAAGATGATATCAAATCTACTTGCCATGATATTGCGCAGAAAACTAACAATGCACCTTTAGAGCAATTTTTAGCTGACACCAATGATAAACTGCTTAATTTTGAAAAACACATTACTGACAAAAAGAAAACAAAACTTTTTTGGGACTTACGTGATTATGAACATAATCAAGCATTTGTGTTAACATCCAATCAACATAAGAAACGTAATCTCATAAGATTTCAACAGATGACAGGAAACAAAAGGGAGCTTCATTCACTTGAGCGGAAAGTTGGACCTCTTCTACGGACTATGAAAGTGAAGATAATACAGAATATCTATGTTTGCCATCTGCAGGAAACCCAGAGCATTTCAGAAAGACTTTTTGGAGGGAACCAGAAGGTGAAAATGAGAATCATAAATGAAAGCGAAGTATCTATGAATATGGACCAGGTAATAGTAGGGAAGGACTGCAACATTCCTGTTATATTAAGAAAGGTAAATTGTGTTAATGTACTTGAACAGACAGTAAATATAAGGAATAATAATGTAAATTATGTTATTAATTTATCTGGTTACACTTTTTCGAATGAGGAAATTGCTATATTGAATCTAGGCTTAAAGTTTGTACCCACAGTGCTGCCCAGACTTCACGATATTAAATGTGAAATTATCAAATTAATTAGAAAGTTACATTTGAAGGGTTACTTTAAAAAGGACAATAATAAAATTGTGGAAGTAATGGGAAATGTTGATAATGAAATGGATGATAGTGATGATAGTTGGTTAAAACTTTCCTTTTTCTATCTGACATATCTGTGCTGATTATATCCTTAAGTTCTTATTAGTTTTACCAATATAAAAAGTTGTGCATGCTATACAGTGTGCAAAATAATTCACATTTTCCGAAATACAAGTTCCCCTTGCATTAAATTTAAAATTCTGTCCACTAATTGGGTGCTTAAAAAATGCTTCTGCACTTATATCTATACAGTGTACACAATTATAACATGGAATTGTCCCAGTCTTCCCATGATATTTCACAACTTAGTTTTTGCTAGTCATTTCTTTAAAACATAACTGTTGTCTCAAGTTCTTTTCTCTTTTGTATGTGAAGCTCGGCTTCTCTCCTATAATCTTACTGTATAGATATAAGTACAGAAGCATTGTAAGCATGTATTTCGGAAAATTTGATTTATTTTGCACACTGTATAGCATGCACAAGTTTTTATATTGGTAAAACTAATAAGAAACCTAAGGATAGAGTCAGCACACATATGTCAGATATAAAAAGGAAAGTTTTAACCAATGCTTTAGCAAAACACATAGAGAACAAGGTGTAGAGCACAAATTCAAATTCAGAATTCTACATGTAATATCGAGGAATAAAAATGGTGGAGATGTGAATAAAACAGAATTGAATGAGTATAAATGGATAAATTATTTCAGGGATGGCCATCTCCCAGGTCTGAATAGTACTGTGAGCATAAAACCCATATTGAAAGATAGGTATAATAACATCTAAAAATTAATTACAGATAAATAATACAGAAAATAAATTGTTTTTATGTTTTATGTATTTATGCATTTTACTTTTAAATAAGATGCATTTTAGCTAAGCATATATATTTTTTATGTGGGCACTTTAACAGCTTTAATAAGCTCAGAACATGTAATATTTAATTGGCTGCTATTAGGTATTTAAACTCAGAAAGATTGTGTGTTTTTAGATACTGATGAAGAGTTTTACTCAAAAGCTTTGTTGTGTAATAAAGACAACTGTGGTGGACTTTCAGCTGTTTTTGCTTTTTTACATATAATTGTAACATGATTTTATTTTTTTAATTGTTTAATTGTATAATTGAGAGGTATGGTTTTGTATATAAAGGATTTGTGGGATGGTGATGTTATACTCTGGAAAGGCTGAATGGCTGAGGTGCTAGAGAAAGATATTTTATAGTTCTGTTTGTTTGTTTAATAAAGTGTTTGGAGGTGACTGGTTCATCCTTTGTTTTGTGGTTTCTACTTTTGGACTTCACTATATTTGGTGGTGCTGAGATCTAAGTATCAGTCTTTCAGAGCTTTACTGCAAAGGCTCACCCAGACTCTGCTACAGTTTGCTGTGAGGGAAAGGTTAGCTTGCTTTTTATTTGTTGTATTTTGTATTACTTTATTGCTTTTTTCTATTTTGTATACTGTGATTTGTTTTCTTTACACTGTGTTTTATTTGTATTCTGCTTTTAACTGCATATTAAAACTTGAAAAGAGACCACAGCTCTGTCTCTTTTGAGTCAGACAGAAATTTTTCCCACCCTCTGACCAGGTTACTGTTGTGTTCTTAAACACCACTGTCTTTCTAGTTGACTACCCCTTATGTTAATTTGACCATATATCTCATTTCCTCTCTGCTTTTAATGGCTGGTGTGAGTACGCACAAAATTATCATTTTGTGAAATCACTCTCCTTCAACTATTTGCACTTATTGGCCATCATACTGTAGTCCATCGTACCAGAATACAAAAGTGATCAACCCCTTTCAATCTATCTTGCTGTTTTAAAAATAATGACTCTCCACGAAAACTTTAAGTTACCTACTTTCAAATCTAACTCCTCTAGTGCACACTGCAGCATTTAGGATAAACCATTTTTTCATCTTACCTTTAAGCATCTATTGCAAGACCACCAGTTATTGGAGAGTCCACATTCTGCCTCTCAGTAGTCATCTTGAGATTAGTGCTTCTGTTTTCTCCTGGTGAGAGAAGGAGTGCAGTTATTATTTCCTGGAGACTGCTGATCACCAGAAAGCTTAATAACTGCTTTATAGGTGACAGCTTGGAATCTGTGCTTATATTCTGATCCTGGTGAGAGTAGGAGCAGAGTGCATTGATTCCTGACTCTTTCTGGTTGGGAGTGAGTGTCTGTGCTTAACATACCTGATTGGTCTGGTTGTTATTCGAGGCATCTAACAGAAAAAGGCTACAAGCCTGCAGACCCTTGCATCATCTGGGACAAGATTGTGGATCACCAAACAGGCCATGGCCTGCTTCTCTTCTTGGGATTGGTGCTAACATTTTGCTTCTGGTGAGAGAAGAAGCAAAGGAATATTGTATCCCAACAGAGTGAAGCTGTGCTGAGACCAGCATTAATAGTAGCCAAGCAGTAGCCATTCATGCGACTCCCCTCTTTTCATCATTCTTGACAAGCTAATTCTTTATTTTTCAGTAAGTACTGCTTGATTTCTTTCTAACTTCAGAATATCTGCCTAAATACTTCATCCTTAAATTTTCAGGGTCTACGTATTAGCTTCCCCTCAAGTGTTTGGCAGTGCTCTATACAGACTCAGACACCCTGAGTGACATTTTTCCTGTAAAAGAAATATATAAGAAAACAGCTCCAATATTTAATAATAATGACCATCCCTCCTGGCATGTCTAAAAGTCAGTTCCCTGTGCTTTCTCTTATTAACCTGGTGAACTTGGGCATTCTGAGGCAGTGTAGCAAATGCCTCATTTACACAGACAACCCTCTTTTCTTACCTCCCAACACTCAGACTTGTGAGAGATGCACTTATATATCCAAATTGAAAGCCATGCACTCAGAAGCCAAGACCGGAATAGCTAGTCAAAAGGAGAAGGTCAACACCTGCACCACACCAAATGCAACACACAGCCCTCCAGAACACCCACCATCATAGCTCTTGCATAAAAACACAAACCACACACCCACCTTCGCGGAGGCTGTCAGTAGAAATCTACCCAAACAGCAGAGACCTCCAAGACAGAAATGCACTCGACCACCACAACACAGCACAAATCGCAAGACATATAGCTCACCTACACAGTGTGCCCCTCAACCTACACCCCTAAGGCAAAACAGCTTGCCCAATACACTAATCATAGGTGACTCGATGAGGCACATTGATGCCCCACTCACTAGGTTGAATAAGGAAAAGGTAACAGTCAGCTGTCTATCAGGTGCCAGAATCTGACACATAGCACGTGCACTCAGGTCACTCCAAAACAAGTACAAGTGTGACTCTGTCACTGTCCATGTGGGTGTGAATGACCTGAGATGCACCTCCCTGGACTACATGAAAAGAGACATGGAGGAGCTCTTGGATTATGTGGCCCAAGCAGGTATGACCCTAGCCCTGAGCAGCATCCTACCATCACCCAGAATGATACTGCAGTACAAGCAGAAAATGACTGACTTCAACAATTGGCTAAGTTGTTATATCAAGAATCTCCATGGCAATACCCAGGTTTGCTCTGAGTTACTGCACAATGGTACCTCCTATACTGAGCCAACAGATATTGCCAACATACTAGCCAACAGATTCAGTGCCAAAGTTACCCCTCTCATGCCCCTAAAGGACCAATCGCAATAACAGAGGAATGCCAGACACCCAGCATTACTGCAGCACAGGTTAAAGCTGCATTGTCCAAAGTCAAGAATACAGCTTCCATGGGACCCAACAATATCCCTGGATGTGTTCTACATGAACTACAAAGTGAACTGGCACCACATCTGTGTGCCCTGTTCAATCACAGCCTCACCTCAGGCTTTGTCCCCACCAAATGACACAGTGCTATAGTCGTCCCTCTCCATAAAGGGGGAGTGACTACAGACCCTGGGAAGTATCACCCCATTAGCCTTATGAGTCTGATATGTAAGGCTATGGAGTGCATCATCATGGACCTAATTATCTAGGATAAAGGGAATCTCCAAACTCTAGATCCCACGCAATTTGGTTTTGTGAAAGGTAGATCATGCCTGCCCAACCTGGTTGACTTCTTTGAGTCAGTCACCAGAGCTGTGGATGAGGGCAAGGCAGTTCATACAGCCTACCTTGATTTGGTCAAGGCCTTTGATACCATTCCCCACTCAGGAATTATTGATAAACTCACCATACTAGACATCAGCCCCTATATCACTGGGTGGGTTGCAAATTGGCTCACAGAAAGAACCCACAGTGTGAAAGAAGCGTACTCCAAGTCAGACTGCTGACCAGTCACAAGTGGAGTCCCACAGGGATTGGTTCTGGGTCCTCTCCTGTTTGGCATTTACTTTTCAGAAGTCCAGGCCAACACGGAGGGACTCTTGCTGACCAAGTTTAAGTCATTATTAGCTCTCGAAGTGATGCAGACATTCTGAAGAAAGGTCTCACTAAGACCAATGACTGGTGTCGAAACAATGGCCTTAAGCTTAATGCAAAAAAATGCGTCATCTCCTTTGGGAACAACTCAGTTCCCACTAATTACCACATCGATGGAAGCCCACTGAACACTGAAGACGTTATAAGAGATCTCAGGACACCGGTTGACAGCAACCTCTCCTTCGACCACCACATTGCCACTATGGTCAGAAAGTCCTTCTATGTGGCACATCTCATTACCAAGGGTTTTGCATCCAGGAAGAAAGAGGTCATCATCTCTCTCTACTCTTCCCTCATTCGGTCAATCATCGAGTATAATGCCTCATTTGGCATGCAACTCACTAGACAAATGCAACAGCTGGAAAGGCCAAAAAAGTACCTCATGAAGAGGATCCTAGGCCTTAAACATGTGTTCTACATGGACAGAGTAAAAAAACTCCAGCTATTCTCTGTCTCATATCGTCTACTAAGATGCGATCTCTGCTTGACTTACAAAGCCATGTTTGACCTAGCTCTGTTAGAAATGCTACATCTAAAGAAATCTCAATCCCTTTGCACCACACGCTCCAGAGACCTCAACCTCATTACCACAATCAACAGAACATGCTGGAGGGACAGGTTCATAACCCAGAGACTACCCATGCTCTGGAATAGACTTCTCAAACATGTCAAGTAGAGCACCTCACTGGTCCTCTTCAAGAGAAATCTTGATGAGTGGATGGGAAATAGAAAGTTCACCCCAGAATCACTCCAGTGGCTCTACTTGATAGAGACACTGGGAACTAACATCGGGCAGCACGATGCCAGGGCACTTCTATGGGCTAGGCTTGTAAAGGCTCCAGGGCCATTAGCCTAGTACACACCTATGAACCTATGTAATGCTTTGAATACACTGCTGAGGAAAAACTATGTCCATTTAACCCTAGCTCTGAGATGCAGAGAGAAAAACCCTGATTACAGCCTAAATACTAGGTGGTGGAGAATGGAAAGTGAATGGCTAACAGGCCACCCATTCAGTGCGGAGGGACTGGTGTTTCTCAGTGGCCACAACTGCCCGCTTGCAAGCAAAGGCTTGCATGACAACAAAAGCCATTAAAAGGAGGACATGGACTTGATACTCCCAAGCCATTGATGTTAGTCCTTGGGACATTAATGGAAGTATGCATACATTCCTGGGATGACATCAGAGGTCTCTGTGGTGATGTGGATGCCCACATCAGCCACCACAAGGTAGGTGGGCTAGAGCCATAACAGAAGTGCTACTATAGCTGCAGAAGCTGCAAGGAAGGAGTGGGTTTGACTAGTTACCTGCCTCGGGGTCAGTTACATTCCATGCTGAAATATGGGCAGTCCTTGTCTACTCAGTCAATCCAGGCTCTCCAGCCATTGGAACAAGGGAACCCTCCTATGGCAGCTGGATAGAAAAATGAGCATTAACACAGGAACAAATCCTTTAATGTCATTCTGGATGACAGATCTCTCCAAATGTCTCTCACTCAGGTACAAGTAGGGCCCCTGCGTTTGATAGCAAATAGTCTAGAGACTTATTGCTGGAAGGTATGAATACTGATGGACATGGATGGTAAAAAGCAGTTAGAGAAAAAAAGACCATGTCCATTAGTCTTATATGAGCACCAACCTTATTTGGATTTCTGTTATGATTGAGGCGAATGTGAACTGAAGGAGCGCTATCAAGATGCTTTATATGCCAAAAGCAATAATTTTAGGTTGTTCAATCAAATACTTTGTAAAGTACTAGATAGTATACCAAATAACAATAGTAGTAAATGTTGAATGACCAATATAAAATGTACTTTAGAAAGACTGACTTACATTTGTTATAATATATAACCAAGTATTTATTTATTTATTTATTTTACATTTGTTGACCGGGCTAGTCTAACTCGATATATGTCCATTTTCAGTAGAGGCCCGGGGAGAAAAGCTCCAAGAATGAACAGTGACAAAGTTAACAATATATAAAAGACATTCAAAATCATAATGCAGAGGCAGCATTGGTCAAAAGAAAAATTATAATAATAAAATTTTAAGCAATAAAAGTTATACTACAAATTATACTAAAAAATTGTACTAAACACAATAGTAGGTATGAGCAATACCAAATAAGAGAGAAAAGCCCTCATATTTTATTCTCTTACTATGAAGAAAAGAGTAGTAACTAGATTTGGAGGCATAGGGAGAGGAGTAGGGATAGGGGTAAGAGCAGGAAGGGGAAAAATATATCAGTCTGGGTTAGCACAAGGACAAAGCCAATGAGTTTTAAGATATTCTTTAAGATGTTTTTTAAATAAAGAAGTGGAAGCAAGGGTTGATAATTCAGAAGGAAGCTGATTCCAGTTTTTACCTGCTGTGTTTGTGAAGACAGAGTCACCAGCTTTGTTGTTGGATTTAATCGAGGAAACTAGGAGCTTATTAGCAGAGCGTAGTGTAGTCAGATTTTTGTATGGTATAATCATATTAGTGAGGATAGGTGTGTTGTTGGGGTGGTATAGGGTCTTTTGAGTGATAAGTAATTGTTGATAGAGTATATGGTTCTGCAGTTCTACCCATGCAAGTTTTTTGAGGTTGAGGCAGTGGTGAGTTTTAAAGGGGGAGCATGTGATGAATCTAGTTATGCTATTATAACAGGTGGAAAGTTTGGAGAGGTTGTTTTTAGACAGGTTAGTGTATATAGCAGAGGCATAGAAAAGGGTAGAAATTAGCTGGGTCTGGGCAATAGTTTTCCTGGCAGAAGGGGTAAGGAAGGGTTTAATTCTATAGAGGGTACCAAGTTTTTTGTTAACTGATTTTATGGTGGAGTTGATGTGGTCATCATAGTTGAGATGATTATCAATTGTTACACCTAGTAGGCGGGTTGTAGTATCTGGGGTTATGTTGGTAGCATTGTTAGAGGTTATAGAAAAGAATGCCTTAGGTGATTTAAGAGTTGGAGAAAATAGCAGTAGTTTTGTTTTTTGGGGGTTTAGGAGGAGGTAGTGTTGCATGAACCAGTTTTCAACATTCTGAAAAACAGTTTGGGTGAGGGACTGGAGAGAAGCTATGTTCTTAGCTGTACAGATTAAGGTGGAGTCATCTGCATATTGAATGCAGGTGGCTTGAGGTATGTTCATGTGCAGATCATTAATAAATAAGGAAAAAAGAAGGGGACCTAAGATAGAGCCTTGGGGTACCCCAATATTTACTGGAAGTAATGTAGACAGATTGTTATCCCAAAGAACTACTTGCTGTCTATTTTCCAGATACAACCTAAGCCATTTTAATGCTTGTGGATCAGGAGAATGGGCCTTTAGTTTATCTAGAAGTAGGTTATGGTTAACCATGTCAAAGGCTTTTGACAGGTCAATAAAAAGTGCAGAGGAAAAAGAGTTATTGTTACGATTTTTATTTATAGAGTCGGTGAAGGATAGTAGGGCAGTTGTTGTACTATGGAATGGTCTGAAGCCATGTTGGCAGTTAGCTAGTAGGTTATATTGTAGTAGGTGGTTAAGTAATTGTTTTTGAATACATTTTTCCATTATCTTAGCCAATGGGGAGAGTAAGGCAATAGGTCGATAGTTAGAAAGCTCAATAGAAGATCCACCTTTATGTAAAGGGATGATGTGGGATACTTTCCATATGGTAGGGATTTTGCCTTCTGAGATAGTTCTGTTAATAATGAGAGAGATGGGATAGCATAAGGCTTTTGCGGCAATTTGTAGGTATTCAGATGGGAGACGGTCAGCAGAAGGGGTGCAAGGTTTCAGTTTTTGAAGTAGCTTACAGATGAAAGATGTAGGTACAGGTTGTATTTGAATGGTAGGAGATGAAGTCTTGGAGGTGTTTAGTGGGGAAGCAGTAAAAGGTGGTAAAGAGTTGGCTAGTGTTTGAATGGCTTCTGTAAAGTAGTTATTAAAGGCTTTGGGGATCTGGTTGGAGTTATTGTGATTAAAACCTGCTGGGGCCGGACTAGTAGAGTGACTTGGCTGAAGAAGTTTGTTTATCCCTGACCAAAATTTTTGTGGAGTATGTTGGCTAGTTTGTTGGAGATGAAGGTAGAAGTTTTTTTTGTCTCTAAGAATATCGTTCTTGGTGGCATTTCTTAACTGTTTAAAGTGGAGGTGATCTGATGGACATTTGGTGGCTCTCCATTTAGCCCAGATTTTATTTCTGAGGAGCATCTTTTGCCTAGTTTGTTTTGTGAGCCATAGGGCAAAAAAAGTATAAAAAAAAACTTACAGAAAACATGACAATCAAATACTAGCCATCTTGGAATTAAATGTATTTTAAAAGAATTGTTAGGGATAAGCTACAAAAAAAAAGAAAAATATGTTTGCGTAGCTAGCAAAACACCCTAAAAACAAATAAACACAAAATGCCGTGACTGGCTTCAAGGTTTTACCTAAGGAAAAAGTAGCTGTATAAGAATTTACCATAAAAATAGATATTCAAATTCAACATTGATGCAGTAGCCTTTGATTATTTGGATTGTTTCCTACCTATGAGGCAAGACCCAGATTAGTTTAAAAACTCTGGCTTCCCCCCCACACCTTTTCTATTGCTGCTAATTGGTCAGCACCAATCAGATACTTAGCAGCCAGAAGGAAGTGACTTCAAGATCCCCACCTGATTGTTCATAATTCAACAATCCAGTACTGCTAGAGTACAAGTTTTTCACACTGGGGTAACATATAGAAGAACAACCACATTTGACAGAATGGTGTTGTGCTTGTCAGTGTAGCAATCCCTCCCTTCCGTGTTACCATATTGATCAGTATACAGTGCTAAGGCTGTCAAAATACAACTTCCTTCCAACGACTCTTTTGTACATCAGGAAAATCCCTACCTATGGTACAAACAAACTGGCATCTATAACTTCAATAAAACTGGTCTCCCCCACCAAAAAAACAGTGATGCTACTGAGCTCCTGCCAATGGGAGCTCACACAGCACCAGATTCCCTCATTAGCATATTATGATAATGCACATATCTCTGCCATGATATCTATTGTCTGTGAAATCTTTGCGACTCAGAGTCAAATGTGACACCAAAACACAATGCATCAACAGAAATCTACAACAAGGGGGCAGGAATGAATTGGGCACAGCAGCAGTTAATGCACCCTGTGTAAAATTTATAATGTACACTAGAGATGTGTACACCACTGTTGAGGATTGCCCCAATCCATGTTTAACCATTATGATTCCAAGATGGCTCCACTCTGAAGAACAAGTCAGTTAGAGCTCTCCCAGTGAGAAAAAGAAAACAGAAGTAAAGGAGCCAGTAAAAGCTGACAATCTGGGAAAAAATCAGTTACTGGTTAGTTACTATAGTTCTTGAATGTCGGCAAGGAAAACATCTAGAGTAAAGAAAAAGAAAATCACCTAGAAAATGAGAAGAACATACTTTCGTGGGGAAGAGTCTTGCAGCTGTTCAGCAAAAGCAGTTCATATTTCAGCTTTGGTACAGGAGAGGGCTTCCAGTAATTTAGAGGAAAAATTCATCAAATGCATTTAGATGTGTTTAGAATAAATGAACAGCTACAGGAATACTCAAAGTCAGCAGCATAAAGACATGGTGAACATAGGGCTTTTACACATTCAGACACTTTGTATATGAATAACAGGGCCCAACCTTGAGGAAATCATTTACAGACTCATTTGCACATTTGGCTTCTCCTAAACGGGTCAAGCAGAAGGGCACTTAAATGATGACAGTTGAGTACAAGATAGCCATGAGAAATAATAATTTAGTTTAGGCTACTATATGACACTGCAAAGAGAAAAAGTTATGATAATACACATACCTCTCAAGTGTACCTCATTACGAGGAACGTACCTCATTTGGGGTCTTAAAAAGTTCATGTTCCTCAAAGTTTCTCAATGTTCCACATTGAAAGACCCTGTCACACATTCAGTGTTAGGAATTTTTAAAGTGAAATCCATGGTAAATAGAAATTACTCATATTAATTCATTAAAATATCTTCTTTATAAGTAAAACCAGCATATTTTAACCATCTTATGGCCTTCCTAGTTGAAGTTGTTAGTAAGCCATCAGTATGTGTTCCACATTTTGCGCATTTGTTCCACATTATGAGGGCTAGTGTTCCTCATTTTGGAGATGGAAGGTTCTGAGCTATGATAATACACATTCAGTCAAGTTTTAGAAGACTGAAAAGTTCTTTTGGATTCAAAAGTTTCACATTTTTAAGAAAACTCCCACCAACAGAATTCTGATTTTTAAGCTGAACATTCCATGAAAAGCTTTACCTGCATAGTGACCCAAGACCTTTACACTGTATGCTCGATAACTCATTCATGTTTTTGTTTTATAATGTTTATAAAATGTTACTCTGGTCATGGTAGAAATATATGGCAGGCACACACTCAGAATGGAATTGTTTCCTAGTTTATGATTATTATTAATATTTTAATAGATGAGCTGACTGATGATTGCAGTTCCATGAACTATGCATCGGGATATGTTTTAGTGTAGCAAACGCAATGCTGACTTTTATGCTGATATACCACAAATGGCATGAATTAATGTTAGTGGAAAGCAGGTGATGCTGCTTATGGATGGACATTTGAATTCGTGGACAAGCAGAAAAAGACTGCCATCAGTGAATGTTATTTTTCTAACTACCACATATGTGATGCCTTCATCAACAGCATTTGAAATTTTAACACCAATCACACTGTGCTCACAAAAGCTGTGCTGACACATAATCTCATCATTTTGTCTCAGTGAGACTACAGAATTTAAAAAAAATAAAGCAATGTGTGTATTATGAAATGCATTCACTAGCATATATATGTGTCTAGAGTAAGTAAGAAGCTGCAGGGATGTATAAAGTCCTGGAGTCTACTTTGTTTCATTGAATCTCATTTCACTGAATTTCATTTCACCCCGACCACATCGCTGAAAACACAAATTACTGAAAACTTATTTCAGTGAATCTCATTTCACTGAACTGAACTTAGTATAGTACTGTAAGGCAAGTTAAAGGTATATGCCTTTTTCCCTATTGCAGTGCAATCCTGGAGTTAGTATATATAGCTGGGGGGCACAGCCCCCCACATTGGGAGGTGTGGGGGGCGTAGCACTCCACCTTGTTTGTTTTATATTGTATTTTACCAAAAACTTCAAAACCAATACATTTTAAACAATAGGCATGCATAGTTGCAACACCAATAACTAACTCTCTCCAGAAGACAATGTGTACTCAAACTAGGTGGGGGGGCTGTGCCCCCCACCTCCAACTATATATACTAACTTCAGGATCGTACTACAGTAGGGGAAAGGCCATATACCTTTTACTTGCCTTACAGTACTTTACACAGTGCGATATATACTAACTGTAGTTTAGTGAAATGAGATTCAGTGAAATGAGTTTTCAGTAATTTGTAACTTCAGCAAAGTGGTTGGGGTGAAATGAAATTCAGTGAAATGAGATTCAATGAAACAAAGTAGACCCAAAGTCTTGATATTCTTGAAGGTTATCAGACATATGCATGTTAACTTCCATAATAAAAAGTTGCTAATAAAAAAGTTAAAGTGGTATGCTAGACAAAACAGTATATTATGAAAGAAACTTTGAAATGAGTTCATACTTTAACTGATATGATTTTGTACATTCTACAACATCCACTTTATCCAGTAAAGGGTATGGAGGAAGCCAAAGTATGTCCTGGCACTCAGTGGGTGCAAGGCAAAGACATTAATTCTGAACAGAATGCCAGTTTTCTGTAGGATGCAAACACATACTTACATGCAGCCTCCATACTTGAATCTTTTGGAGGATCATCATTTCAAATACCCTTCCTGTGTAATGTGGGCAGAAATAGAAGCACCTGCAGTAAACCCACTTGGACTCAGGGAGGACATGCAAATACTGCACAAAAGGTACTCCAGCTAGAAACTAAACTGGATAATTCACTGTCAGGAAGCATTAAAGTTAACTGTTGCAACACTTAGCTACCCTTCCAGATTTTATACCAAGTGTAGATTTCCTAGTTTGCATGGTTCTATAAAGTTTTTAAATAGAAATAAATGTATCCTTTGTTGACAGGGTTAGTCCCACTAGGCTAGTATCCTGTTTTCAGAAAAATGCTTATACAGAACAACTGCCCGGCTGTAGCAAAGCTTATACAGCACAACTGCCCTGTTGTAATAATGCTTATACAGTACAACTGCCCAGATGTAGGAATTCTTATACAGTACAACTGTCTTGTTGTAGCAATGACATTACAACTGGCCTGTTGTAGCAACGCTTATACAGTACAACTGCCCTGTTGTAGCAATGACAGTACCACTGCCCTGTTGTAGCAATGCTTATACAGTACAACTGTTTTGTTGTAGCAATGCTTATACAGTACAGCTGCCCTGTTGTAACAACGCTTATACAGTACAACTGCTCAGATGTAGGAATGCTTATACAGTACACTGCCCTGTTGTAGCAATGCTTACAACTGTTCTGTTGTAGCAATGACAGCACAACTGCCCTGTTGTAGCAATGACAGTACAACTTCCCTGTTGTAGCAATGCTTATACAGTACAATTGCCCTGTTGTAGCAATGGCAGTACAACTACCCTGTTGTTGCAATGTTTATACAATACAACTGTCAAGCAGAGCACCTCACTGGCCCTTTTCAAGAGAAATCTTGATGAGTGGATGCGAAATAGAAATTTCACCTCGGGAATCACTCCAGTGGCTCTACTTGATAGAGGCATGATGCCAGGGCACTTCTATGGGCTAGACTTGTAAAGGCACCAGTGCCATTGGCCTAGTACACACCTATGAAGCTATGAACCTATAAAGCTAGTTTTAAGATAAAGATACTGATAGCTGTATGCTGTCTTGAAAGAAAACACAACAGCAGCTATACATTCACAAACTAGTAGAATAGAGCACTTCACCAACATCTACAGCTAAATATTGTTATCTTCCAAATGAAAGAAGCATTAGTCCCCACTGTCTTAAAGCTGTACCTTGGGAGGGGTGAAGTACACAGATGCCTCAGAAGTAAGCTGTTAGGAAGCACAATTGGCACTATAGAAGGGGTAACAACTGGTACCTGCAAATCAGTGTTGAGATTGCTGGATCACTGTTAATAATCATGAACAGGACTCATTCAAGCAGCCAGATGAGTTAAAACACTGTTTGCATGTTAGCAATTGTAGTAAGATGTTAGTAAGATTCTTTGCTACAGTTTCTGTAGGAAAAAATAAAAAATATCTGTTTCATAGAAACATAGAAGCACTTTTTCTCCAGCTGGAAGACTCTTTCTTTTCTTCTTAAGTTTAGGGGGGAGTGCTAGCTGCTGGATTGTGCCTATGCCTTTTAAAAGACAACTTCAAGTCAAAATTCTCTGAAGATTTACTATGGGCTGTGACCATACCTTTCATGTACAAGAAATCTAGTCAAATTCAAAACTAATGGGGAGAACACAAGCCCAAAAATAGGCAAAGACTTTAAATATTGTTCTTATAAACTTAGAAAGTTTCTAGGATAGCAGATTGTGCTTTAGTGTAAATCTTCTGAAGGATATTAAGTCTTAAATTCAAATCTGTCATTATTTAATGACTTCACTCCTCACTGATTACCAGAAAACCACACATTTTATGAGGAACAGACCTAAAATATGAGGCATAAATCTGGACATTCTGCAAAAATCTGTACAGTTGAGATGCAGGACCATGAGAAGACAACGCAGAATAAAACTGATGCATGCAATAACACACCCAGGCTATGCAGTACAATGCATTGACTGGCCATGTTGTGTATCAGACATAACTATACACACAGAGGTCAGAAGGGTAGGCAAGGGTCGGTAATCATCATTTATACAGGAGGGGGCACAGTGACAAGATACAGCAATACTTGCATAGGTGGGAGGAGGGTCATGGCTGGTGAATGTGGTAGCCATGCATGTGACTAGGAGGTTTGGTGGAGTCAAGGATCACATCTACAAATGATTAGATAGAGTTTCTGTGGTTGTGTGTACCATGTGGCCTCACAGTGTCAGGACTGCAGGTATCCTGTCCAAGGGATGGAGTACTGCATCAGCATAGTATACGGAAATCCTGCCATGACCATTACTGGGGAGTTCTAAAAGATTTTGTCAGCCATGGCCCTGGGAATAAGCATGGATAGGTGTTGCTTGTAGTGAGGCTAGAAGGCAGCATGATGGCCTTGAACTGCAGGACTCTGACTGACTTGTCCAGCACAGTCAATCCACAATGGTGCTGGAAGAGAGTTGGAAACCTCATTAGGAATACCTGTGCTCAGCTGCAGAGGCATCCATGGTCAGTAAGGACAATGAAGCAATCTTCAAAATGGTGTATGGCATCTGCAAAAGCCTGACATGTCATCATGCAATGCATATCCATACCATAGCATGGCCATGGCAGCCAGTTGCCCACATCCTCATGATTATACCACTAACTGCCATATGGGCCATGAATGCTCTCAATAGGCCAGTGTGCTCCCATTTCCCATATGCCATGTCACTCGACATGTACTGCAATGTGTCCCACAGTCCCTACAGTGCAGTGGTTACAGGTCATCATGCAAGTCATGCAACATACCAGATCACTGACCTACACATTCACTAAATGATGCCAAGAGTGACACCCAGGTCTGGGAAAGGTAATGGCCATGGGTCTATATTAGTTCACCGAAAGTTCTTTTCAGCAAACACCTTTCTGTCGACCCCTATTCAATGAAATTCACTTACACAATTCACCAAATTTACTTAGGGCAAGGAAGTAGTTGGCCAACTACCCAACTTTGCCCTTTTCCCCAGTGTACTGCAATCTTGGAGTTGGTATATATAAATAAGGGGTTGTGGGGGCAAAGCCCACCAGTTGGGTGGGTTTGATTTCGTTAGTTGTGGGTTCTGTTGTGCTGTGGGGCAATTGTTTCCTTGCCCTTGGTAAATTCTGTGAATCACGGAAGCAAATTTTGTTGAATAGGGGTCAACAGAATGGTGTTCGCAGAAAACAACTTTTGGCAAACTAATATAGACCCAATGGCCACCTATAATCCTCTCCTCTATGCTGTGTACATGCACCTCATTGGTAATGTGGCTCTTTGAGGCCATCTGTGCTTGTGACACCTATGCAATGGCAGCAGTAGTAGTGCTGACATGGACAAGACAACTTTTTTCTGAGCACAGGTGGTGTTGGAAGTTCATCCTGTCCCATGACAGTCACTGCAGCTGGGGAGGATGAGACTATTAGTATTACTGACAGTGCCACTGTGTCATCAGAGTCATGCTAGCATCATTCATTGTTATGCTGCCATCATTCATTATCAGCCACAGGTGACCTACTAACATCAGTCATGTTCTCATCTGTTGTGCTAACTGTAGCAATGCTGGATCATATCTGTGGCTACTACCACCACCATGTGGAATACAGATGGGTACATTTCAAATGTGTACATTACCTATGGGCTCACATGTAACCTGTGGTGCTGGTTGTGTTGTGCTTATGCATCCCCGGTGTCCCTGGAGGACATAAATGCATATGCATTTGTCTGAATAAACTATTCACAGGTGCAAGTCATTGTCCTAGAGGAATGGCAAGTGGCACTACTCACATGGGATATCCCTTACAAACACTCAGACAGTCATCATCAACCCAGCTACCACATCCAAGCCACCAACAGGTATGAATGTTTTCTCACTTCCCCCAGTGAGGGATACTAGGAATTCTTTCATTTCTGTTTGACACCTCTGGGTTGGTGACCCACCCTTAGTAGTCAGCCTGTCTCTGTTGACTTCTTGTGCTTTGAACCTGGCATACAGTAACATATTGTACATTCTGTGATGAACTTGTACTGTTGTTCTGTTATGGCTGCCCAAATGCATGGATGTGCTATACCAGTTCCTGCCACAAGTTGTCCAGGAAGGCCCTTTCAGCTTTATCATACGTAAGAGTATTCATGTCACACATGTGTAGAACCTGTAGTACTTCCTGCGTTTCCTGTGTGGTGAATTTCCCAGCCATTGCCATTCTTCTGGTCATATGACAGGACATATGCACCTGTGTGGTTCACATGTGGATTACTTTGCTTATTAATGTCTGTCAGCTTACAGTTTTCCCCATACTGCCTCTAACACCCTTACTGTGGCCACAGGCATGTGTGCTAATAGTGTGCAATTCTTCTGACACTGTGCCATAGGATGGTGTCTATGGGCATGGCAACCATGCTTGCTGTCCAATGGACATGCAGATCACATAGTCTGTGTATAGGTTCATAGGTTCATAGGTTCATACTAGGCTATCTGCCCGAGGGCATTTACAAGCCTAGCCCATAGTTTTGTGGCTTACGCCACCCCTTTAGTATGGGGAACTATACCCATTATTTTGCTGTGCCTCTGTTGAGCAGTGACACTGAGGTAATCCCTGGGGTATATCTGCGATCTCCCATCCATTGGTCAAGATTTCTCTTGAACAAGGCCAGCGAGGTGCTCTGCCTCACATATACCGGGATTTTATTCCACAGCATAGGGAGTCTTTGGGTGATGAATCTATCCCTCCAGCACGTCCTATTAATAGCCGTGTCAAGGTTTAAGTCTCCCGCCCTTGTGGCTCTGACGGATCTAGATTTTTTGAGGTGAAGCATATTCATCAAATCTGGGTTTGACATGGCCTTGTATGTTAGGCAAAGGTCACCTCTGAGCAAGCGATATCCCCTATAGCATGTCATGCTGTCCATTAGCACATGGCACAGTGCTGCATCACCTATTTAGAAGGTAGTGATTGAGCCTGAATGTGCTCTCTGTGTCCTGACAGGTACAGCCACCCAACAGGACTAATACATGACCTGCCTGTCTCTATTTCTTGGCAGGCTGAGCCCCCTCAACAGGACTGCAACCTGTCCTGACTATCCCCTGTACCCTGCCATGCTGCCCCCCCAGCCTGTCAGTTTCTTGTCATGCTCTGTGCATTGTTACTCCACACACCCCACTGCCTGTTGACAGCATCTGTTGCTTCCATGCACAGTTGTGTGGTGACTGTGCTCCTGAGGTACATCACCAGTTGTCCTGTCTGTTGTTTGTTTGTCTGTGTGGAAGTATTCTGCAGTATGCATTATATAATGATTCTCTAGGTTGCTTGCTGTAACATGATTTCCTATAGAACGGTGACGATGTTTTTCATCAGGTTAAAACACATCTCCCTACTATAATCTCAAGTCCCAGAATTATTAAACAAGTATGAAATTGCAGCAAAACAGCAAATAACGAACATCATTATTCCCCTTTTAAAATTGTTTTTTTCCAGGAGACGAGCCTACCTGAACTCCCCAGTGTGAGGAGCAAGCCCCACATACCCCCAAACTTACAAATACCAACAATGGCTGTTATGCTAATTAGGTGATTTAGCATGGCTGTCTCTGAATCGTGGCAATAACATGAAGAGTTTTCGCCCCCTAGTCCATGCTACAGGGCCTGTTCCTGCTCGGTTATGGACTGGGAAGTCATGCAGGTGTGTGACCACTTGAACCCTAGTCCATGCTACAGGGCCTGTTCCTGCTTGGTTATGGACTGGGAAGTCATGCAGGTGTGTGACCACTTGAACCCTAGTCCATGCTACAGGGCCTGTTCCTGCTCGGTTATGGACTGGGAAGTCATGCAGGTGTGTGACCACTTGAACCCTAGTCCATGCTACAGGGCCTGTTCCTGCTTGGTTATGGACTGGGAAGTCATGCAGGTGTGTGACCACTTGAACCCTAGTCCATGCTACAGGGCCTGTTCCTGCTTGGTTATGAACTGGGAAGTCATGCAGGTGTGTGACCACTTGAACCCTAGTCCATGCTACAGGGCCTGTTCCTGCTTGGTTATGGACTGGGAAGTCATGCAGGTGTGTGACCACTTGAACCCTAGTCCATGCTACAGGGCCTGTTCCTGCTTGGTTATGGACTGGGAAGTCATGCAGGTGTGTGACCACTTGAACCCTAGTCCATGCTACAGGGCCTGTTCCTGCTCGGTTATGGTCTGGGAAGTCATGCAGGTGTGTGACCACTTGAAGCCTTAATGTGCTGTATCACTTTGCATCATACTACTGGTTTTGTGCATTGAACTTACCTGCTGCCCATCAGTGCACAACATGTGGTGTCTATACTTTCACTATGGCTACAGTTTTGTTTTCCTGAATTTGACCTATAGATTGCACATGATTTCAGAAGACACAGACTCGGTCAAAGACCTTGCCTGGTGCAACAAGAAGTGCAAAATCATTCTTTACCTGCTGCACAGGGACCATCTGGAGTGCCCCCTTTATTAATTAGATGCCTGAATCCATTATGCATTGCTACAAAGTGATGCCACTTACATCAGCTTCCCTGGTATGCACTGCAAGCACAGATACAGTGAGCAGAGGAGATGCAGCCTAGACTTTCTCCACCAGTGGGAAGAAGATGTTACGTGAGAGAGACACCATTTATTGTACGTATTCCATTCTTGGACTGTCACTGTACAACAGGTCTAGCTCCTATAACTGTAATTGCTTCTGCTGTCAAGGATATGCTGTGATCATTTCTGTTTATGTTTTCGAGCTCTGGAGGAGACACAAGAGAATAAAACTGCCTGCCAGAGGTGGTGGGACAAACTCTCTAGAGTAAGTCTAGTATATTCCTGGTAGTAATGTAAAATTTGCATAAATTGTATAAGCTGTATTTCTTTCTTTTTTTGTTGTTTTATTTTTTCCATTTATTTCTTTTTCATCTGGATCAGCAATGGTGGATGCAGAGGTAAGATGGTAGCCACCATCACAGTTGTTGGGTGCAGCAGTCCCCATGCCTATCTTTTTTGGAGGGTCATAAAGGTCACCCTGTGGAGGGCAACCTGAGGGGCTTGCTGGTGGCCTGTATTGCCACATTGCTAGACAGGAAGATGAAGGTTCCTCATCTGACAGTGATGCAGAAGAGCCCTGTTGGGTCACCAAGGGGAAAGTGTAGCATCTGGGAGGACCAGGGTATAAGCCACATTTTGGGGTGGCTCATTGACCACATTGTCAGAATGGAGCAGCTCCTAGTCTGCATAGAGTTACACAGCCAGCCTCGTCAGAGGCAGAATCTGCCCAAGATGTCAACCAAAGATGTCAGGTCTGGAAGAGTTCCTCTCTGGAGTGGCTTGGCTGGCATTCATCAGCCCTCACTATCTCCATCATTGTGTTCCCGATCTTTTCTTATCATTTCCTTTCCCCCCATTTATAGTCCAGTTAGCCCCATCACCAGTTGTCCACCCTCTCTCAGTAGGCATCTCTCCACTCTTCTCCCATTATATGCCACTATCTCCTTTGTCAATTTTTGTCTTTATTTTTTGTTTGCCTGCTTTCCCATACTTTCTTTTCTCACCTCCATCCCTATACACGCCATCCTAGCTAAACCTTCCTCTTGCTACCATCCATCTTTACCTGCCCTTCTGTATGTTCCTCTGCTTGTCCTTCCCCTTTTATGACTATCCTTTCTCCCCATTTCTTTCCCATTTTATGATAAACTGAGTTAGCACTTTGTTATGGTACTCATGTATGGGCTACTTGCTGTGCCCATGTAGGAGCCATGAGGCACTTCAATGCATGTGTAAATGCACATAGTTTCAGGCATGCCATCTGCATATTCCCTTCCCTGGGTCATTTAATTGACCTGCATGCTTTATCCCAATTAGGCCACATCACTCTAACCTCATTGCACTATTCACCACTGCACAGCTGTGTTATGCTTTTTTTTAATACTCTTCAACATCTTTTTTCCCTTTAATATAAGAAGCAACAATGCATAACAATGATTATATCAAATTTCATTCATCGTTTTTCAATGTTAATCATTTTTTTTAGATATTGAAGAACAGACATGTAATTCATACAACCAGTGACCGTGTGCCCTTTGAAGTGAACATTGGGTCACTGTGCCCTTTGAAGTGAACATTGGGTCACTATAGCCAATTGTTTGGGTCACTCTGCTCTGAATTTAAAATAAAGCCATCAATCAAAATGCTCACAGCAGCACCATTAATTAAAAAGAAAGCATAGGATACTAGAAAGACTGCTAAATGCTAATGTTTAATGGCACAATAATGATCTTTTTTCACTTCCTTACAGCATATGACTTAAGTAACCTAGCAGAATTATAGGATTTGTTGCCAGAGTGCCCATCGTTTTATAATTGTTTAAGTCATCGTTTCAGTCAGTTGCTTTGAATGTTTGTTCAGTCTAACTACTTTCCTCACAATGCTTTTAATACTAAAATATATCCAAACTAAATGGAGTTATGCTAACATTTTGATTAAAAAAGTCATAAGACAAACCTCACTAATTTTGCCAAGTTATTTCCCAAACTGTTAATTTTACTTACACATTTCCTGTGTTCAGGATTGATAAAATGTTTTTGCATATCACATCTTGATCTAAATTATTTATTATATTATTTATTTTGTTTTATTTGACATGAAGTAGCATTCAAAACTTATCAAAACTCTAAATAACCTTAGCATATACTCACACACATCCATATGCTTCAACAGTTACCTCACCAGAAGAACTCAATATGTAAAATGGCATGATTCATTTTCTGAACACCTGCCTGTAACTATCAGTATACCCCAAGGTTCTATACTTGGTCTACTTACATTTAACATCTTTATCAATCAATAATTGTCCGACATTCTGATGACTCCACTATCATTTGCAGAACTCCAAACTATAACTCTGGAATCATATACATCCATGCCTCTCCCACCTACTGCTGAATGTAAAAAGAAAACTCATATTATTCACCCCAAGACACTAGCTGGTCTCATAGCAGGCTTTGTTATCAATTCCTGCAAAATATCCAGATTAAAATAATCACCACCATTAAGCTTCTTAGTGTTACTATTGATGACCATCTAAAATTAAGTTCTTATATCCATAATATCATTAAGAAAAACTCATCAAAAGGTGGGTCACAGGATCATAGGAGTTTACTAGGCTAATGGCCTCAGGGCCCTTACAAGCCTAGCCAAGTTCAACCAGTGTTCCTAAGGGTGTTTGATTCAAGCAGACACTAAAATCAGCACCTATTTTACCTGTCCAAGAGGGACACAGATGGACCCCCCCGGGTGAATTTCCAGTTACCCATCCAATCGCCCAAATTACACTTAAATAGGGCCAACAAAGGGCTTTGTTTAATATGAATAGGAAGCTTGCTCCAAAAGTGAGGCAACCTCTGTGAGACACATCTGTCTCTCCAGCAAGTTCTGTTGATATTACATACCAGGTTAAGGTCCTCTGAGTGCGTGACCCGTGTGCCATTTTACTTGCGAACGTGCAGCATTTCCTTTAAAGCTGGGCATACCTCTCAACTGTCCAGATATTTTCAAAATGTCCAGATTTATGCCTCATATTTTTGTCCTATTTCTCATAAAATTTGTGGTTTTATGGCAAATCACTGAGGACTGAAATACCTAATGCCATAAATTTGAGTTTCAGACTTCATTTCCTTCAGAAAATGCATGCTAAGACAAATGCTGTTATTCTAGCAACTTTCTAAGTCTATACGAGCAATATTTAAAATCTGTTCATATTTTTGGGCCTTTGTCCCCCCCTTATTTTAAGCTTTCTCCAGACTCCTTATGCTAAGAGGTTGATAGGTATGAAGCTGGGTCAGAGACTGCTCTGTATGCAAGGCACAGGTCACCTCTGAGCAGTCTGTATGGCACAGAGTAAAGTGACAATGATTTCAATCTGTCCCCATAAGACAGATCTTAAAGACCCTGAATTTTCTTTGTAAGGAACCTTTGTGGTCTCTCCAGTTGCTGCAGGTGTTTATGATTCCAGAGTTATAGCCTGGAGTTCTGTAGTTAAGGAGGCAGAACAAATGATAGTGGAGTCATCAGAATATTGGACAATTACTGATTGATAAAGACATTGTTTATCATTTATCATACCAGACCATTCCTAAGCTAAAATATCAGTCGATTTCGTGCCAACTTCACCCCCCTCTCACCCCTTAAAGGGCTCATCTCAATACCAAAAGACTGGCAAATTCTGGTAATCACGGCCACACAGGTAGAAACCACACTCTCCAAAGCTAAGAATACAGCATCCATGGGACTAGATGACATTTCGGGCTGTGTACTACATGAACTACAAAATGAACTGGCACCTCACCTAAGTGTCACGTTTAATCATAGCCTCACCTCAGGCTTTGTGCCCACTGAGTGGCGCACAGCTACAGTTATCCCACTCCACAAGGGGATATCCACCTTGGATCCCAGGAACTACCATCCCATCAGTCTGATGAGCCTGATCTGCAAGGGCATGGAACGCATTTTCATGGAACTTATAAACAAAGACATTGGCAGCCTTCAAACACTGGACCCCACCCACTTTGGGTTCGTGAAGGTCCAATCTTGTCTCCTGAACCTGATTGACTTCTCCAGAGCTGTGGACGAGGGTAAGGTGGTCCACACAGCCTATCTGGACCTCGCCAAGGCCTTCGACACCATCCCCCACTCTGGAATCATAGATAAACTTACTAAGCTGGGCATAAATCCCTACATCACTCGATGGGTTGCCAACTGGCTTACTGACAGAACCCAGACTGTAAAAGTAGCTGACTCCAAATCAGGCTCCAGACAAGTGACAAGTGGAGTACCTCAGCAGTCCTAGGACTGATCTTGTTTGGCATCTACTTCTTTGAAGTACAGGCCAGCACTAAGGGACTCTGGCTAACAAAGTTCGCAGACGACTGCAAACTGGGAGCCATTATTGAATCCCCAAATGATGTGGATATTCTACAAAAGGGCCTTACAGAAACAGATGCTTGGTGCCAGAGCCATGGGCTCAAGCTTAATGCCAAGAAATGTATAGTCATCCCCTTTGGGAAAAACAATGTACTCATGAATTACCACAGAGGCGACAGTACACTAACACCAAAAGAGTGAAGAGAGATTTAGGGATACAGGTGGACAGTGGTCTCACCTTCGATAATCACATCACCACAACAGTCAGGAAATCCTTCTATGTGGCACACCTCATCACTAAGGGCTTTTCATCCAGAAAAAAGGAGGTCATTGTCACACTGTACTCATCCCTCATTAGACCCATTATAGAGTACAACGCCCCGTTTGGTATGCACCTCACAAGACATCTGCAACAGCTGGAAAGGCCGCAGAAATGCCTCACTAAAAGAATCACAGGCCTAAAACAAATGCCCTATGCTGACCATCTAAAAAAACTCAAGCTATACTCTGTGGCATATCGCCTATTCAGAGGCGATCTCTGCTTAACATAACAGGCCATGTCAAACCCTGAGCTGTTGGACATGCTCCACTTAAAGAAATCCCAATCCCTCAGAGCCACATGTTCTATGGATCTAAACCTTGTCATCACAATGAACAAAACATGCTGGAAGGATAGGTTCCTGACCCAGACACTTCCCATACTCTGGAATAGACTGCCCATACATGTCAAGCAGAGTGCCTCCTTGGTCCTCTTCAAAAGGAACCTTGACAATTGGATGGGAGATAGTAAATTCACCCCTGGGATCATGTCAGTCACCCTGCTAGACAGGGGTCCAGGGAAGTAAATATTGTGGGAAGAAATATCCAGGGAATTGTTATGGCTAGGCTTGTATAAACCCTAGGGCAGATAGCCTGGTACCAACCTATGAACCACTTTTCCTTCATTCCTTCTCCTAGACCTTCTAAATGTATCATTCATTACATTAATACTACCATTCAGGTTAGAATAATGTTATAATAAAATTATTAAAATTGAAACCAATCTGCTATTAATCTGCCCAACAGTGTTCACAATTGCATACCTCTTCAAAAGTTCGACCAAATGGAGTTTCCCAGTCTCTTAAAATTTAGTAAACTAAAATGGTACACAAAATCCTATATCAAGCAGAAAAATGCCCTTCTTTAGCTCCCCCCTAGACCACTGCTATCTAAAGACAAGCATCTAATCTGCACAGAAAAATTATGCAATGTGTCTGAGGATACTCTTTACTCCTTATATGTTATTAAAGTATGGCCCTCCCTCTCAAACATCTTAAGACAAATTAGCAATTCCAACCAATTAAAAAAAGTTAAAGCTCATCTGTTGAGCAATAATCTCTTTCTGTGCAGCTCTTCCAGTAATTGACCCATTTACTCTTCATTATTTTGTTGTTTAATTTTTAATATGTATTCAACTGTTATGTTATGTTGTTGTTTAAAGATGTATTCCTATGTTTGTAATTATACTTCATGGTATAAACAAATATATTGATTACTATTATGTAACTTGTAAATGTGGAGCTTTTCTCTCCAGGCCTCCACGGAAACAGGGTCTTCCATGGCCTAGTCAGACTAACCAAATGCAAATAAACAAATAATAAATAACACATTTCCTGTTCCCAGCACTGATAATAACATTCACATCACTCTTTCTTGATCTAAATCCTCTAGTACCCTATCAAAGAATTATACTAGAAGTTATTTGGTGTGATCTCAGCCCTAAAATATTGTGCTCAATTAAATGAAGATGTGAACAATAAGGCATCAGAACTCTCTGAGGACCTTGTCGGTCATAAGTACTATACAACATTTTAACAAATATAAACCAGTATTCACCTCGTATTTTTTGGTAATGAGCCAAAGAAAATTTCCATGGTATTATAATTTAAAAAATTGGCCAAATGTTAGAGTGAGAAATGAAAAAATGGCTGGAACACAGTCAGCTAAACAACCCACTTCCATTACTTACATATTTCTTCATTGTTGCTTACATCATGCCTTTCTTTTTTCTCCTTAGAGATTTCAACACTTAGTACATAACATATTTCATCTTCAGCATACTCTTCACCACACGCTCTATCTAGATGTTAGGGCCCATCTATTCCATTTGCTTCATCCAGCTTCAGCCCCTGCAACTTTGTTATCATTAGTATGCTCCACAAACATTTAAAAACATCCATAATAAGGTCTACTGTATTTTTCTTTTAATTTACTCATTTTATTGTGTTTTGCTTACTGAGAAAGTCCAGGGGAGGCCAGACAGAAAAGCTCCAAACACATAAAGTTAAAGAATAATACATTCTACTATTAGATTTTCACATTCCATGCAAATACTAAGACAGTATATGTACATAATAGAGAGTCATAGGTTCATAGAAGGTTACTAGGCTAATGGCCCTAAGGCCTTTATAAGCCTAGCAGTGTAATAACCCAAGTACCGTTATTGACCATAGTTAAATGGTCGTTATTAGCAGAGCGAATCTATGATCAACACAACTGCCCCTGTCCATGAGTGACATAGGTGCAACCCCCGGGGTGAATTTATGGACACCCATCCAGTTGTCAAGATTGCACTTAAACAGGGTCATTGAGGAGCTCTGCTTCACATGAAGTGGGACCTTATTCCAGAGGAGTGGCAATCGCTGGGAGATATGTTTGTCTCGCCACTAAACAATAAAATAAAAAATAAAAAAAAACACAGAGAAAGCAAAAACACCAACTGCAGAAGCATAAAATCCAAAATTGTTGAACTCTGTGAAAGGCTTGCTAGCCGAGGCACTGGAGTATTAAACAATTTTGGATTTTGTGCTTCTGCAGTTGGTGTTTTTCGCCTTCTCTGTGTTTTTTTTTATATTTGTCTCTCCAGCATGTTCTGTTAATGTCACAGGTTAGGGTGAGACTCCTTGAGCAAGTTATTCTTCTCCCATTAGATCTGCAGATATGCAGCATTTCCATTAGAACAGGTTCCAAGACTGCTCTGTAGGCCAGGCACAGGTCACCTCTCAGCAGCCTGTATGACACAGAGTATAGTGACAGGGCTTTCAGTCTTTCCATGTATGTCACGTTTTGGAGGCCCTGGATTCTCTTGATTAGAAACCTCTGTGGTCTCTCCACTTACTGCAGGTATCTGGTGAGGTACATACAGAAGGGAGCACTGCAGTCAATTAATGGTCTGATAATAAGGGGCTTTCAGTCTTTCCATGTATTTCATGTTTTGGAGGCCTTGGATTCTCCTGGTTAGAAACCTCTGTGGTATCTCCAGTTGCTGCCAGTTTCTGGTGAGGTACATACAGAAGGAAGCTTTCTTCTCAGTTAGTGTCTGATAAGGGTCAAGTACAGCAGAGCTATAACCTCCCTGGTCTTGCATGCAATGCCCTTATTTATGAGATGCGCAATGTAGAATGGTTTTCTTACCACTATGGACACTCAGTGATCAAAGTTTAGATTGCTATCAATCTGTGTTCCCAAGTCTTGCACCACTGAGTTTGAGCTTAGAGGGGTGTTATCTATATCATAATTAGCAAGGGCTACTTCTTTGCCAAAGGGGATAATGATGCATTTTTTTGCGTTAAGTTTTAGTCTGTCAGTTTGGCACCAATTATTTGTCTGTGTCAGCCCTTTCTGTAATATGTCAACATCTCTGGAGGACTCCGTGTTTGCACCCAGTTTATAGTCATCTGCAAACTTGATAACCCACAGGCCACCTACCTTCACCTGGACTTCAGAGAAATAGATTCCAAACAGTAAAGGCCCCAGCACAGCTCCTTGTGGTACCCCACTAGCAACTGGTCTACAGGTGGTGGTGGACTCCCCAACTTTGGCAGTTTGTGTTCTGTCAGTGAGCCAGTTTGCTGCCTATCTAGTAATGCATGGGTTACTCCACAGCTGGGAGAGTTTCTCTGTGATACCGGAATGGGGGATTGTGTTAAAGGCCTTGGCTAAATGAAGATAGGCGGTGACATTCTCAAAGAAGTCCACTAGGTTTAATAAGCAAGATCTACCCTTGCTGAAAACAAACTGGGTTAGGTCAAGGGTTTGAAAGTCGCTTATGTACTTGTGGATAAGGTCCATGATGATTCTTTCCATGGCTTTGCAGATAAGGCTGGTTAGGCTTATGGGATGATAGTTACCATGGTCAGCTGATGGACCCCTTTTGTGCAATGGGACTACTGATGCTGTTCTCCATTCAGGACAAAGCCAGTACTCAGGCTATGGTTAAAGAGAGTACCAAGTGGTTCCATTAGGTCTTGTTTTACATTGTTTAGTAAGCAGCCTGGAATGTTACCTGGTCCCATAGAGACCTTGTTTTTGGCCTTGGAGAGTGCTTGTATGACCTATTCTTTGGAGATACTCGGTAGAAGCCTGGTGTCAGGAATGCTTTGCTTTATATCTCGTGGGGGGGGTGAAGTTATTGTCAGATTTGTTGGCTAGCAGGTTGGCAATTTCCTTAGGATCAGTGTGAGTGCTACCATCCACTATAAGTTCGGCACACAGCTGGGCATTCCATTTTAGGTTTTGGGTGTAACTAAAGAATGCCTTATGATTGTCTTTAGCTAGGGATGCTAATTTAGACTTTTAGCCAGTCTTAGAGGACTTAACAAGATATTTGATTTGCTTGTTTAAGCTGTGGAGGGTATTTTTCCTTTGTTAAGTAAATTCACTCCTGTTCTTAGATATCAGTTTCTTTCTTTTGTTGTATAGCTTATGTATACTTACAGTCCACCAGGGTGGCTTGTTTTTTCAGGAAGACCTGGTATTGTTACTGTAGGGTACAGCCAAATCAATGCATTTAAGTCACTGCATAGAGTATTTGTGTATTCTTCTGCACAGCTGTCATTGTTGGCTATGTTGGCTGGGGTTTTGAAATTTTTTATATCATCGCTTAGTAGGTAATAGTTTGCTTTGCTGAAGCTTTTCAGTTTTATTACTCCTGTGGGCATGTCAGGTTTGATCCATACTTCAAATAAGACAGATTTATGGTCTGACCTTACCAAGGAGGGCAACACACAGATGGCAGTACAGTGACCCCCCCCCCATGTTGGTGAGCACTAGGTCCAGGACATGTGAGCCCCCTGTGGGGGTGTGGACCAACTATTCCAGGGCATTTGAATTAACAACGTCCAGGAACCTCATGGTGATTGTGTTTGTGCTCATGTAAGTTGCCCAATCAATGGAAGAATAGTTGAAAACTCCCATGATTGAGGTGCCTGGGTGTATATTGAGTGACTCTAGCAAGTCCAGGTAGTTGGTGTGCTTCTCCTGGTTCATGGTAGGACCTGTAGCTAATAATGATGTAGAGGGGTATTTTACCTATAGTTAATAGGACCTGGAGGAGCTCAAGAGAGTAGTACTGTTTCACCAGTTTGGAGGTGTATTTGGATTTAATAAAGATGGATACATCTCCACCTCTGGTTCTTTCATGCTTGTTTTGGCGTCTGGACATGTGAAAGGCATTGTAGCCTTGTATGGCTGGGGAGCTCTCAGCAGCCTTGAACCAAATCTCAGTGACTGCACAAATGTCAGCATCTTCCAAATTGAGGAGGGCTTCCAGATAGTGCAGTTTACTGTTTAAGCTGCTAGCATTAAGCAACATGACCTTGAGTTTGCCTTTAGTGGATATCTTTACATCAGAAGTTTTGTTGTTTGGAGATTGCTTAAAAAAGGCACTATGGGGGAGACAAGCATCTTTGCCAGTATCTGAAAGCCTTGAGGAGACAGGTGAAGGCCATCTCTGGCAGAGCAGCTTGGACTGTCGACCATGTCTTCCCAGACAGACAGATACTGGATCCCCCTGGAGTGACACCAGAAGCTAAGCCAATTATTGAAGTCAATATATTTTTTTGATAATGAACACACAACAATGGCTAAATTTGGATATCACACATGATGTTACTCTTCTTATCTTTCTAGCAAGTGGCAGAGGGATCATGGCTTTTGTGATAATAGGAGGTACTGCCAGCCATGCCAGAGAAACAGGGCAGTGGATTTGTAACATATGCCAGCATGGCTAGCTGGAATTTTGTAAATAATTATATGTTGTTTGTATATCAAACTAATTTATACAGATGCTTGTGCTGAAAATGTATTTGTGAGGTTTGTTTGTGTTAAAATGTATCAACAGTGTGCCCTGCTGGAAGGAAAGAGATGTACATGCATTATTGTAATTGTTTAAATGTATACATTGTAACAGTATATACTGGAAGTGAAGAGGTTAATCTTAATTCACCTGACTTTGCAAAATATTCTTGAAATTAAATTACTTTACGGGTTAAGCCATAAACATATTATCCCATAGGTTTGAATGGAGCCAGAGATGCAATGTCTTTACTAGAGAATAGCTGGTAGCTCCTGTAGGAAGACTGAAATGGTTTTATTGTTTTATAACTTCCAGCAGCTGCACCACATCTGAGCAAAGCTCTATCTGTGTGTATTGTAGCACATAGATGCTAAACCCTGATAGCTTCTAGTGATGGGGATATTATGGAAACCAGAGTAAGATGACCAAATATGTGTAATGTAATTCTGTACAGAAATAATGTTTTAATATTAGAGGAGACTGAAGTCTCAGCAGCAATCTGCATTCTGTCTTGGATCTGACAGCAAGGACCACTCACCCATTTTGTCTTGCTCTATTCAGTAAGTAGGGACAGTAATTATTTTAGTCAATCAGGAATATATAGTGAGATTACCTAAATACTGTCTTTCTATAAGTGTGTGAAATTTTCCATCAGTGTTATTTCTAATATTCCCTGTGGCTGCAACTCTGGTGTTTACTGTAAATAGATATTTAGCATTTTCATGTTCTTTTATTATTTATCATTAAATGTATTTAAACTATCATTGTGGCTGGTCCTTTTTAGAAAATATTTAAGTTTTGAGAGTATTTGCATATATTTATTTGGTGATAACTCTGGCCACTCTTGAAAGCCTCGCTGTTTGGTCAATATTACCATTTGTATAGATATTAATTTCACTCAGTATAATTGGGTACCATTGTAAGAGCCTTAAAGTATCTGGTGGAGGTTCTGGTGGCAGTGATAGCTACTCAATCATCTGGGTAGAAGGGGCACAGCAGGTGAATCTGTGCCAGCCTTTCCGAAATGTGTATGTGTGTGTTTGTGTTTGTGTGTGTGTGTGTGTGTGTGTGTGTGTGTGTGTGTGTGTGTGTGTGTGTGTGTGTGTGTGTACAAATCAAATCTCAAAGAGTGTGTCTGTCAGCTGCTTGGAGCTGGGACACAAAGCACTGATTTCACAGAGAGGGTGTGGGAAGACTTTGCTTGTAACCCCAGCTAAGGACGCATCTCTAGGCTGTGCCAGTGGGGACTCTTATTGGGGGTCTGGAGAGAAAGAGAGGAACCAGCCCCCAGACTGAGTGCGTTTCCTGGGTACTCTTAAGGGAAACTGTGATTGGTGCAGAGAGGTCTGCATTTGGAAATACTGAATGTATCCTTTTGTATTCCAAGTGAACGTCCCTCTCCAGTGTCAGTGGTGAGGATTCAGGCTCCTTTATTACTGGCCTAGTGTGGGGACGTCACAGCTTTGATCAGAAGGGTGTCTTTTTTCCGTGTTTTTATTATTTATTTAAAATGTAGAGGACAAAAAGAGATGCTTACAATATTTACAGCATTAAACATATACTAAAAATTTCACAAATTGCATTAACACATTGCTACTATTCTTCATATTTGACATTTAGTTTTACTTTTCTAATAATAATTTAAATGTGTTCCGGTATTTAACATTTTTTATAAACTATTAGATCTCATAGTAACAATGCACATTCTTTCTGACATACAACAGTGGCAAACTTCAGAAACTCAATAGAATTTGGAAGCTAATTACCCTTCTAGTTCCTAGTAATTATTTTCCTTGCTTTGGCCAACAAAGCCCAGACTACAAGATATTACATTAACACAAGAAGGTAAAGGAACATTATATGTCTTTTACAATGTTAGAACTGAAGAAGGATGAAAAGGGCAGGTATATATATTCATTAAAGGATGCCTGGAGAGACATTTGGCTACCATTAACAATACATTCATCCCTCATAGGACTTGGGTATCCCAGTTAACCAGGATGATGAGGAAATGGATAGCTTTACATGACAGAGTAAATGTTTGAAGGGGATTGGAGTACAGCTCTAACAGTAAAGGAAGTGATTTCTGGTCCTTTATGTAGGTTAACCAATATATACAGTTCCATGGCAGACATTCATAGGCTATTTCCACTTGTTTTTTTGTACAATTTTTGCACCCTCTCTAGCATAAATAAATTACTGATTATGAAGGAATATAGCCAATTGGTAGACTCATTGCAAACCCTGCTGATTTTAATTTTAGATCATGCAACCTTAGTACTTAGATTGCATATGCCTACAGTCTGTTATTAGACATTAGAAAGTGAATGTGACAATTATTTGCAAGGGTGAAACATTTCTTTCTCATTTTTAGGAGATTGTAAGATCTTGGTCTGGCTCTGCTGGCTCCCACACAATGTTCTAGGAATTGAGAGAATTTTAAGATGCATCTAATTGGGTTTCTAAATGAAAATACTGGATGGGTGCTGAGAAGAACTGGCAACAAGTTAAGAGAATATCAAAGGGAGCTTCTAGTGTCACAGAAGAGAGTTTCTGAACAAGATCAGAAATTCTTGTGGAGGAAGCAAGAAGTCAAGAATATAGACAAAATATTGGATTGCAACACAGAACAGGCAAGAAGGATTTTCCAGTCTGAAATACTTTGAGGTCAGTGCTCTAATCAAAACTATATGGCAATGACACTCAGGCAAGAATGGGTAGAAAGGGCAATCTTTAAATTTCTTGACTGGATCACCTGGACACTCAGTATCTCCCTTCTGAACTGCTGGTAAACTATGTTATTTTGTCTGGTGACTTCCTCCATTCTTGGAAACAGGAAATTCTTTTGGTTGTCTAGAAGAAGGAGAAAGACTTCTTGCAGACAGGTTCTTATAGGCCTATATCAATTCTAAGCCATGATTACAGATCATTTACAGCACTGATGTCTAAGAGACCTGTGGTGCTTCTCCCTGGTTTGATTCATCTAGATCAGATGGATTTTGTCTCTGGTGAATCCACTTTTGATAACTTACAAAAATCACATTTCATATTTGAGGATATCTCTGCTCTAAATAAGATTATAGAAAATAGTCTAGATGCTAAAAAAGCATTTGATCGGATTGACTAGATTTTTTTTTGTTCTCAATACTGATCCAGGTGGGCCTATCCCCCAGGTTTTTTGACATGGTTAGGGGACTGCACTGTCAGAATTTAAGTAGGTGTTCTTATCCATGCTTATCTTTATGTCAGGGTGGGCAAGGTAGTAATGCCTCCCCTTCCTCATTATTATTTGCTCTGTATCTGCAGCTATTCATTGGATCATAGGAAGTTACTAGGCTAATGGCCCGAGGGCCCTTATAAGCATAGCCAAATTTTACCCTTCTTACCATGATCAGCACCTATTGCCCCTGTCCAAGAGGGACATAGGTGGAACCCCAAGGGTGAATATATGGTTACCCATCCAATTGTCCAGACTGTATTTGAAGAGGGCCAATGAGGTGCTCTGATGTGAAGTGGGAGTCTATTCCAAAGGTGTGGTAACCTCTGTGAGACAAATCTGTCCCTCCAGCAGGTTGTATTGGTGTCACATACCAGGTTTAGGTCTTTAGAGAGAGAGTAACCCATGTGCCATTTGCCTTGTGGATGTGCAGCATTTCCAATAAAGTGGGGTCAGAGATCACCTTATATGCAAGACAGAGATCAACTCTGAGTAGTCTGTATGAAACAGAATAAAGTGACAGTGATTTCAGCTGATCCAGATAGGATAGCTGCTGAAGATCTTTAATTTTCTTTGTGAGGAACCTTTGTGGTCTCTCCAACTGCTGCAGGTGCTTTGAAAGGTACATGCCAAATGGGGCATTGTACTCAGTTACTGGCCTAATGAGTGAAGAGTACAGGGAGATGATAACTTCACTTTTTCTCAAGACAATGCCCTTACTTATGAGGTGAGCCATACAGAATGCCCTTCTTACCACTCTGGAGACATGGTGATCAAAGGCAAGGTAGCTGTCAACCTGAGTGCTCAGATCTCTCACCACTGAGTGCATACTTAGGGTATTGCCATTGATGTGGTAATTTGCAGTAACATCGCTCTTGCCAAAAGGGATGATAATACATTTTTTGCATTGAGTTTGAGGCCATGACGTTGGCACCAACCATGTGTTTGTGTAAGACCTTCTTGAAGGATGTTGACATAATTTGGAGACTCTATGATGGTACCCAGTTTGCAGTCGTCAGCAAACTTTGTCAGCCACAGTCCCTTAGTTTTAGCTTGTACTTTGGAGAAACAGATTCCAAACAGTAGAGGTCCCAGGACAGACCCCTGTGGAACACCCCTGGTAATGGGTCTGCTGTTGGAGGTGGATTCCCCTATTTTGACTATATGGGTTCTATCAGAAAGCCAGTTTGCAACCCACCTTATGATATAAGGGTTGATGTCTAGCTGGGAGAGTTTGGCAATGATGCCTGAGTGAGGGATAGTGTCAAATGCCTTGGACAGGTCTAGGTAGGGTGTATGCACAGATTTCCCCTCGTCCAGGGCCCTTGTGACTGTCTCAAAGATGTCCATCAGGTTTAACAAGCATGAACTTCCTTTGACAAATCCAAACTGGCTAGGATCTAGTGTTTGGAGATTACCTATATCTTTGTTGATAAGGTCCATGATGATTATCTCCATGGTCTTGCAGATAAGACTAGTCAGGCTAATAGGTCTGTATGTCCTGGGGTCAGCAGAAGCACCACCTTTGTGCAGGGGGATAACGGTGGCTTTTTCCATTCAGCTGGGATGAAGCTGGTGTTTACACTGTGATTGAAAAGAGTAGCCAATGGTGATGCTAAGTCTTGTTTGAGCCCACATAGGACGCAGCCTGGGATGTTATCAGATCCCATTGATAGTGTGTTTTTGGCCTAAGAGAGGGCATTTGTGAACTGCTCTTTAGAGATACAAGGTAGGGGACAGGTGGTAGGGATGTCATGAAGTATGTGTGGTGGAGACAGGGGACTGAAGTTTTCACCGAACCTGTCGGCTAGTAGGTTAGCTATGTCCACAGGCTCAGTGTGTGTGTGTTACCATTAACTACCAGTTCAGTGCAAATCTGAGCCTTACCTTTTAGGTTATGGATGTAACTAAAGAATGCCTTATGGTTGTCCTTGGTTGAGGAAGCTAACTTGGATTCATATTTTGCCTTGGAGTACTTCACAAGAAGTCTTACTTGCTTATTTAAGCTGAGGAGGAAGTGTCTCCATTTTAGAGCCCACTCCGTCTTACTCTTGGACAGCAGTTTCTTCCTTTTATTGCAAAGCCTGTTAATGGTGGATTTCCACAAGGCAGGTTTGCTTTTCCTTCAAGAGCTTGTTTTGGTCCTAACAGGTACTGCAAAGTCAATCCAGTTATACAGGTGCTTGTATAAGGCATTGGTGTAGAGCTCTGCATAGTTACTGGTTCCATCTGAGGGGAGAGGTGCAATGAAGGCATTTATACCATCCCATAAGAGGTTATAATCTGCTTTGAAGAAGTGTTTTACTCTAGTTCCTGCTAGGGGAGGGCCAGGTGTGATAATTACCTCAAATGAGACTGAGTTGTGGTCAAATCTCACCAGGGATAAGCTCACAGTAGGGAAGCTACAGTGGTCTCCCATATTTGTAACCACCAGGTCCAGAATGTTTGCACCCCTGGTAGGGGTGTCAACCAGCTGGTCCAGGACACTGGAGCTGACAAAGTTGAGGAACCTTTAGGCAAGTGAGTTTGAGTATGAGTAATTCACCCAGTTAATGCTAGGGTATTTAAGGTTGCACAAACCTATGATGTTAGGATGTATCTTGATAGACTCAAGTTGATTCAAATAGGCAGAGTGGGTGTCCTGAGTCATGGAGGTAATTTTGTAGCTGGCAATGACTTGAATTGGTCTCCTACCAACAGTTAATTTCACCTGAAGTATCTCTAGGGCGTCATACAATTTGACCAATCTGGAGGTGTATTTATTCTTGATGAATATTGATACACCACCTCCTTTAGTTTTCTTGCCTTCAGTTTGTGGTCTGAACGTGTGGAAGGAGGTGTAAACCAGTAAGGCTGGGGAGCCCTCTACAGCCTTGAACCAGGTCTCCATGACTGCACAAATGTCTGCATCCTCCAAGGAGAGGACTGCTACCAGTGACTGCAGTTTCATATTTAGACTCCTAGCATTTAGTAACATGACCTTGAGGTTGTTTTTGCTGGTATTTTTACATAGGCAATTTTGCCCTTGTGACACTGCCTAAAAAAGGCACTATGGGGTTGGCAAGAGCCTTGGCCAGTAGCCAAAATAGGGGTGACAGATAAAGGCCATCTCTGGCAAAGCATCGAGGTCTGTCGATCATGTCATCCCAGGCTGACAGATACTGAATCCCCTTAGAATAACACCAAAAACTCAGCCAATTATTGAAGTCAATCATTTTCTGTTTGTATTGAGAGATCATTCTAAGTGAAGGTAAATGCTGCTTAAGGCTAAGGACATACCTGCCTGAGACACATAGTCCGAGATCTCAGTTATATCTCTCTTCATATAGTCCAGAGAGGTATGTCTCAAGTTGTTCACACCTGAGGGTAATGCTACTCAATGCTAGAAGTCTAAACCTCAAAATGCACTCACTCAAGGCACTCCTTAAAATGGAGAACATCTACATCTGTGCAGTGACAGAGACCTGGTTCAAAGCTACAGAGAGCACCCCTGCATTACCAGGCTATAATTCATACCACACCTTTCAGCCACCTAACCCGGAATGAAGCACTAAAGTTGGAGGCATGTCCATATTCATTAAGGATATCCACACCTCCAGGCTAGTTGCACAGCATAATGCATCTGAGATTATCCAAGTGCAATTAACTCTGGGCAAATTCAAATTGTAGCTTGCTACAGACCCCCCACCATGCCCCAGGATTCCCACTCCTCATTTCTTGATACACTGGAAAGTATTAGGGTACAACCTAACACCCTAATAATGGGCGATTTCAACTATCCCACCATTAACTGGGAAAACAACTCATGTACCAAATCTTTTGCTCAGCGTTTTCTGGAATTCATAAATTCCAATGCCTTGGATCAACTTATTCACACTCCCACCAGGGGCAGCAATATCCTAGACCTGGTCATTACCAACATGGGCAACTGGTGTTCCACACCAGAGGTCAATTCCTCGTTGGTCAGATCTGACCACAAGCTAATCACCCTAGACATCCACATCCTGCCCCCACCCCCAATTAGGGAAACCACCATAAAAAATATCTCCAAAGCAAACTTCACACTTCTTAAGACAGAAGTGGCAAACTTCATGACACTCATGCAGACTGACAATAGCGGTACTACTGCTGAATCCTACACAAATGCACTTTATAAGCATTACACGAGTGTATGGATCATGCTATCCCTAATAGAACTAAGATGCTATCCTCCAAAAAAAGGAAGCCAATTTGGTGGTACTCTGCCATAAACAAACTCTACAACAGAAGAAAGAAACTGTTGCAAAAAAGAATAAAATCCCATGACTGGAGGAACTCCCTGGTCAACCTCAGTAAGAAGCTGAGGTCCCTCATAAAATCCTCCAAAGCTAGTTATGAAAACAAAATTGCCACTGACTCTAAAGACTACCACAAAGCATTCTATAGCTATGTCAAGAATCTCAATGGCAACACTCGGATCTGCTCTGAGTTACAGCACAATGGCACTAAATATACAGAATATTGCCAACATCCTGGCGGATAGGTTCAGTGCTAACTTTACCCCCCTCTCACCCCCTAGAGGGCCCATCTCTGTACCGGAAGAATGCTAAGTTCCCGTAATCACGGCTGCACAGGTAAAAAACACACTCTCCAAAGCCAAGAACACAGCATCCATGGGACCTGACAATATCCCAGGCTGCGTTCTACATGAACTACAGAATGAACTGGCACCCCACCTAAGCACCATCTTCAGTCATAGCCTCACCTAAGGCTTTGTGCCCACTGAGTGGCGCACTGCGATGGTTATCCCACTCCACAAAGGGGGAGCCATGACGGACCCCAGGAACTATCGCCCCATTAGCCTGATGAGCCTGGTCTGCAAGGCCATGGAATGTATCATCATGGAACTCATAAAAAAAGACATTGGTAATCTCCAAACTCTGGACCCTACCTAGTTCGGATTTGTAAAAGGCAGATCATGTCTCCTAAACCTGATTGACTTCTTTGAAGCAGTCACCAAAGCCATAGATGAGGGTAAGGTGGTTCACACAGCTTATCTAGATCTTGCCAAGGCTTTCAACACCATCCCCCACTCTGGAATTATAGATAAGCTCACTAAACTAGGTATAAATCCCTATGTCACAAGATGGGTTGCCAACTGGCTCATGGACAGAACCCACACTGTGAAAGTAGCAGACTGCAAATCCGACTTCAGACCAGTGACAAGTAGAGTACCACAGGGTTCAGTCCTGGGTCCTCTCCTGTTTGGTATCTACTTCTCTGAAGTACAGGCTAACACAGAAGGTCTTTAGCTAACAAAGTTTACAGATGACTGCAAACTAGGAGACATAATCAAAACTCCTAACGATGTGGACATACTACAAAAGGGCCTCACTGAGACAGATGCCTGGTGTCAAAGCCATGGCCTGAAGCTCAATGCCAAAAAGTTTGGTAAAAACACTGTACCCATGAACTACCACATAGCTGGTAGTCTACTTAATGCTGAAAATGTGATAAGAGACCTTGGGAAACAGGTGGACAGTAGTCTCTCCTTTGATAATCACATCACCACAGTGGTCAGGAAATCCTTCTACGTGTCTCACCTCATCACAAAAGGTTTCTCATCCAGGAAAAAAAGAGGTCATTGTTCCCCTCTACTCATCACTCATTAGACCCATTATAGAGTACAACGCCCCTTTTGGTATGTACCTCACAAGACATCTACAGCAACTGGAAAGGCCACAGAAATACCTCACAATGAGTATTACTGGCCTTAAACAGATGCCCTATGCAGACTGTCTCAAAAAACTCCAGCTTTACTCCATCGCATATCGCCTACTCAGAGGCAATCTCTGCCTAACATACAAAGCTATGTCAAACCCAGAGCTGTTGGACATGCTCCACTTAAAGAAATCCCAATCCCTCTGAGCTATACACTCTAGGGACCTAAACCTTGTCACCACAATAAACAGAACATGCTGGAGGGATAGATTCCTGTCCCAGAGACTTCCCATACTCTGGAACAGACTACCTATCTATGTCAAACAGAGCTCCTCATTAGCACTCTTCAAGAAAAATATGATGATTGGATGGGAGATAGGAAATTCACCCCGGGGATCACTTCTGTGGCTCTGCTCGACAAGAGTACAGGAATTTTCTTGGGTGGCGAAAGCCAGGGTACACTTTTGGCTAGGCTTATATAGGCCCTAGGTCCAATAGCCTAGTACCTACCTATGAACAGTACCTGTTGTCGAGAAATTTGAGTGCATGTATGATATGGCGGATTATGGCACCCGACAGATAGCTGATTATGACCTTCTCCTTATCCAGCCTGGTGAGAGGGACATCTGTGTGTCTTACAAAGGAGTCTCCTGTGACTAATATGTTAGGTTTAGTGTTTAGCTCTATGGGCTTGACAGATGAGACACTGGTATACGAGCTATTGTGTGTATTGTGCTCTGCAGAGGAAGTATTATGTGCAGCGTGCTTGTGTTTGTGCTTGAGATGTCTCTGGTATTTAGGTAAGTTTGTAGCATGGACCTCCGCATATGTAGGTATCCGTGATATGGGTTTGGGTGGAGTAGGTGGTGAGGTGTGCTTGCTGACAACCTGCTCAATATCAGATGTATTGACTGGCATGTGAGAGAACATTGATTCAATGTTTTTAATATAGTTGCATCTCTCACATGTTGAGTTTGTGTGCACTAGAAGTACAGGGTTCACTGTGTTCATGAGGCAGTTGCTACACTGCTTCAGGATGCCCATGTTGAACAAGCTGGCTGGAGAAACTGTGGGAAACTGCACGTTCATAGTGCTAGATGAATTTATATGGTCAGAAACAGGAATATGGTGGGAAAGGGGTAATATATAGGAATAACTAGTAGGCGTGTTGTGTTAATACCTCAGAGGCTAGGCTTAATGCTACACTAGTAGGTAGAGCAGGGCCTTAGAAAAACTCTTCAGGCTGTTATTAAAATGGGGTGCTTACACAGCTTCACTAGTACTCCCTCTTTGTCTGGAAATGTGCTAAAGATGTGGAACTTCACTGTTGGGATACAGCTGTATCTAAGGGGAAAATTGTCAAAATTAACTGTCCGGCTATGGCGCACAGTTGCACGGCAGTCTGCAGTGCTGCCCAATGAGCAAACAAGCAGAAACCCACTCAAGGGTGGGGTTAAATACCAGAAGGTTAAAACCTAAAACAAATTTTAAAAAAGCTCAAAAGAACCAATGACGTGCTTACTCCAAGCCCTAGACCAGCCAGTCTTTACCAGCCAGGGACCAATCAGCACAATCCTCTCACTAGAGTGCAGAAGGGCCCTTTATAATCCAAGATGGCCTGCAAAATGTGCTCAGAACAAACAGCCACTACAAATACACAACCAGGCCCAGAAACAGCGACCCTTAGTCTTGACTATGCTACAGCTACTAGGTACACTATTGTAGGGAGAAAACAGTACAGAAATGTCTACCACAGCAGAAAAATAGCAGTGAGATGCTAAGTAAAAGTTTTAAACAAAAAAAGAGCATGGAGGCTCTAGAGAATGCTTTTAACTGCAAACATATCAATTGTATGATACACTCCTTGCCAGAAAAATCAGAACGAACAAACAAACAGATGCTTAACAAATGGAGAAAATTTCCAGTTAATACCTTTCAAACAGTGAAAATTGATAGAAAAGCTTTACAAATAGTGAAAACAGTAACTAAAATGATTTAGCAGGCCCAGTAAGTCAGACAATTGCAGTACAACAGTGCAGTTTGCTTTTAGTAATAAAATACAGTAAAAAAGTTGACAGTAAACAATAAAAAGTGGAATAAATTGTATGAACAAACAATAAATAGTAAAAATAAGCAAGAAAACAAGCAACTTATGGTTTTAGGAAGCTCAGAAGCCTCTAGTCATCTGAAATCTCAACACTGAGTTATGGATGTGCCCCTCACCCATTCAACTCAGTATGAACTTTCGTCATAAAGCCTAGGAAGTCTTTGCTGTCAGCACATACCTTTTATGGTCATTCCTCTAAGAGTTCTTTTAAGCAATGATTTGCTGTTATATTTAACTTACCTTGACAAGTATCTGTAGACTCTTTAGCGAACATGAGATATTTGAAGATATATTAGGGTATGCAATCAATGTTCAGAAAACCAAAGCATTTAATGATATCCCTGCCTCTGATCTTCTTTAAGCATTTCCTTTCCTTTATAGCGAGTTTACTTGAGAATTAAGTTTACTAAAGGTCTAGGTTACTTTTTATAGCATTTTTATAGAAATTTTACTTAAGGTTAAGGAATTCTGTCAGAAGTGAAAACTACTACATCTGAAATGCCCACAGAATGTCCAAGCTGTACCCTGGTCCAACCTACCCTCGTTGTAATATCTCAGATCTTAATAAATAGATAATAGATTTTGTCTGGCAGGTAGAAAGCTCTGAATGCAGAAGAAATACCTTTCACTCCCAATTTCTTTGGGAGGAAAGAAACTGTTCAGCTTTGAGCTCTATTTTTGCTTCCAGGCTGACGTTGCTCACAGGCTTTTGCCCCTAATTACAGAAGTTTTGGATTGATATAGTTATGTCCTAATTGGAGAGCGTGGAGAGTTTTTTGCAAAGGCTCTCAATAAGGAGGGATAACCAGCAATTATTTGTTCTAGGGATTATTACAAGTCTCTTTCAGCCCACATGGTGAGCCTGAAGGCCCGATACGGGTGTTGACTCGATGTGATTTCTGCCCAGTGGATGTCAAAGTGTAGAAATTTGATGAAGTGTGGGTAAACGGCAGGAGTAACTATGACTCTCAAGATAGCCAAATCCCTCGTCATCTAATTAGAGGCATACCTGAATGGATGAACAAGATTCCCATTGTCCCTACCTACTATCTAGCAAAACCACAGCCAAGGGAACAGGGTTGGCAGACTCAGCGGGGAAAGAAGATCCCCCGCTGATTCAGGTACCCTGAAATGGTTGGATGATGTTCTCCCAAAGATGTCTAAGAATTAGAGGTCACAGACATGGGACGTTAGGAAGCAGCTGTACAGTGATTCCTATGTTGTGTACTGGGAGTAGCTGTCTGATGGGGATGGAATTTTAGATTGCACTTCCATCTCCCAGGTATTTGAGGTTGGGTCGGAGAGGATGTCATTTTATGAGAGCTTAGTAGGTACTGTAAAAAATAAGTTACTTACAATTAAGAAAAGAAATTACACTTTGTTTATTTCTCAGTAATAAAGATAAAGGTTCAATGACCTTATCATAAAAAAGATACATACATAATCCAAAACTCTAATCAAATTAAAAATCCACTCTTATATCCTTTTTCCTAATTTATTTTGGTGAAGCTATTGCCCAAGTAACTGATTTAATCCTTAGCATATTTTGCTGTCATGGTCAAATGTTTTAGGTTCAGATGTAAAATTCTTACTGTGCTGTTAAAATTCATTTGTGACAAGGAGGTTGTCATGGAAACAAGTATTTTTAACCACTCTGGTCCTTACAGATTGCTAGAAAGTCACTGCTTTGCCAGTCGTTTTTTGTATCAAAGCCAGCTGCCTCAACAGCTCCAGTTCTCTAGTCTAATTGTTTAGCAACTACAGTGACAAGTGGTGCCTAAATATTAAGTGCTCCTCTTCCAGGTCCTGACAATTCCATTCTTGATACTTTCTTTTCTTTTTATTATTGAACAGCTTTTAATATCCACAAGCAAACACTCACATGGCATATGACACTCAGGATCACAACAGCTTTTAACAACGTACACCCTTTCCTCCAGTAACACTACCTAACTATAGTACTGAACCATCTACACAACATGTTTTGCTTACATTTTCCCATTTCACATTACATAGACATCTATCCACATTGAGGATTCCAAGATGATAGCCAGTCAGTGAGCATGCACGCCAGGTAGCTCCTAACATGAAATTCTTAAACTAACCAAAATAATTCATCATCGCTCCAAAAAATAGCATGCATTCAAAAGAACATAAAAGAAAAATCAGAAATTAAATAAGGGCTCAACTCATTTCTGCATTGTACAACTAGTTTATTTGCACTTTGATTCCGCCACGTGTTTCCAGGTCACAGTATCCTAAAGAACAAATCTGTAATCCACAGAAGTGTAAAGGACTAAATAAAATAAATGCAAAACAAATCAGAACAAATGGAAGCTCAAGCTTCTAAAACTAGACTATCTCTAATTGCCTCACCGGAAAAAGACTTGTACACAAAAAGACACAAAACAATAAAACAACAACTTGATTCCCAAAAATCGACTCAGAAACTTAAACCAGATCGACCTTATTGTATGGACGAACTTAAAGCAGCACTTTTACCACTACAATCCGAGATCCAGAACTTTTCAATAAAACTACTGTCCTTTGGAAATAATCTGGATCAAATATTATCCAGACTTGAACAAAATAAGACCAAATTACTAAGCAATGAGATCAAAATTGAAGAGATCCAGAAATCCGCCACTACCACTGCAACTTCCATAAAAGAAATCCATCAGAAATTAACTGACGTAGAGGCCAAATCAAGACAAAATAACATTCTAATTAGAGGTGTCCCTGAGACGTTCAACCAAGCACAACTACCATCCATTATAAAAAAATTTTAGAAATGGTGCTGGAAAATAAAGACTTAGTACAAAATATTATAATTGAAAGAATGCACCATGCGCTTCAGAAATCGCAAGCATCTAAAGCTCCTAGACAAATATGTGCTAAAATCCTGAATGCAAGTCATGCTCATGCTATTATCCTTGTAGCAAAAATTAAGTTTGTTATCTGGAGGTGACAGAAAATAACTATAGCTCAAGATCTGCCTCTTTCCATCAAACAGCAAAGGCAATAGCTGTCTCCCTATTGCACTTACCTGCTAAACAGAAAAATCTAATTTCCAATGAAGTACCCTGCAACTCTTATTTTCCAGTGTAATGGCAGCCTTTATCAAATTAATAATCCTGAAGAAGCCAAAGTTGATTTCTTGAAAGCGTTCATCGAAACTCTGAGCAAATGATTTCCTAGTGCTTCACAACTCTATTTGTCTTTTAAGAATGTATTTTCATCTCTTGCAGGAACATTGCATTACCTAGACTTTCTAAAAAACAACAAAAATACCGAATTTGTGTTGTCTCTCTGCTTTCCATTGCAGTGTTCTAATGACCTAAACAAAACAGGAAGTCATTCAAACAACGTGACCTCTAACCGTCACATCTCATGCACTCCTGGAAGTGCAATGTGCATGCTCCAAGGTCTCTTAGCTTCTATCCTGGCATTTTGGTTTACTTCTTTTCATTTTACTCCCCCAACCCAATGGCAATCGACAGAGAAGGAACTTCAGATAAACTAGGCAGAAGTAAGTATGATCAGTCAACTTGAAGAAAGCATCTATTAGTTAAGCTTCTGGATTCTATAGTATAATTCCTAAGTAAAGAGAAAAAAGAAGAAAAGTTCTAAAAGGAAAACTCAGTGCATTATTCATTAGAGGCTCCTAATTACTCTAGCGTGATATGTTTATAGTAAAAAAACATCCTTGTTCTTTTGGAAAAAATATTGTAAGCATCTTTTCAAACTCTTACAGACTTTTGAAAAATAGTTAACTAGCACTGTTAATATAACAGCAAATTCTTGCACTTTCAGCCTGGCCTTTGCAATATAGAGCTTTCCCACATTTAAAGTATAAAAGAACTATGTTTCTTTTCTTATCACTAAGCATCAAGTAACTAAGATGTGAAATAAGGAATGCATACTGGAAGCTGTTAAGTTGAAATATGGGACAAGCAAGAAATATTTAAAAACTTATGCAATATATTTTAAGAGTTTATAGTATTCTATGCTAAAAAAAATTGTAAGCTAACTTTTAAAAAAAGTGCTAGCATTTGAATGTGTGATTTTTTTTGTGTCTATATCTCCCTTACACTGATTAAAATGGGAGTGTTAGCAGTCGCATGGTAGATATTAATGAAAATAATAGTTCCTTATTGATATAAAGGATGTTGGAGTTACCCATTGCTGTTTCTCTGATAAATATTTAGCTGTGTAAGTAGAGTAGCTTTATCAGAGAGTGTATAACATAATTTTAAGTAATTTTTGAGAGGTGTATGATAGATTACTGAATATTTCACATGCTGTCATGCCCATACTACTGTAACAAGCATTTCATCTAATCAGCATCCTCCAGGAAATGTATGACTTCCTTTTATTATGTAAATTAATAAAAAAGGAAAAAAAATGGAAAGGAAGAAAAAAAAGAAAGGAAAAAAGGGAAAGAAGAGAGGAAGAGAAGCAAGGGAAGAAGGAGAAAGGGGGGAGGAGGAAAAATGAATGAAAAAAACTGAACAGGTCATTTATTCCTTGTAAACTACCATATTTGGTTATGGTAATTAGATGTATGCCATGTTCTGACCTCAGGAAACTATATAACAGACCAGATGTAGGTTCCTACTGAGTTAAGCTAAGTGATTACAGGCTTTACAGACCTAAACTTTGTGGGTGTGTAGCCCATGGTATATAAGTTTGATATATCACAACAGAGTGCACCAGTACAATGATAAGTAATGTTATGACAGTAAAAATTGCACTCACAAATGCTATTAAGACAGCACTACATAAGGTTTGGAATGACTTATCTCACATGCTGAACATGAATTATATCGTTATAATCTTATCCCACTCCAGATGAATAGAATGAAAGCATGTACAATGATAACTTTCGCAACAGAAAATAACATGATTTAACAAATGCTCAGTTTAAAACTGGAAAACACCTTCTATGCTGTTAATACCATGTTGTATTTGGTGTTAGTCACCATTATGTTAAATCTGCATATACTTATGGTTATGGTGTGCAAATCAAAATATGAAACCTTTTTTGTATTAGTACCTTGAATGTATGCTGATAGATGATTCACTGTTTTAGTTTCAAATGGAGAATGTATTAGTGTATAAAAGTTAAATGGTTAGTAAAACTCAAGTAATCCCATTATATATAGGAGTGATATGCTAAGAAATGTGTACTGAGAGTAAATGTTTACTTGTAGTCTGTTGATACTTGGGATTACTAAAGGAGAGTGTATTATAGTTTTCTGTAGTTTAGAGAACAGTTTTGTAATTAAGATTATACTTGCTATTTTCAAAACTTCTCTTTATTACTTTCCACTTTCAGACCAGAGGATTAAGTGGTTAGGGGGGAGTTCTGAAGGAGTCTGATGTCACCTCACTAGCTACAAACTTGTCAATCAATCCCACTCAAATTACCAAGTCTAAAACTTGGTCTGAGCAATCTAAAAACTGCTACTATTTAATAGTAAATTGGATCATCCTAGATGATATGTATTGATTAATGGAACATAAAGGTCCTTCAAAATAAAAAAAATAAAAAAATAATTATGCATTTCATCTTCCGAGCAAAATCAGCAGTCACTTTCCTTCAAGAAACTCATATGACAGAGGAGCAATGGAATAATGACACAAATAAAAATTGGATACAACAAATCACAGCAGCAGGGGACAACAATGTCTCAAAAGGTAGCACTATTATAGTTAAAAAATCCTTTTGTAGTACTACTTTGACGTATAGCACAGATCCGAATGGAAGATGGTGCTATTTCACTTGCTCTTATCCTCCATACAATAAACCACTACTTTTACCTAATGTTTATGGAGCAAGTATGAATCAACATATTTTCTTATATGAGATTTATAACCTGCTCTTTAAGTTTCCAGACCACCTGCATATACTAGGAGGTGACTGGAATGTGTTAACTAACCCAACAAATGACAGAAGAAATAAAAATAACAAACAATTATCTCAAGTCACCTCACTCTTAGCAGAATTATTAGATGACTTTAACCTGATAGATCCCTATGACATGCATCAAACTGACAAAACAATTAGTACATTTACATATTATTCAGCATATCATAAATCATGGTCTCAAATTGACCTATTCTTAATATCTGAATGCCTAGCAAGATATGAAATTCTATATAACACTGAAACCAGGTCCATTTCAGATCATTTGAAAATCACCATTACATTAAATGAATCCAAATCCAATTATGCTTGACAAAATTTCTCTAAATAGTCCTTGAATCCCAACTTAATCAAAAACAGATGTTATAGAAAAAATTTCAAACACCCTCACTCAGAAAAATAAATCACAAACTCTAATATACCCTATGATGTTCAAAGGGAAGCAACAAAAGCCATGATTAGAGGCATAGTGATTCAAAAGGCAGCGCTATACAAAAAACTAAACAACGAAAAAATAAGAAAGTTAGAAAATAAACTAAAGCTAGTGGACGTGGTACTTCAATCAAAGTACTCTATAGAATTAGAAAAAAAAACTATGACCAATGTGCAGAAACAATTATATTCACTACAAACGCAGCAATACTCCATCACTGAACTAAAATTATTATATAAATATGCAGAATGGGCCCAAACACCCTCATAAATCCTGGCAAGAATTATAAATGTAAAAAAGTGCTCCTCCCAGAATAAGTAAAATAAAAATACAAAGATAAAACCCTAAACTCAAATTTTTGATATCATCTAGGGCTTTGAAGAGATCGACCAAAATCTGTATGGCCCACAAAAACAATTTCAAGTAACTCTTTACCAACATTTCACAAAATAATTAAAATTCCCACTTTTAAATGAAGTACAAAGCAATGTTCTAAAAGCCCCTCTAGCCTTAGAGGAAATTAAAACAACAATTGATAAGCTGAAACCAGGCAAGGCTCCCAGACCGGATGGCTTTTTTAATGGAATTTTACAAGAAATTCAGCCAGGTGATAGCATCTATTCTACTAAGAATGTATAACTATATAATTTAATTTGATATCTCTGATCCGTATATTAATAACTCAAAATAATTCTTATTCATAAGCCCAACTCAGATACTTCAAACACTTATAATTATAGACCCATTGCTCTCATTAATATTGACATAAAAATACTATCTACGATATTAGCAAATAGAATTAAAAAAAGGGTTACCATTCATAATATTCCTGAGCAATTGGGCTTTATAAGTCATAGATTATTTAATTCATCTTTTGGCAAAGGATAGATGCCCAAGGTATGCCTTGTAGTGGATGCAACCAAAGCTTTTGCTAGAGTAAACCTAAACTTTCTCTTTGAAGTACTACAACAATATAATATCCCCCAGGAATTTATAAATATGATTAGAATGTTGTTCTTCTTTCGGCTTTTCCCAGTTAGGGGTCACCACAGCAGAACTCCAGTCCGCTAATGATTGGCAGTAGATTTTACGGTGCTGAGGTGCCAGCTTGATGCCCAACCTACAACGAAGGCACGCCCATTCACACATGTCTTTTGAACACCACTCAACCGTGGGGAGGACATGCATACATCACAAAGAAGGCACTCCAGCCGAGAATAGAACAGAAGAACCTCTTGCTGTGAGGCAACAACGCTCCCACTGCACCACCGCGGCTATAAATATGATTAGAATGCTGTATAAAAATGCATCTATGACACTCCACATTAACAAAAAACAATCAAAAATTATTAAAATTATCAATGGGCCAAGACAAGGTTGTCCCCTCCCTCCCTATTTGTTTAATCTCTACATAGAACCCCTACTATTACTAATCAGTCAAAGAACCTTCCAACATAGTATGCAAATTTTGAAATTGCAAATAAAATACACAGCCTTAGCTGATGATTTGAATATATATTTCAAATTACCAAACACTGACTTAGGGAAAATTTTACACTCTATTGAAAAGTTTTCAAAAATATCGAATTATGAAATAAATCCAAATAAATCAGTTATCTTCCCAAAAAATCCCCTTGGACACAAGGAGTTTTATTTTCCTGAAACAAGTATAAAAGTTAATTACTCCCTAAAGTATTTGGGTATCCAGTTTAAACACACTCATAATGAACTGTTAAAGGAAAATCTTTATAAAAGATTGTTGAATATTATGAATGATATCTCCAGATGGAAAAATGTAAAGATTTTTTCCATCCAAATCAGCAATTGTAAAAATGAATACTCTCCCAAAAATCCTGTACCAACTAAATGCTATTATTCTGAACATACCAAATAAGTTCTTTTCTAAAATGAAATCAGAACTTAGAAAATTCATATGGCATCCTAAAAATATAAGAATTAGCTACTGCAAACTTGTTTTACCAAACAACTTGTTTTACTTTAAACTTGTTTAAGTACTTGGGATCAACAGTTCAGAGTAATGGTGAGTGTGGAAGAGAGGTGAAGAAGAGAGTACACGCAGGATGGAGTGGGTGGAGAAGAGTGTCAGGAGTGATTTGTGACAGACGAGTACCAGTAAGAATGAAAGGGAAGGTCTACAAGAGGGTAGTGAGACCAGCTATGTTATATGGGTTGGAGACAGTGGCATTGACAAAAAGGCAGGAGTCAGAGCTTGACGTGGCAGAGATGAAGATGTTAAGATTTGCTCTGGGTGTGATGAGGATGGACAGGATTAGGAATAAGTATATTAGAGGGTCAGCCCAGGTTGGAAGGTTTGGAGACAAAGCCAGAGAGGCAAGATTACATTGGTTTGGACATGTGCTGAGGAGGGATGCAGAGTATATTGGGAAAAAGATGCTAAGGATGAAGCTGCCAGTTAACAGGAAAAGAGGGAGGCCTAAGATAAGGTTTATGGATGCGGTGAGAGAGGACATCCAGGTGGTTGGTGTGGCAGAGCAAGATGCAGAGGACAAGAAGAAATGGAAACAGTTGATCTGCTGTGGCGACCCCTAATGGGAGCAGCCGAAAGAAGAAGAACAAGCTTGTTTTACCAAAAGAAAAAGGGGTCTTGGATTACCTGATTTTCAACTGTATCATTAGATTATAGGTGCTAGTTGTATCCTTCAAATAGCCAATTATGATCCAGCAAATCATGAGTGGTACCCATTATGGATAAAACTATATTACAACCGTATAATGTTAACAAATATCAATCCTAAAACAATTCCCTTTGTAAGTTAAACAAATCATTAAATCACTTAAAATTCATCCCTTAATTCAAAATAAAATTAAGATATTCCAAAAACTGATAGCATCCCTACAACTTGGGAATACCATTAATTTCCTACAACCAATCCACCACAATCCAAATTTGAAATTAAACAACTGCATGCTAGATGTAGATCAGTACCCCCTAATAAAAATATCACAGTCTGGGAAATCTATCAATTAAAAGACCATATGATGGTAAATATTAAAAATAGTTTGGGAGTGAGCAAAAAATATGATATAATACTTATTTTAGTTAACACTAAAACTTCAAATCTAAAAACTAATGAACAAGATATTAACTTGCCTCAATCGATCGTAAAAACGCTATTATACAAATCCAAAATGCTATCAAATGCTTACAAATTAATAGAAAAAATTAAATTCCAGACCTCATTTCTATACTCAAACTACTGGGATTGAGAGAAATAATAATATCAGACCAAAGCAAAAAATTCTAGCAATAGAACATACCCTGAAACTTGCTCCATTCAAAAATCTAGCAAACAATCAAATCATGATAAATAATAATGCTTATTATACAACTGTCTCTACTAAACAAGCTATATCGCTCACATTCTCCATACTGCCCCTTCTGTCCAACAATGTTAGCAGACACCCTGCATGTTTTTGGAGCTAAAAAAATGTATACAAATTGTGGTATTCATTAAAAACCAAACTGGAGAAAAAAGGATACACGAAAACAACTCTTTCATGGGAAACTGCAATCCTTCATATACTTTCTGAGAACCTTACATATATGCATAAACATATCTTAATTACAATGTGTGCATTATTAAAATTTTACATAGGAAAAAACTGGTTGGACAGGTCTAAAGTTACATGGGAAGATTTCAAAAACATGGCCATGAAATACATCTCATCACATAAATTAGTTACAAAAAATCAAAAGAAACTTTCATATTATCAGAAATATTGAAGCTCTCTTCTTGATACTATCACTTAGAGAGATAAAATTATCCAAAAATTAAGTCTGAAGGCTAATTCTAAAATAAAGGACATTTCCACATTCTCTTTACAATATTAACTCTTCCTTGCTCTCCAAATTTTGTTAAAATATAACTTGAGGTGACATCAAAGTGTACATATTGTAAATAGTTTGCCCTTTATTTTATTTTTTTTTACGTGTGATCTGTAACTTTGGTAGTTTTTTCCTTATATGGGTGTATTTCTTTACAACTTCTAGAAATACTAATGCAAGCATAAATACTATTTTCAGTGCTAATTGTCTTATTTAAGTGCTACTTTGAATTTGGATGTACACTCTAAACTAGCTAATTTTTGTCAAATGTCAATACTGCTTGAATTGTTATGTGATCTGAGCATATTATCTTGCAAAAACAAATAAATATCATATTGGGAAAAAAAAGACACCTATCCACATTGAACAAGACAGTCCTGCTTATATGTATATCTAAATTATGAAGAATTATTCCAATATCTTTCTAATAATAAAACTAGTGTGCTCAGTACCTGAAGTCAAAGATTTCTTTCTAGATTTTACTTTTATCGTATTAACTTTATTTTGACATATCACAGTGGCTAAGCTTAAATATTCTTTAACAGGAGGTGTGAAACTTATTTTCTAATTCTTGGTTACATTTTTTCTTGCTTTCAACAAACTCCAAAAAAAAGAGAGAATTTGTATGTATCATTACAATCAGGAGATGGGGCATTAAATAATATTAAATGCTTTGACAATATAAAATTTTCAGATTACAAAGCTTGCATAAAATGCCATAATTTTAACCAGAACTCTTGTAACACATAATAGTCATAAAAGTATGTAGATAATCTGCCTTAACTACACCACTGCATCACCAAAAACTAAGGTTATCTTTACTAACATATTTCCTATTCCATACAATGTAAGAAAAGCTCTATGAAAAAACTTGCAGGAAAGCGTTCTCATAAATAACAACAACACTGTGTTTTTGAATGTCTTAAAATAATTTTTACCAATAACTGAACATTTTAGAGTATATTTCAAAAATACAGAAAATATCATTTATCTTCATTGTCTACATTCATATGAATGTGTCTAATTAGTATAGTAATGACATATAGTTTATTTTCTTTTTAAGACTAATTTCAATTAATCAAATAAGAGGGTAGGTTGCTCTTTCTTGTTCTGACACTGAGTTTATTTTCAAATATATAAACTGTTTAATTGATTGAACTAGAAGTCAATCAATTGTATCCAAGTCAAGTTTTTGTGTAAAAATATGTGTTGATAAAGCTGTTAATAATTTTAAGCAATTAGACCAATATATAAGTCACTTAAAGTTAATTTATTCATCTTAGTTAAATCAAAGACTTCAATAAAACCAAATGTGCATGATATAGAAAAGACTGAAATATCTAGTTTTAAAAGAAGGATGTCTATATATGGGACATCTTTAAAATATTATTTATGCAATCTGAATTTGTAGGTTTAGTTATAAGGAAATGATTATAACCATTTAGCATCCATAATATTATAATTTAAAGGTTAAGTTTTTTTATCCAAATGTATTTCATATATTATATTAAGTTCTTAATAAGGCTTATCTGACCATGGAATAATTATTTTAATTATTAAAGCAATCAGATATGTTTCTATGTCTAGCAGATACATTTTACCTTAATTCCACAGGCCTATATGATGGCAGAAAGCTACTCATAGTTTGATTGTGGATGCCACAGGAATGATGTAAACAATCTAGCACTGATTTTTGTCCAGAATTTGCAAAGTGGATAGAGTAATATACAATGTCTTAGGAAGCAGAATCATTGTTATTAATCTAATATCAGATGAGAATTTAAGTTACTCTATTTTAAAATTAACACTTGAATTTCTTTGATAATTCTGTCAAAGTTTAATTTTATTATTCTGTTTAGATATTTTGTAAGAATAACTCCAAAGTACTTTAATTCAGTAACATTTATATCAACATCCATTAGTTTTAATATTCATTCATTCTAATTTATAAGCATTTCCCAGGTACTTACTGCTTGTTCTTAGCCTAAATCATATTTGAAGTCATTTAAAATATATTAAGGAATTACAGATGTGACAGTAATTCCAGTAGTTGATATGACATCTGCAAATAGTTGGACTTTAGTTGTAAACACATTGTTAATCTCAAAATCCTGTATATTTATGCTTTGTCTAATAAAGTTTGACAATTGTTAGGTTAAGACAAACAGTGACAGTGATAAAGGACATACTTGTTTCATGGTTTTCTACAGCTGAGAAAAACAGCATCCTATCTTGACATATCCCTGAGTGTTCATATAAAATTGTATTACAAAATTTATAAATGGTGTTTTGCTTATCTTCTATTTGTGCCATTAAACCTTGAAGAAATTGTGGACTGAGTGTTTCCTTCCAGCCTGTTTTCTTCTGTTCTTGGTGGTCATTGTGGTTGGAATCCCCATTTTTAACTAAAAAATGTATAAATGTTACTTGAAATCCAAAATGTTTCAAAGTTTTAAATAAATATATCCAAATTACTGAATCAAATGCTTTATTGTGGTCTAAACTGATAATAGACGTTCTTCATATGTATATTAGCAAATTCAGTTGGTAGGATTATTCAGATCCCTATCAGTTGATCAAGTTTTCAGAAACTCGAAATTCATATGGTCAAGACCATATAATCAAGTTTTTGAAAACTCAAAGCTTTTGAATAGAGATTGTGGTATAGTGAGGATTGAGAAATGTACCATTTTCTTCACTGAAGTGTGATCCTGGGGTTGGTATATATAATTTGTAGGGGGTGTGGGGGTGCAGGACAATGACTTGCTCCCCTGCATAAATGTAAAAAAAGTATATTTTTGTGGGGGGGGGTTTGATGTTCGAGTTTTCAGAAACTTGATCATATGGTCTGATCCCTATGAATTTCAAGTTTCTAAAAACATGATCCTCTGACATAGATCTGTTTATTCTGTTAATATTATAAATATTTTATAATCTATGTTCCATAATGAATAGAACATAAAAAATCTGGTGGATATTTATCTTGCTTCAATCTTTCCATAAAGTATCACATTAGATTCCACCACTATAAAGTACTTTTTGTAATTTAATTTATAATATCTTGAGGAAACATCTTGTATATTTCAGGAAGAAGGCTATCTATTACAGTAGATGTATTGTTTTTTAGTGGTTTTTTTACATTTGCTCTTTTATTTCCATAGAGAAATGGATTTTAATAAAGTTGTCACTTGGTATAAAATCTTTCATATCTTTTCACTAAGAGGATTTTCTTTGTGTTATCTAGAAAACCTAAATTTTCTCATAAAATGTCTCAGAGTTTTAAAAATCATTTAAAATACCTTCAACATCCATGTTTTGTTTATTTTTAACTGGGGAACATATATATTTCATTTTATTGGAGACTCACACTATTTTTTACATATAAGCCAGTAAGAGTAACTCTTAAGGGGAAACAGATTATAACTGCAATATGTGCATCTGTAATGCTATAGCTACTTTTTGAGTCAACATTTGATGTTTCATACTAATTTTTTTTATGAAGATATGCATACTGTTATCTAATTTCTGCATTTTTCATTTTAAAAATCCATTTGCGTGTGTCAAACGGTTTTCTATTTCATTCTTTTAACGCCTTTCTACACTGCATATGTATTTCCTAATATATCTATACTTTCATAGAAGCCCATATTATTATAATATTTACTTACCTTTGTTGATGTCATTTATTTCATTAAAATTATTCCTCATTAGGTTTGGTCATATAGGTTGATATTCGATCTATGATTAATAATTTACTTTGTAAAACAATCAAAGTTTTTAGCCTTGTGATCTGACAATGGACATAATGTCAACTAAAAATTTTCAAAGTGACCAGATGAATCACTAGAAATATAAATTTTATCTAGTCTAAATGATGTGCCAGAAAACATAATAATAATGCTGAAAGTGCAATGAATTAGTTTCAGAAAAATCATCAATATCTTTAAGATTAAATGCCTCCACCCAATTGTTCAGTAATTTTACAGTAGCTGATAGTGTAGGGCCTCTGTCAACACTAGTATCAATTTTACTCAAAATACAATTAAAATCCTCTCCCACAATTAAACTTTCATATTACTTAACATGTATAAATATTTTAGCAACACTTACCCAAGTCCTGGAATTCACATCATTGTTTGTAACTAAAATTCTTGGCATAATTGTAATCATTTTCCAAAGTGTATCTGCACCGCTCCTTTTCTTTTTGAATGAAGAACTTGTTAATATTCAATATCCTTTATTTCTAACAGTAACACTGTATCTTTCCAATAAATGTGTTTCTTACAAAGAAAATTAAATCAACTTTAAATATTTAAACATCCCTCTTCTTTTGCTGACACAGTTAATTCCATTAATGTTCAAAGACAGTATAGACATAATTGTAATTTGTTGCCAAAATATTACAAACTATGTTAAACTCCTTAACTTTGTTGGAAAAAACTCGAGTAAATTATATAGTAAATACCTAGGTCTTATGATGTAAAGAAGGCAGAGTAAATTATTTACTGAAACCAATACACTAAACCAGTGAGAAAAAACATATACTAAACCTAAACAATACACTAAACCGGTGAGAAAAACATATACTAATCATAATAAGTATAATGTTTATAACAAACATTTAAGTTGTTACTGTTTAAAACTGGGCATTAGGATCTTATCAGTATATTATATTAATTTTATTTCTTATAATCATAAACTTCCAAAATATAAACCACTTCTCTTCACTAACCAATAATGCTAATGCAATAATAGAAGTAGCATATAATAAAATATATCAATTGATCATGCTTATTCATAAAATCAAATATACAGCCAACAGTAATATATAAAAATGCGAAGAAGTTTCAAGTTCTGTGTTATTATCTATAGTATTAAACAGTTATTCCAAAGAATACACAGAGGTCCATGTTTCCCTCTAAACACGTCCACATAACCAAATGGACAAACAAAAAACACACCTGAAACTGTACCTGCAAAGCAAAACACAGATCCTGTTTTCAGATCTTCCTTAAATTTAACAGTGCATTACTGCAGATAGATGTCAAACATTTTAAAATGTCCCTCATGGGAAACCATTAGCTTTAAATAAATGTATCCCATGACAACTGGATATTTGGCATTTGACTATTTTTAAGATTTTATTTGTTTTATATCTCTCTTAAACCAAAATTCAGAACATAACTTATATGTTATTATTCTTATGTATCCTACTGTTACTTATCTTAAATTACTTACATTAACCCAACACACTTTAATTATAGATTTAAACAAACTAATAACATAAAGTATAAGAACTTAAAGATGAAAGTTAATAGGAGAAATAATGCAAACATCAGAAAGTCATATGAGCTCTTGAGCATCCATCACCAACTGTCTTCCCAGAAAAAATGTAACTTCTTGCATATGAGTGTTTTTCAAGATATTTGATCATCCTGCTATTCTCCCAGTGATTTTAACTAAAACTAGATCTTCATATGTTGTTTATATAAATTATTTAATTTCATTTCATTCCATTTCTTCTAGGATACATATTATTTGTCTTCAAAGTATTAATTTTCCTCCCAGTTTCTCTTAGTTTAACCTAAATATAATGAATATCATACAAACATTAATGAACAAATCCTAAAATATTCTGCTAAAAGTTATATTAAACATTCAAAGTTACTAGTCTACATGATATATGTATTTCTATGGATCTATTTCTAAATACCAAATTTCCATAATCCCAAAAATCAAAATACCAGGACCAGAATGCCGAAATTTCAAAATACTGAAACCTTAAAACACCAACTCTCAAAATAGCAAATTCAAATGCACAAACCTTACATACAACACCTTACACCAAAGCAGTATTATAGAAAAATAACACTGTATACTCCCAAGAACAACAAAGAACTCTTTGCAGATATATTAAATAACTACTAACTTACCTTCCTTCTATGAACCGGACAATCTAAACCCACCTAAGTGGGGAGCTATGACTCATACACACCCCGATGTGGGCAGCTGTAACCCCACCCCCCCAACTATATGTATCAACTCCATGATCGCACTACAGTGGGGAAAAGTGCATAACCTTTTTCTTACCTTATAGTACTGTACATACTTCTACTACTGCCAGGAGTATATGAAATGTCTGCCAAATTTGTTCTCATGCCTCCTATACATATTTAAAGACACAAACCTCATTTAAAAACACTAAATAAGTACTTCCTACGTTATTATCAGCATTCCTCACATTGGCACTTTAAATTTCAGTCTTATAACACTTGGCATTTTAAATTTTCAGTATTTTGAGCAACAGTATTTTAAGATTTCAGTATTTTGAAATGTTGGCATTCCGGTCTCGGTATTTTGATTTTCAGGATTATGGAAATTCGGTATTTAGAAGTAGATCCATTTCTATTTATATCTACTTTAATGAATATTATAAATTACACAATCAGAGATAAGTTATCAGCCTAGACTAAATTTTAAATGGTTTTGTATTCACCCTTCCAATATTAACTAGAAGTAACCGTCACCCTTTGTAATTTTCTTAAATAAGTCATGCTTTGGTGAAATCATACATCCATGTCATAAGCATCATACATCCATGTCATAAGCATGCTAATTATCCAGTATCATTAACATCTTTAATGGAGTCAGAGATTTGGGGATTTGGGGAAGTTTTAAGTTTCCTAAGTAAAGTTTCCACTAAACGTATCTGCAAGAATATTTGCTGTTATTTGGGTTTGAGTGGGTGATGCCATTTTTGGATTAGTTCAGAATATTAATGGGAAATTTTCTTAATTTTCTCATGTAATTAAAGGATTTATAGTTGCTCCTTGCTTCAGATGCTACTTCCAGTTCATGCTTGACTTTGCTCTTCCTGATGGTAGATTTTAGTTCTTTGCTGCTCCTTTTGCTAGATTTTAATATGGGCAGATTTAGAGTTATTACAGGACTCAAAGTTTTTCCTTTCTTTTGTTATAGTGCATATTTATACTGGCAGACTACCATGGTGATTTCTTTATGAATTTCCCAATATATTTGGTTATAGTAGGAACTGCCATGTCTAAGCACTTTTTAAATCAGAGTAGAACTCCGTTGCATAAACAGCAGCTGAAGCTGCATGTGGGCTGGTGATACTGTAAGTAAGCTTGAGAGCTCATCATATAGTTTTTTTAGGTTTGTTCTTTTTAGTCTTAAATTTTGATTTACTCATGGGGTTGTTTTTGAGACTTTAAAGGGGAAGTTCACAAGTTTGTGGTCAGACTTAACCAGGGATGAGAATATTATAGGCATGGTACATGCAGAACTATATTGCTAAGGAAAATATCTAAAATCTTTTGCCCCCTAGTGGGCTGGTCAACTAACTGTTCTAGAGCATTATCATTTATTAAGTCTAGGAATTCTGGGCCATACCCAGCTTTTGAGGTATAAAGTGCACAGGTTTATAAATGGATAGGTAATATCACCCATCAAAAACAGTATTTTTCATTATGAGTATTTCACAAAGTACATACATGAATCTCTCATAGTCATCCCAGGGCCATATACAGCATCATGTAATAAGTAATAAATTGATAATTTGCTTTGTTTATGGTAAGTCGTCATTCAATGAGTTCTGTTTGAGGATCTCATTAGATTCTGACAAATACGGAAAACCTACACAACTTCTCTCAGCTCTGAATGCATGGCAAGTACTACATTCAGGAAAGGACAGGCAGTGATATCTCTACAATGGAACCAGATCTCAGTTATGACACAGGCATTGATGTGTTCAAGTTGGAGGAAGGCCTCAAGATTAGGAAATTTCTTATCAATACTTTTGGTATTAAGAAGAGCTACCCTGATATAGTTTGATTTGGAATGTGATGTAGGTTCATCTGCTGTGCTGGAATATACTATTGCCAAACTATGCCTCAAAAAAGGCACTATGGGGATGGCAAGAGACTTGACCAGGAAACAGAAACCATGGGAAGAGCTAACCCTACATACACAGAGATTGATACTGAATACTTAGCCACAAGTCAAATGTCTTTTCTTTGCATGTAGACATAATTTTAGGTACAGGTAGGATTAAATCATGACCAGATTCTTTTTTATATTTGATAAATGCATAGTGAAATTAAAAATGTCTGTATGTATGCCTCCCCAGGTTGAGCACATAAAGTCATTCACACCCATATGGACCACCACAAAGTCATATTCTGCTCAGTGTAGGGGTCTGCAAAGCCCTAGTAACATCATAGATCCTGGATCCAGAGAGGCAACTGTCAACATGTCCTTCTACAACCTCCAAAAAATGGAGTCAGTGTGCCTGACAATGGAGTCGACAGTTACTATGACATTTTTATTTGTATTCTTGGGTTTATCAACTGTTGATGGATTATAGTCTGCAGCTTTCTGGCTGTTTACTATTTGTGAAGGCAGTGGTGTCATATGTAGGTTTCTGCTTAGGCTTTATCTTCCTGGCTCTAAGAGGTTTGGAAATTGAATTTTTAACATCAGCATATGTTACTTTGGTATGTTTGTGAGGAGGTGTGGGTGACAGTGTATGGGTCTTACAGACCATAATCTTGATAAAAGAGTTCCTCTGTGTGTAAATACACCTCTCACAACTTGTATCATGTATGTCAAGCAGTATTTCATTCTCTGTAAACATTTATCAGTTTCTACATTGCCTAAGAACACAAAGTGCTAAAGTACTTGCAAAAGAATGGCACAGGTCTGTTAGTCATGCATTTCAGGCAGTGGGTCAAGGTGTTATAAAAGAATAAGTGCACCAATGTGTAGTTAGTAGATTAGCTAATACGTAAAAGGATTTTAAGTGCAAGAGGTCATAATTGCCAAGGATTTAACAATGGCAGTCGCCTCACAGCAAGAGGTTCTCCCATTCAATTCTCGGCTGGAGCACCTTCTTTGTGGAGTCTGCATGTCCTCCCCGTGGTCGAGGGATGTTAAAGACATGCAGGTAGGTGCAAGTGTGAATGGGCGTGCCTTCATTGAAGGCTGGGCTTCGGGCTGGCAACACGGCACCGTAAAAATCCACTGCCAATCATGAGCGGACCGGAGTTCCGCTGTGGCAACCCCCTAATTGAGAAAAGCCGAAAGTCAAAAAAAGTAGTAAATAACAAGCCTAGAAGAAGATTAAGCAACAAGCAGGACAAGAATTTAAGTGGAAAACTATACAAAAACAGAGTAGCAATGGCAGCAGTAAATAACAAGCTTATAAGAAGAATAAACGCAGAGCAAAAAATAACGGCAATAAATGTGAGAGAATAACACAACAGGTACACCAGCAGTAATAACAAGAGAACCACTGGCAGTATACTGGTGGTCAATAGCTCAAGATAGCTCACTACTGCTCACAGCAAAGCCAAGTGCAACTAGCTGAAGCTCCATGCAAACCGCTCAAACTACAATGCTGAATACTCAAGCAGTACACTGTCCAACAGCAAAATAAAAAATATTGGATAGATCATATTGGAAGGAAGTTAAGAAAAACACCCATCTGCTACTGTTCAGCATAAACTGCAGTGGTGATGCATGATGCAGTGATCTACTAAGCAGAATTATACATAGTAAGCAAGAAAGTAGCAATAGCCAATCAGAATTCAACTTAAGTATCATAGTACTTAAGAAGTCCCCAAATCAGCACAATGCAGTAAAACAAAAAAGTAGTTGCTTTAAAAAAAAAAAAAACAATGAATATCATATGACGGGTAATTCCTTGAGGATTTAGGGACTAAGCAAGAGTCAAATCTGCTGTATGTAGATCAAATCAGCCAGGTTACAACTGCTCATTTGCACAACACAAAACACTCCAGCAAAAGAAGAGCAAAGAAAAGCAAAATATAACAAGCAGGAAAACAATACCCAATCAGAAAGTCAGCAGTGAGTAAGCACCCACAACAACAGTTAAATTACCTCCTGTCACAAGATAACTACTACAGCTATGTTCTAAAATACCCCCTCAGACACTTCCCTAGTTATGGTTGTTTTCAGATGTCAATGACAGACAAGAAGGTAAACTGAATTTATTTACTTGTATCTTATTTTTGTATTTGATTTTCTTTGGAGATTTTCTCCTGGGGCCTCCACTGAAAATGGGCTCTTACAGACACAGTTGACTATCCCGGTAAACAAATGTCAATAAATAAATAAATATAGGAGACACATTTGGAAAGACATGAGCTGTGAATCTGATAAAGAAAGGATTTTAGGATGGATATATTTAACAAAATATCAGGGGTAAATGAAAAGGGGAATAATAACATTAATTGCTAGAGGGTCTCCAATAGTGTTAGACGAGGAAAAAGGACAATAATGGTAGATTTGTGGTGGTAAGTGGCTATTGACAAGGGGGAAGGATTATGCTGGCAATTATCTACTTTATATTCAACCAAAAGCTGCTGTTATGGAACTTTATAAAATTTTGGGAGCAATAATCAGCTTTCAAAAGGGAATATTACTTATAGCTGGGGACTGGAACATGATTTGCAATAGTGAGAATGATTTAGGGGAACTTAAAAGGGAAAATATGACAAAAGAAAACTCTAAAATATTTGGTATGGAATATGTGAAATCAGAAGGAACTCAGACAGAATTTACATATTATTTCCCAAGGTAGAATAATTGGGCTAGACTAGATAGAAACTGTGTTTCACAGGAACACTTGCATTTCATTGAAAGCTTTGACATACATCCAATAACAATTTCAGATCATGCACCAATAAAAACTAAGAGAAAAATGCAGGGTAATGAAGTAAAAATGAGACACTGTTGCTTTTCTGCCTACCTGTTAAAAAGAGAGGAATTTAAGGAATGGATAGTGGAAATTATTTCAGAACTATTAGGAAAGATAAACATTTCTTCAGAAGTTATAGCTAGTGAGTAAAATAAAATGAAAGTGGAGTTTAAAAATGGGGTAGAAAAAAGAAAAAGATATGGTTAAGAAGTAGCAAGAATTATTTAGAGGGGCTGACAAAGGTTAAAGTAATGCAAAATAAGGGGAATCTCAAAGAACACAAATATGCGCATATGCAGAGCACATGAGTTTAGAAAGATTGCTGTTAAGCAACTCTTTTTTTTTTTTTTTTTTATAATAATTCCAGGGCACAAAAACTGTTAGCACAATGACTTAGTCAACAGAAAGTCAAACACGTTGTTGCCAGACTTAGGGAGCCTATAACAAGAAAAATAACCAGAGATCCTATAGCGGTATTGGAGATACTTCGGAAATATTATGAAAATGTGTATAACACAGAGGAATACGGAAATGAAGAAAAAGTACAAAGAAATATATTTGGAAGACTTACATATGCCAAGGTTAGAGGTAGATGAGGTCAACAATTAAGATAGGAGATGAGATAAAAAAGGGTGATGTGTAATCAATCTGCAGGAAAGTCTCCAGGAATAGAAGGCATTCTTGTGAAAGTGTAGATACTTCAGAAATATTATGAAAATTTGTATAAAAGCAGAAGAATGTGGAAATCAAGAAAAAGTACAAATAGAAATATTTATGGAAGACTTATGCATGCCAAGGCTAAAGGTAGGTGAGGCTCAACAACTAAGATAAGAGGAGATGAGATAAAAACAGTGATGTATAATTAATCTGCAGGAAAGTCTCCAGGAATAGATGGCATTCCTTCAGAAGTGTATAAGCTAGGAGGGAAGAAAGTGACAAAGATATAGAAGGTTTTGTTTCATGGTATTTTAAAAGGAGGGGAAGCACCAACATCCTGGAAGAAAGCCATGGTGGCTGTAATACCTAAAGATGGTAAAGACACATCAGACACAACTCTGTATAGGCTCATGTCATTTTAAAACAATGATTATAAAGTATTTATGTCTCTAATAGCAAAAAGAATGGCAAATGTGTTAAAATTGATAGATATGGATTAGTGTGGTTTTGTACAGGTGAGGCAAACTTTTGACAGCATTAATAAAACAATAATGATCCAGAGGGAAGCAGAATGTAACAAAACACCCCTGTTGTGGGTGACTCTGAATGCAGCAAAAGCATTCTACAGAGTAAGCTGGGATTTTATGAGTAGGGCAGTGGAAGCATTTGCATTCACTGATAAAATAATAAGATTAATTAGGAAGATATAAAATGGATTGGAGGCCAAAATTAAAGTGGAAGGGTTCTTGTCTCGTAAGTTGTATCTGAGCAGGGGAACCAGTCATGTTATTTGCATTATATTTAGAGCCATTGGCAAAACATGAAGGGGACTCAGTAATTCAAGGATATAATTGATATGGTAACAAAGAAATGTTGTCTCTATATGCAGGCAATATTATTTTGTACTGGGGAAAAAAAAACAGAAAAGGACATCTTAGTGTTGTGGAACATTCTCAGATAGTTTCAAGCTTTTTTCAGGACGTAAAATTAATGCAGACAAAACAAAGACTATAGCTCTAAACACATGAATTTGTTCAACAATACCCATATTTATGGGGATATGATAAAATGAAGTATTTAGGAGTATAGGTTAAAAAGGATTCTGTTATGGTAGCTATGGATATATGGAAAGAGACTAAAGAAAAGATATTATAAAAGCTAAGAAACTGGAAAATCTTGTTTATGGATATAGATAGCAAAATACAAGCAGTGAAAACAATGTTTTTAGTCCTTTTAGTTTTATATACAGTTCAGGCATATTTTTATCAACTAGAGGAGAATTTGTGTACATTAATTAATAAAGAGTTAAAGGATTTTATCTGGGAGGGGAAGAGGGCAAGCGTCAAATGGGATAAGGTGATCCTTCCAACAGAACAATGTTTTCTAGGGTTACCTGATTTGAAGGGATATTTATGAGCTATACAATTAAGGCTCATAAACATAACACACGTAGAAAATAATAATCCAAAGCGGAAGGCGATGACAATGAAGTGGGGGGAATATTCAAGAAATAAGGAGGGAATGGGATTTTGGAATCAGATCTTTAAAGAGAATAACAACAGCCATATAGAAAATTATATTCATAAAGTAGCAGAAAGTATTCTAAGAACTAAGCCAATGCAAGAATGGAGAAAGGAGATTCTGCCAACAGAGATGACTGCAATTAGGGGAGTGGCCACGGAGGTGCAGCAGTTAGTGTTGTTGCCTCACATCAAGAGGTTTTCTGGTTTGATCATCAGCTGGGGTGCCTTCTGTGTGGAGTCTGCATGTCCTCCCTGTGGTCGAGTGGGTTTCCTCCGGGTGCTCTGGTTTCCTTCCACATCCCAAAGACATGCTGTAGATGGATTGGACACTTTAAATTTGCCCTAGGCGTGAGTGTATGCATGTGTGTGCCTTCCATGGAAGGTTGGGTGCAGGGTTGGCAACTCGACATCGTAAAACTCAACTGCCAATCATGACCAGACAGGTGATCGGCTGTGGTGACCCCTAACCGGGAAAAGCCGAAAAAAGAAGAAAAAAAGATGACTGCAATTAGGGGTACAGAAAATATGCAAGATTAGGTCAGAATTTACTGGAGAAAAGTAGCAAAGGAACCAAGGTACTGGGATCAATAACTATAAAGGAAAAGGTCATAGAATGGGAAAAGGTCAAAAAGATATCTGGACTGCAGGCTAGAGACTGCCTTCACTATCGGGGATTGATATCAGAGTATAGGCAAAGAGAAAGGGATAGGGGAATCCTAAGTGAAAGACCCTATCTAGTTGAGTTTTACAGAACCTGTGTTAAAAAAGGAATAATTAGTAGAGCATATAAAATATTGCACAATAGCTGTATGAATAAATCACAGGAGGGTAGAAAAGACTGGGGGGAGAAACGGAATAAGCAATTCACAAGGAAACAATGGGAAGACATTCGTATGACTCCCAAATGTGTAACCAAGTCTAGAAGATTTAGGATTTTTTGCTTGAAAGTGTTTGCATAGGTATTTTATATCCCAAGCAGACTCCAACAAATTTTTCCTAAGGTAGATGGCAAATGTTGGTGGTGTGCTGGGGAAGAAAGAGGTAACTGGGAATGTATGTTTTGGGAATATAATGAGATGGCAGACTAAAAATTCCCTACAGAGTACTCTGTCTGAAATATTAATTGAACAAATGGGTGTAACTCTTCTTCTTCTTCTTTTGGCTTTTCCCGGTTAGGGGTCACCACAGCAGATCACCTGTCCGCTCATGATTGACAGTGGAGTTTTACGGTGTCGAGTTACCAGCCCGGCGCCCAACCTTCCACAGAAGGCACACACATGCATGCACTCACACCTAGGGCCAATTTAGAGTGATCAATCAACCTACAGCACATCTTTGGGATGTGGGAGGAAACTGGAGCACCCGGAGGTAACCCACACGGCCACAGGGAGGACATGCACAGAAGACACTCCAGCTGAGAATCGAACTGGAGAGCCTCTTGCTGTGAGGCGACAACACTAACCATTGCACCACCGCAAATGGGTGCAGCTAAAGAATTTACTTTTTGAGCTGGAATACAGGATCTGAATTGCCTAGACATAGTAAGGCCTTGTTGAGTTTAATTCTGATGGCTGCCAAAAAAAGCAATAACTGGAAAATGGAAATCAAAGTCTAAACCAATTGTACTTGAAGTAATGAATATTGTAACAGAGATAAAAAATGGAAATGAGATCTTTAAAAAAGGGTACAAGCAAACTACATATAAAAAATGGAAATTGTGGGAACAATACATACAGAATAATGTTTTGGAGGAACAGTGAGGATTAAGGGAAGGCAGGAAATGAGCAACTTATGTATTGTTGGATTGATGATAATTTTGTCAAAGCATGTATGTGATGTACAATGCTTGTAACTGTGAACATGTTAACAGTTTGTTTTCTTTCACATTAATGTGTGCTTGTCTATGTCTTAAGTGATAATTTAATAAAGGTGTTAAAAAAGAATGTGATATAAGAGAATATATTAAGAACATAGATTCATGGATAATAAATATGGATCAGATTTAAAAAAAACAGACTAATATTATAACATTACTCCTCTGGAATTATCATTAGAACAAAAAGCATCTATAGAATTAAGACATAGAAGGTCTGAATATAGGGTCTATGTCAGAACACTGAAAAATCAAAAAATCGAACACTCACATGAGCGAATAATCAGAAACTCAAAATCGCTGTTGTGGGGGGCACCCCCCCACTAAATATATATTCTTACTCCAAGATCGCACTACAGTGAGGAAAGGGCAAATATTTCAATCTTCACTGTACTGCGATCCAGAAAACTAAATATCGAATTCCTGATGTTTTGCTCATGTGAGCGTTAAATTTTTTTTGATTTTTCAGTGTTCTAAAGTAGACCCCGAATAAATATATATATATATATATATATATATATATATATATATATATATATATATATATATATTTTTTTTTTTTTTTTTTTATTTATTCACAGGCTTTATGTACGGGATTTTATTAAATAAGATGCCAGTTAAAGTTTTAATACTATGTAAATATACTGAAGAAAAAAGTGCATAGTGTGTGGAAAAATAGAAACAATAATGTTTTCTGGAGTAAAAGAGGATAAGAGATTTCTGCAATCACATGTAAGGAATTTAATTTTCAAGCTAGCCCTGGTGGCATAGAACGATAGAGCCCTGTTTGTTGCCCAGTCACCCCAAGTTCCAATAGTGACTCAGACACTTAATGCAGTTAGTAAAGAAGGATGTACATGCCCTTCTTGGGAGGAAGGCAGGGCAGATGATGATGCACATGGTCATATTCTTTTTTAAGGGGCAATGCAAATGTGTATTGTGGGAATGAGCTTCTGTAGACATAGTAGCAAGCATACAGAAGCATGCACGTGCAAGGAGAATGCATTGCAGGCATCCATATTGATGACATCTTCCCCCATAAAGGGTGTGGTTAGGTCATATATCCTCCTGAGATGACAGCAAGGACACAATGTGTCATGATTACTGGAATGATTACCTCCTTTGGGCAACTCTTGTCCTACCACTGTTTAAGCATTCTCAATGGACTGGGGAATGAATGGGCATATCTGATGGCAGGGAAAGGGGTAATGGTTGGTAGGCATAGGAGCAAAAAGAACATGCACTGGGATTCATAAAGAATCCTACAGTAGACACTAGGAACTATGGTCAAAATGAGTTGTTTCCATGAGATCAGAAAATGTGATTCTGAGATACACCATCCACAATGAGATAATTTATGTGTCTCTGAACAGCATAATATTACCTTTAGTGCTACTCAGTACTTCCCTTTGGTAATCACCTCTAGACGCCCATACATCACAAAGGCACAGGCACCACCACATTCATATTTACACAGACACGCACAAACACACGTATGTGCACATGTACAAATGCATACATGTGCACACACATGCCCACACATAGACACACACACACACACACACACACACACACACACACACACACACACACACACCACTCTCTTATCTATTCCCGAGATTACAGGGCATCCCTGATGTAGCTTCTTATTTTTTCCTGCGTCTTGTAAATAACAGATTATTACAGTCAGGCTATAATGCCAGAAATCCCACTCAGTTATCCCACTCCACAAGGGGGGATCCATCTTGGTTCTCAGGAACTACTGCCCCATCAGTCTGATGAGCCTGATTTGCAAGGCCATGGAACGTATTATCATGGAACTTATAAACAAAGACAGTGGCAACCTTAAAACACTGGACCCCACCCAGTCTGGGTTCGGGAAGGGACGATCTTGTCTCCTGAACCTGATTGACCTCTTCAAATCAGTCTCCAGAGCCATGGTCGAGGGTAAGGCAGTCCACACAGCCTATCTGGATCTCGCCAAGGCCTTTGACACCATCCCCCACTCTGGAATCATAGATAAACTTACTAAGCTGGGCATTAATCCCTATGTCACTCGATGGGTTGCCAACTGGCTTACTGACAACCCACACTGTAAAAGTAGCTGACTCCAAATCCAGTTCCAGACAAGTGACAAGTGGAGTACCTCAAGGTTCAGTCCTGGGACTTCTCCTGTTTGGCATATACTTCTCTGAAGTACAGGCCAACACTAAGGGACTCTGGCTAACAAAGTTCGCAGATGACTGCAAACTGGGAGGCATTACTGAATCCCCAAATGATGTGGATACTCTACAAAATGGCCTTACAGAAACAGATGCTTGGTGCCAGAGCCATGGGCTCAAGCTCAATGCCAAGAAATGTATAGTTATTCCCTATGGGAAAAAACATGTACCCGTGAATTAACACATAGGTGGCAGTACACTAAACACCAAAAGTGTGATAAGAGACTTAGGGACACAGGTGGAGAGTGGTCTCACCGTCAATAACCACATCACCACAACAGTCAGGAAATCCTTCTATGTGGCACACCTCATCACTAAGGGCTTTTCATCCAGAAAAAAGGCGGTCATTGTCCCACTGTACTCATCCCTCATTAGACCCATTATAGAATACAATGCCCCATTTGGTATGTACCTCTCAAGACAGCTGCAACAACTGGAAAGGCCACAGAAATACCTCACTAAAAGAATCACAGGCCTAAAGCAGATGCCCTACACTGACCATCTTACAAAACACCAGCTATACTCTTGTCACATATCCTCAGAGGCGATCTCTGCTTAACATACAAGGCCATGTCAAAACCAGAGCTGTTGGACATGCTCCACTTAAAGAAATCCCAATCCCTCAGAACCACACGTTCCAGGGATCTAAACCTTGTCATCACAATAAATAAAACATGCTGGAGGGATAGGTTTCTGACCCAGAGACTCCCCAAACTCTGGAATAGACTGCCCATACATGTCAAGCAGAATGCCTCTTTGGCCCTCTTCAAAAGGAACCTTGACGATTGGATGGGAGAAAGGAAATTCACCCTGGGTATCATGTCAGTCACCCTGCTAGACAGGGGTCCAGGGAAGTAGGGAATTGTTATGGCTAGGCTTCTATAGGCCCTGTGGCCGATAGCCTAGTACCAACCTATGAACCTATAAGCCTATTCTTCTTAGTGTTCTGAAAAATGTGGTGTTATGCTACCTCCATAGCTTAGTAGCTCTATTAACTTTTTTTTAAGTTGCTTAGAGTAATATTTAAAATTCTCTCTGGTATCCTCAAGTGCTTCTTCTGACCTTGTCTGTGAGGCCTAAGCATGACCATTGTGTATGAAAGCCCCCACTCTTGCAGTCCTATTAAAAAGATTCAAACCCCATACCCTTAGTACAGCAAACAAGTCAATAACAAATCAGAGCTTTAGTTCTTTGCAGTTTGCACCAACAGATTACTTAGAGTGACAGGGATTGCACTCTGATATATTTTCTAAACAATCATCTTATTGTTCAGAAAATATATCAGGATGAAAAAAAAGAAAATACAACAGGATGCAAGACCTGCTGTTGTACTAAGTTCTCAGTTTGTGGAAAGGACTGAAGCTCTTGTTGACTAATAAGCTGCTTTCTCTGCTAAAGGTACAGGGTATGAATCTTTGTGTATTTATTTCTTTAAGTGAGCAGACGTAATATCAAAGTGTGTCCTTGGTGTCTAATGCCACCCATACGTGCCACAAATCCTGTTGTTCTATTCCTTTTTTAAGTGAGTAATGGTAATATTAAAGACTGTCCTTGGAGTAGAGTGTCTCCCCAATATGTACTACATATTTTATGCTGGAAAACCTGTTGTTCTATTATTTTTTCTGGATATTGCTAATATTAAAGAGTGTTGCTGGTGTAGTGTCCTCTCTCTCAGTACTGATGGATTTTCTTCTTAGTCTGAGAGAGTTTACAGGTATAGCAGTTCCCCCTACCCCCCACACATATAGACATTCACTGTATATCAGCTCCCTGCACATAATCACTATCACAGGCACCCTCACCCATTCGCAAACACACACACACACACACACACACACACACACACACACACACACACACGCGCGTGCACTCCTCATCCACCTGAGGCTACTGATCACTCTGTATGTGCTTACACATGCAGCCACACACATACACACATGGACACACCACCACCAGTATACCTGTCCACTGATCTCCATGTCAGTTACCTCTAGTGCGGACTTGCCCATTGAAAGAAATGGGTGAATGCAAACTTTAAAGTTAATTAATTCAGCCAGTGGTGGTGATTTACATGGCTGCTTTACTGTAGGTATTTCTGAGAGCCAGCACATGACTAATTAGCAGACTCTGTTCACCCAGCATGCTTCATTAACATGTACCATGGCCAAGGAGATGGCCCACTGCAATGATCCTTTAGACTGAATAGGATTACAGTGGTGGGCTTGTCTCTGAATCACTGTTGGCATCCATTTATGAAGCCAGTCCATATTTCAATGCTGTTAATAATTATATGATTTTATATGTTTTCTATAAACTGCACAACAACAGAATTTTTATTATGTAGGTAAGATTTTCATGGCATGCTTATGGTTTATGTGAAAGTGAGCAGTGAGGAAAACATACTTAATAAAATATGCAATATGAATAAAGTTTTCAAAAAAGATAACATTTTGGTTATGGCAAAAATGGTGCAGGATGAAGGTGTAAAACTTATAAAATTAAATTAATTTTACTTTAATTTTATTTTAGTTTTGTGTGTGTGTGTGTGTGTGTGTGTGTGTGTGTGTGTGTGTGTGTGTGTGTGTGTGTGTGTGTGTGTGTGTGTGTGCAAAAAGGCAGTCACTTCCATGCTGATATCTAGTAGAGGGGGGATGAATGATGAATGAGCTTAAATCTAATGGGTAGGGAGCTTGATGGTTAGCAGGCAAAGGGGTCAAAAGTCATACAGAAAAAAAATAATCTGGCCTTTTTCTAGATGACATAAAGTTTTTAATATTCAGCCACCCATTCTTCCATTGTAAGAATTTTTTTTAATTATGTTTCCTGTTCCTGTACACCAAAGATTTATTTTACAATGTCTCTTCCAAACACATCTTAGAAGTTCTTGATAATAGTTTACTTTTTTATTTGTCTCTTATTGACACATTGTTGGTGTAATATGGAGGATTATGACTGGGTCACTGATCATAACTGGTTTATTATGACTTTGAGACATGGATGACAAGTATTCACCTTGAGCCAAAGCTCGAGAGAGAACTCTTGGCATACATGTCAACATCACATAATAAAGGGTTATGATTAGAAACCCAATTGTTATTCTTTTTGTATTGCATGGAGTTTATCTGCTCCACTACTTGTTACTGAAAAAAAATTGCTAAGTGTTTTGCCAGATTTCTAAGCCTTAAAGCACTTGGTGAGTTCTGACAGAAAGACAGTGTAAGAGATTATCTTATGTTAGAAAAAGTCAGCAAACATTACTGGCACAGACAGCAGAAAAACAAATCTATTTTTTATTGTGCCACTGTTGCTTGGTGGTCAGTACTGACAGGTTTAACTGTCTAGCACAATACCCTATCTTAACAACTGAAGCAGAGGTGCTTAACATTTGTTAAGATCCGATCTTGCTCTATGTAAGCACTTAACTGGTTTGACTTTTTCCAGATCTTTAGAACATAACTGCACACCATGTACTACACTATTATTGAGTTTAAAAAATTAATGATTTATTTTGTACCTGTCTTTTCTAGAGTTGCCTAACTGATTCATTGCTTCGTCATATAAATATCTATTTTGTATTGCTAAATCTATTATATTATCCAGTTTACTAGCCATATCTTTTCATAATGCATAACAATTCAATAATTCTGAAGAAGTAGGAGAGCTGGCTAATCAACAGGATTATATAAAGCTCTTTCTTGCATTTATGATAATATGTTTAAACAAGAAAATCAAATAAAACTGTACATAGGGCTAGTATGTTAAATGAAAATTTTGAAAAAAATAAAAAATACAAACCAATTTTTATTGCACTGTTCAGTTCTGATGGAGTCTATTTTTGAAGTTATAGATGAACACACTAAAGTGACTCATCAAATTAAACTTTTTACCATGCATGGTCTGTTTTTTATTTATTTATTTATTTATTTTTAACATTTTAAACTATCTAAATAAGAATGAGAGCTAAAATACATAATTTCAAGTCCATATAAATACAATTAAATGGAGATTTACAGGGCCCCATTCAGACAATGATGACTGTATGAAACAGCAGTAGCAGAAGGTATGGGGATTACAACCACACAGTTCTGGAATACAGAAATACTCCTTTGCAGGGTCCCAGTCTCTCACCAGCAAAACAGTTGATGGGAAGAGGGTTGCAGAATTTGTTGATGCTACAGAATCAAGACAATCAGAAAAATGCTTGAAAAAATCAGCAGAGGGAGAGATGTTGTTATGACAGACACTTCAATAGTGACTGATCTACAGAAAGGAGAAAAAAGTTTGAATTTAGTTATCATAAGAATGTTAACAGCTTCAAGCAGTTATAAAGCAGCCGAACCCAAATATTATGCATTTCCAGGAAAAGATGGAAAGCTGCACAAAATATCTAAAAAAGGTATCTGTTAAACACAATCAAGAAAAAGCAACAAGAATTATTGTAGTTACAGATAACTAAAGAATACAAGAGATAAAAGAGATATGTGAGAATCTAATGCAGCAGACCAGGCTCATGCAGCAACTGGAACATCCACAGAGGTTCCTCAGAAAAAGAATACAGGATGTAAACAACATGTCCTATGTAGAGTGCCTCAAAGCCCTATCTCTATACCCATTTTCCTAAAGACTGTTGAGTGGTGATCTGTAGCTGGCATATAAGACATGCTTGGATCCCACTCTGATGGATCTCTAGCACATCTGCAAAACCAACAGAATCAGAGCTACTCGATCTAGGGACTTGTACTTTGCTTGTGACATAAATAGGACATGGTGAAGGGGCAGGTATATGTCTCAGAGAATTCCTCTCCTCTGGAACAAGCTTCCCATCCATGTGAAGCTGATTTCTTCCCTGTTTTCAAACATAACCTGGACTAGTGGATGGAGAAAATGGAAATTCCCCAGGTCTAAATCCTGTATCTCTACTGGACAGAGGCAGTCTATACATCATACCATGGCTTACATATACCCCTTAAAATAACCTCTAAGGATCAAAACACTTGTAGGATACATTTGGGATGCATGGCTAGACTTTTAAAGGTCCCAGTGACTGTTAGGCTAATGTAAACCTAAGAACCTATGAACCAGGGAGAACTTACACAGGCAGAAGTGTTTCATCAGAGAAAGAAATGTCACAGAAAGAGATGTGAGATAATGAAAACAAACTGGGATTTATAGATTAACTCTGCATGCCGGCACAGTGCTTACATTCAAGGGGTTTACTGCACAAGGTGGCACGAAGTCATGTGTTGGCACCATTTTAAAATCACTGTCAGGGCCACTATATGCATTAATTAGCTCTGTGCTATGTATTATGTATCTATGAATCCCAGCCCTTAACTCAGTAGTTCCCTCAAAAAAACTAGAAATGAATGAGCAATCATACAGATACTAGCTATATGGAAAGTTCTAGTGTTCCAGCAAAATACATACTGTAACATCTGAATGCTGGTCAGAATGCCCATTTAACAATGCGTATACTGTGGATGTGTTACAGTCTCCATGAACTCTTTATTCACTATGTTTCATGAAGGAATGGGTGTTATATGGCATGCAGCACCCTGTAACTAGGCATTATTACTATGTTTAAGATTATGTACTCTCATACTCTACCTCCTTTTTTTCTTGCCATGAAATATGCTTATTTTATACACATCTTTGAGATGGTATGCATCAAGCTATCATGATCACTTTAAAATTATCTTTAACTTTATATTAAATATGTCAGGGGCTTTTACATCAGGTAAGATCTTTGTTTTATATGACAGCAAGAAAAATCTGTACATATTCTTAATATCTATTGGTTCTGTAAATTCCCTGATACCTCTCTTTTTTTTTTTGCGGTCTTCCAAATATGAAGAATTTAATAGAGCTGTTTTCTCTGGACATCTTGCCTTTCTTTTTGGATGTTCTCTGTAGCTTTACATGAAAACAGATCTTGAGGAGAGTCACTCTATGACTGCTGACTATCATCATTCTGGTAGTCTTAATTTTCTAATGACAGCACTGGCTGTGACAATCATGGATGCTCATCTTCCTTACACATTGATTTATTTGTCTTACACAAATGTCTTTAATTCCCTCAGGGTAGCTTTCCATCTTCAACAAGAATAACAAAGGACCTTGGAATATGGTCCCATTGTGATGTTTGATGAGGTTTTGAACACAGCTCAGCCTAGACCTATGTTTGATAGCAGCTTGGACATCTGAGGGACTGGGCAATGAAGGGGGAGCTTGAGCAAGCAACACAAAATCACTTATCCCTGGGGAGGGAGGCTGCTAAGCCCACAGGTACTGGCAGCACCAGCAGTCACACAGTGTATCACCTGCTTGCAGTGGCCATGTTGGCTTTTACTGCTTCAGATAGGGAGTTCCCTACTGAGTCAGAGAATGGGAGGTGCCCTACACTTCCCATGTCCCCCACCAAGCAGCCACTGCAGGTCTGAAGGAAATCAAGAGGAAGGTTGCTCCAAGGGACTTGTGAGCTGATGTACTTTCTACCACCTGGCTCTCACCACTGGGCAAATGGATGAGTCAATATGGCCTCTTGGACAAGAATGAATCGGCCATAAGGCTCTCACCTAACCTGGGGTCACCTGCCTTCTGCCCTCTGCTGAATGAATGGGCCAATTAGGTACAGGTGAAGCCAGCAAGTAGGGTCCCTCAGAGGTAGCAGAATAAAAAAAATGAATAACATAGGACCTTGAATTAGCTGCTTAACCTGCTATTTCAGTTTTAGGCTATTGACTTCTCTGTGCCTTCGGCATTTTTGCTATATCTCCAGCCTGTAAATCTAGTAATAATCTGCAGGTTCCTTCATAGCAATATTCTGTCTCTGATGAGCTTTGTCCCAGCATTTCCTTTTCTTATTACTCATTTTCAAGAATCAGTAACATATGCAAATACACAATTTCCTTCTCAGCCTTCTTTCTGTTAATTAACAGCTGAGCTGGTAATAGACTGAGCTCCAAAAGTGAAGTTTTCTTATATTCTAAAACTGTGAAATGGCTTCTTCTTCTTATGGGATTTTGCACTTTTTGAGTTGTTCTCTGCTCTTGTCCATTTGACTGGTGACAGTACAGAATGGGTGTTACATGTCTGAATTTCTGCTCATGCATAAATCTTCTGAATTCTGGACTTTTGTGTTGCAGATCATTCTGGAATATGCAACACTAGATATTCCCTTCTAAAGAAAATATACCTTAATGTACTATTCACACTGTACTTGTTGAACCTATCAGTTGACTAAAAATCTTTTGGCTTTTCCCAGTTAAGGGTCACCACAGTGGAACTCTGGTCCTCTCATGATTGGCAGTGGATTTTTACGATGCTGAGTTGCCAGCCCAATGCCCAACCTTCAAAGAAGGCACGCCCATTCACGCTTGCACTTACCTGCATATCTTTAGCGTCACTCGACCGTGGGGAGGATATGCAGGCTCGACACAGAAGGCACTCCAGCCAAGAATTGAACGGGAGAACCTCTTGCTGTGAGGCGACAATGCTAAACGCTGCACCACCGTGGCTACTGAACCTATCAGTTGACTACTTATGAGAATTTGGCATAATAATCTTCACATTTATAATGCATGGCTTCCTTAAAAAGAAGCATGTCTGTGTTTACTTGACTCCTAACATAAAGATTTATTGTAGCACCAGGACAATCATAGACTATACCAACTAACCTTCTTCTGGATAGTTGTTCTGATATGACATGTGCATGGCACAACTCTACACTAGTTATTCCAAATGAGATAACATTCCATGTTATTACTCTATATTGCCCTCTTGTTTGTTTTGCAACAAATTATTCCAAGATGTAATTCAAGCATATTTGTTGCTCATTAACACTGACAGCACTGATCCCTTGAGGTGTTAATCTTGCCCGTGATCATGGCACTAGCTGTGTGGGCTGCCTTCTCCCATTCAAGTTGATAGCACTTGAAAAGTAGGCCACACAAAGCATTTCTGTCTCCCTGTAACATATGTGCAATACCTAATTTGCAGTACTCAGTACTGCAGTTAAGTAGATTGACTGTGAGAAAAATGACTTCTGGTAAACATGGAGGTCAAAGGGCTACTTTTCTTGCTCACCTGAAAAGATTTTCTCACATTTAATGTTCCTTCTCACTCCCAGCTCTAAACAACTACAATCCAGCCTGCTGGCAATCAGGAATGTTACATTTAACTGACTGCTGGTAAGCGATAAAAAGTTAAGCATTTGTCTTCTCAGTTGATCAGGCATTAATATTGTATCATTTGCTGCTTAATCTAGTAAACAGCTATATCAGACTGTTGTCCTAACATTCTTTTGTCTAACCCCATGCTAGTAGATCATCAGTTATATATATTTACAACATCTTGCATACATTCCTTACCAGTGCAATAGGTCTTCAGAATACTGTATATCTGGTGTTGATAAAATATAAAATGGAAGTCTAAGGAACCTGTACCTTCCAAATGGCACCTTAAATATACACTGAGCAGGATTCACGAAACCTCTGTGTAAGAGTTAATATGTCTTACACGGAGGCTGCAGTCTAATGGTATGACGTCAGCATGCCATGCATATTCATGAGGGCATGCTGAATCATACCCTAGGCTAACACGGTCTGTGTAGGAAAGTAGAGGGCATGTCTGAATGCCGAGTTCTGCAAAGGGACACACTCCCAGAAGAGTCAGAGTCCTGAAAGTAAACTCCCATGAGCGAGTCTGCGGAAATGTCAAGGAACACAACACCACACATGCCCCCACAGACTATAAACCCAACTGGAATGTAAAACGGGAAAATAACAGTTTAATTTTTTTTTTTAATTTCCAAAATGTTTGCCCGTTGTTGCGCTCATTTGCACGGGTTTGCCCTCTGCTCAGCCACAGTTAGCAGACAGTGAAAAGCATATAAGATCTAAATATGCAAATTAAGCCAAGTAGCAATAGCATAGCGGTAGAGACGTTGGCAAAAGAGGAGGTAGTCACGGTTCGAGCCACCACAACATCATTCTCTATTTTTAGTTAAATAAGCATGAAACAATCCCCTGACATATATATATATATATATATATATATATATATATATATATATATATATATAAACTATAATTTAAGTAAAATGTAATGAAATGGGCCATGTATTTTTGAAGAAATCCGACACAATAAAATATAAAAAAGAGAATATGTGCCCATAGCTGAGCAAGGCTTCAAGAAGCCTAATATGAGTGCCCATAGGTGACCAGCGCTGTAACAAGCTTAATATGACTGCCCTCAGGTGAGCAGCAGTTTAACAGGTGTAATATGAGTGCCCAGATTTGAGCAGCGCTTTCACACGCTTAAAATGAGTGCCCGTAGTTGAGCAACGCTTCACACATCGTAATATGAGTGCTCATAGCCAAATAATGCATTACCTGGCGTAAGCCGTTTGCGTGGAGCTGCGCACCATGCCAACCAGCTCAACGGTGGGCAACGTTGAGCAAACTGTATCAAAGCCGCCTTTACACAGACACACCTCCTAGCCTGTCTAGACAGTAGTAAAATAAAAAAAACAATGCCCAGGCTCGAACCTAGGATACTGTGCACCATAGTCAAAGTACTGAACCACTAAGCCATGACAGTTGTACTGAGAAATGCAGTATTAGCATATATATAGGAATGAATGGAAATAGAAGCATGACAAAGCAGGTTTATTTAAGCTGATGTTGTTGTGTCTTTCGGCTTTTCCCGGTAAGGGGTCGCCACAGCGGAACTCCAATCCGCTAATGATTGGCAGTAGATTTTTACGTGCCAATTTGCCAGCCCTGACGCACAACCTTCAACGAAGGTACGCCCATTCACACATGTCGCCACACAGAAGACGCTTTAGCTGAGAATCTAACAGGACGTCTTACTGTGAGGCGACAACGCTACCGCAGCACCACCACTGCAGTCACTAGGTTTTAAGCTGATAAATATCCAAAATGGCCAATCACAGATAAGTGCGGGAAAACGGGCATATATAAGCCCCATAGGCGGGAATACATAGCATAACTGATTGTGGTACCCATTTGCAGTCAGGATGGCAGGTGCAGGAGAGGGAAGTTGCTTTAGAGCACAGAGGTGGGGTGTTGAGGAGTCAAAATATATGGTTTGGCTCCTAGTCCATGATCATGAGGACAACTCATGCAGGGCCAGGTTCACTGGGGTGCATACAAGGCAGAGGGGTGGAACTGGTTGGCACATGATCTCACCAGTGCCACAGGCATTCCAAGGACTGGTGAACAGGCCCATCACCACCATGTGGACCTGAAGAGACGTAAGCAGGACCAACTGAACCATTGGATCCAGGAGGCCCGGCAAATGCCCAACGCCCCACTACTGAATAAGTATCCATGTAATTAAGTATGTAAGAAATTATCCTAGCTTATAGTATGGAGATGTATGTTCCAATATTACATAATTTATATTACAGCTGCAGGTGTCCGTTCCATGAATCAGCGAGCCTATGCTGATAGGCTGGTGAGGTTGCACCACCAGGCAGGTTAGTAATTATTCTGCTGGAATTGTTATGGAATATAAGTGAGACAGCTTGTAAAAGAGCTCAGTGTTGTTACATATTAATAAAGTTCAAATAAGCCTAGAAGAAAGATTCTGCTAGTACTGTAAGATTAGATAAGTGATGCAGCCTGTAATCCAGAAATAAACATTAAACAAGTCTCAAATAGAGAGTCATCACCTGTATTGTAATATCAGATAACTGCTTTAGCCTGAAAATGAGTGGTAATCAATCAACAAAGGATAGACATGTGTCAAATACATCCCTTATAAAATCTGCCATATGAAATAAGTGAGTCAGTTGGAAAGGATTGTTGTAACCCAGTAAGAAATGTTAATAACACCTAGAATTAAGTACCATCCTGAAATGTAAAAATAAAACATGTGAGAGTGTGAGAAAGAGGGTATGAATCAACCAAGAAAGCTGTAATAAGTCTGGAATAGTTATACTGCAGTGAGTACATAATGAAATGAATGAGACAGCCACAACCAAAAAGTGAAATGTGTGTAATAAAGTACTAAACCTGGAATGTGTCTGTCCCACAATTTGGATATGTTGCTGTACCTTTGCAATATGGAGATAGTATGGTTGTATGAAATACTGAACATCCACAGTTGTCTAGAGCCATATAAATCAAATGTAGCAGGATTCTGTACCTGAACACAGCCAGATATGAACATGTATGAATAAAAATGGAATGTATATTAATGTAGCAGTAACATCCCCATCACCAACATTCCTAAGGTTACATATAGGAAACTGTACTAATACATGTAGGGGATATATACTAGGAATGTACAGCATATGTATATGTAGTTTAAGTTGTTAATGTAATATTTCGTCACCCTACCCTATTTTCACAAATGATGTCATTCCACACCAAACTGGGTATGTGTATACACAAGTAATTCCCATGGACATTTGTCCTGTTGGTTCATACATATCTGCATGTACGTTGATGCATGTGCCCTACTCACATATCCAAACCTGATGGCCTGTTGCCACCAATCAACCCTGCATGCTGTTGGAATGTGTACTGTTGTTCTAAATATGCATGTGTTATGCTTGCTGTTCAATGTTCAGAATTCATGGGTGCTTGGTTAATGGGATTACTGATGCATGCTGTTACAAGTTTTTTTGAATGGTGTTGTTTGTTACTAACCCAAAATGTCATAAAATACTGCTAAACATAGGACAACAGGGAAGGCGGGTTCCAGCGGACCCACCTCTCCCACCTCAGCTGGCGAGTGCACCTGGCACCAGTGCCCAGGCTGGAACCTCCTCCGGTGGCCCTGTGCCACCTTCGGGTGGAAGCGCTGCAGGGGATGGGGCTCGTCCCCCCTCTGCAAGCATGGCCGGAGGAGAACATCCACTCACCCTCCATAGTGTCCTGTCTGTGGTGCATAGCGAGATCAGGTGCTCTGTGCTTGATCCCCTACGCCAGCTTGAGGCGAGGGTGGCGCAACTCACGGGTGTGCCTGCCCATCCTATACGGCCCCCAGCACAGCCCCATCCTGGGCAGTGAAGGTGCAGTGGTAACTGCCCATGGGTGGGGATCTCAGTTCCACTGTTGCCGTCTGTGGGCTCATGGGCTTGCGATATCCAAACATCCGTCCCAGTCAATTGTGTTTCCCCCCCACGTGTCATACTCCGCCCCTGTGTGTGTCTTGTTTGTCTTGTCTGTTAACCTCCCCAACCTACCTCCCCAAATATACCTACTTCCTGTACCTCACATTCCACTCTCACCTAAAAAAAAGAATAAAAAAAGGGCACTCTGTTCCCACAAAAAAAATTACGCCCCATACATAGCTGCCCATTTTGCAGACATGTCTGCTGGACATATCAACTGATAATTAAAATTGGCTGTACAATATATTTTGTTGTCCTCACCCCTCTATCAGGGGTGGAAGGTTTCAAATTTCACACCAAATTACACACATATGCACAGCTGTTGCTGATAAAGAAATGGGCAGCTATGGGCATTCCCTACATCCTTCCTGCAAATCCCGAGCTTGTTTTCCTACTGTCCTACCCTCTTTGTGCCCCCTTTTGCACCACTTTGCTATCTCCCCATTTTCTTTTCTTTAAAAGAAATTAGCATGGGTGTTAGCGAGAGTAAGCACTATAAAGCAGTAGTCAGCGGGTGTGCGCTTCTGTGCGCTTAGCTAAGCGAGTGTGCGCATAGCTAAGTGACTGTGCTCATGCGTGAGCATCGCACAAACCAGCACAAACCCGCTTACAACTGCTTAAAAGTGCCTTAGTCACTCTGTATGACAAGGCCTGTAGTCTGCTCATCAGCAAAATAAAACACCCCTGTCAGTCTCGAACCCCGGACCTTGGAAACACTAGTCTGCATGAATTACCACTGAGCCACATCAGATATACAAGAACATGGTGCTGAAAGAAATATATCATGAAATACAAGGAGTGAATGTAAAGGGAATATAGGAAGGCCATTACACAAAGCTTGTTCCCTGTATGTTTAGTGGCAATTCTTGTGGAATTGCATTACATGAGTGTGATAAGAGAAACAGCCATGCTAGTAGGTAATAATGTTACAGTAGCACCTTACAAACCACACACAGTATCAGAACAGGATAAACACCACAATATTTTAATAGGTATTAGGCCAGACATCCCAACTGTGACTGATGTACAGGGATGTCCTTGATTTGTCAAAAAATGTTACCTGTGCCCCACTGACTCCCTGTGAAATGTACTAACAGTAGGCAGAAAGGTGGGGAATCCCACGTAATGTTCACCATCAATAAGTTAAAGTAGACACTACTTGCATGTCAGAAATGGTGTAGTAATACAAATGCTCAAAACACACACACAGTCCCCACAGTCACAACTGCAGAATATCTGAAATATATCACGGGTGTATCCCATTGATATGTACCTTTCCCCTGAGGCTGCTCAAATATATACCTGAGAGTATCTGAGGCCTACAAGTGTCAGAAACACACCAGCATATCATCCTGTCTGCTGTTACACACTCTGCAAATAGTTGTAGAATTACTTCCACAAGCACACTCTCATGTAGGAGTACAACACAGAAATATCAAAGGATGTAGCCATCTAACAAACTAAGGACAGTATAGCAGTTTACAATCACTGCATGTGCCTGATATTCATAACTATTAGTACAAAATACAAGGCCCTACTACTGCTCAGCAGCAAAATAAGATACCATTGTAAGTGTCAAACCCCAGACCTTGGCCTCACCAGACTGCATGCAGTGCCACCAAACCACAGCAAACATATATGAATTTACTGCTGAAAGAAATATAACATGCATTACAAGGAGTGAATGTAAATGGAAAATAGGAAAGCCATAGCAACACATTCCAGTAAAGAGAAATATCAGGCCTTCAAGGAGTGAATGTATAGAGAAAATAGGGAAGCCATAGCAACACATTGCAAGAGCTACAGTTGTATACCAGTTAATCCACAAGTCCCACAGGAAAGTACATACTCCCATGTAAACAGGGTTAGCATTAGCAGGTGTGAGTTTACATACACACTGAGAAGAATGAACTGGAAGAAGCAACAGTCAGGTTTCAGTACAACATGCAATTCAGTGGCTACAACACAGCCTTACACATGAGAGACATACCAACCTTCAGACTGACACAACAGTGTCCACAACAAACCAGCATGGTCCCCACCTTGCAAAACTGAAAGGCCTTTGCCTACCTAACCAAACATTTTATAGCAGTGTCCTGAAATCACAGTGAGAACTGCAATTACCACACAGCAGGCTGCATGCAATTAGTAAATGCTGGCCACCAATTGGTGCAGAGGCCATCACATGCACATGTGCAGATACCTACAAAAGCAGCCTGTACTGCCTATCCACACATGCAATACTTTCATTGCAGCTGGAGGGAGAGAGAGAGATAGACAGACAGACAGACAGAGACCCAAGGAAAAAAAAAAGCAAGCCAGCAAGCAAGCCAGCAAGCAAGCAAGCAAGCCAGCAAGCAAGCCAGCCAGCCAGCCATCCAGGCAGCCCGCCAGCCAGCCAACCAGGCAGCCAAGCATCCAGCCAGCCAGCCAAACTTAAAAAGCTGTTAGAGACAAAGTTAAAGTAAACTACATAATCTAATAATCTACATACTGTGAACCCTCCATATGTGTCAGCAGTCTGTATCTATATGTATATGAAGATGTGCATAGGGCAAGGGACATACTGCAACCATTAGCGAAGGTTGGACATAAATATGTAGTTGAAGGTTGCTTTGTGCACATATCAATGTAGGTTGTAGTGTGTGGCATTGAAAACAGCATGCAGTGCAGGTATATGTCATGTGGTGGTGAACTTCTGTGGGACTGAGCCAGTGAGGCCTGCTACAGCTATACGGCCTGAGGACAGCATAATGCATTCTGCACAACACTGTGTAATATCATTACAGAATGGTATGTCTCACAACTGTTACAGAACTGACATCCCCACCATGAAAGGTGGGCATTCTATGTGCCAAGATGTGCATGTAGTTGTACAGCAATGGATGTTTATAAGTATGTGTGTGTGTGTATGTGTATGTATATATATATATATATATATATATATATATGTACATAGAGAGGTAAAAGTCAGCCGAAAGTACACAAACCAGAATAGCAACAATGCGTTTCTAAAAGGCCTCTCAGTCTTGCCGATGTAAAACGCCGGGCATTTAGAACATATTGCTAAGTAAACCACTCTGGGGGTCTGACAATCACCACCATTACTCTTAACAAAAGTTTTGTTAAAATTGTCTAATCTAACCCCATTACTTTTCAAAAATAGATGAACACTGACCACAACGACCACATTTGATGATCCTTTCCATAGCTTTGCAGACCATGCAAGTCAGGATTCTGGGGTGAAAGTTTGCATGATCCATTCAGGCACCACCTTTGTGGAGAGGGACCACTGTTGCTGTACACTGCTGTTTGGGTACATATCCTGTGGTAAGGCTGAGATTGAGCAGTAGTTTTATTTGGTGTTCAATTCTTCTTGGACTTCATGTTGGATGCAGCCCGGGACACCATCTGGTCCCATTGATGCTGTGTGTTTTGCTTTAGGGACGCTGGCTGTTACTTGAGCATCTGTGATGTCAGGGGGCCAGCACTCTGCTGGGATAGATATTTGGCCTTTTGGTGGGGGGGGGGGGTTTGCACTGAACCTGTCAGGTCGGATGTTGGCAATGTCTGTGGGTTTGGTGTATTGTTTGTCATTTTGGACTAATTCTGATTATCCTTAGTATCCTGTACAATTTTTATCTCGTAGCTGGCCTTAGAGGATTTTATGTGTGGCCATAGTTTTTTGTCATAATACTGATCAGTGATGCCTTCCCTTTTTGGGTTTTGCTCTATCATGTAGGAGCTTCCTCCTTCACTTGCATGGTTTGTTAATGGCTGGGGTCCACCAGACAGGATGCCTGCCTTTGGAGGATTGGGTCTTGGTTTTATTTGGGATTGCATAAGCCATGCATTCCTGAAGGTGTTCATAGAATGTATTCATAAAGGGTTCTGAGGTCTGGGCCATATTTTCCACAGGCACAAGGGCTTTAATGGATTCCACCTCAGTTTGGAGGAGTGCATAATTTGCTTTACACATGTTTTTCACTGTGGTTTTCTGACCAGGGACTGGGGTCAGGATGTGAATATCCAGTGAGATTACTCTATGGTCTGATCTTACCAGTGAGGGATACACTTCTCGTCTTGGCCATAGAGTCCCCATGTTGGTGATTATCAGGTCCAGTATATTTACCCCTCTTGTGGGAGTGGTGGCAAGTTGTTCCATAGCATTTCGGTTTATGAAGTCTAGGAACCTTTGGCCTAGGGTGTTGAAGCTAGAATAATGCTCCCAGTCTATGTTTGGGTAGTTGCAGTCGCCCAATATAATGTTGTTTGGAGAGACCTTCATATTTTCATGTGTTCTCAAGTAGGCCAAGTGGGGTTCCTGGATTTAGGAGGGTGGTCTGTAGCAGGCTACGAACTGGGAGGCAGTTTTAGCCACTGTTACTTGCACGTGGATAGTCTGTGCTGCTTCATGCTGTGGCACCAACCTGGGGGTGTGAGTATCCTTGACAATTATTGATACTCACCCTCCTTTTGTAGTTTGTTCCATGTTTTGGGGCTGTAAAGCATGGTATGAGGTGTAACCTGGTAGTGCTAGGGTGCTCTTGGGAGCCTTGAACCAGGTTTCTGTTACTGCACAGATATCAACATTCTCCATGCTGAGGAGAGTTTGGACTGCATGCATCTTGCAGTTTAGACTTCTGGCATTGGGTAGCATTACTTCTAGTTTCGTATCCCTTGTGATACCTATGGAGGTGGGTTTGTGTTTTGAGCCTTACCTATTCAAGGCACTATGGAGGTGACAACAGCCTTTGCCAGTATCCAAAAGGCCAGGGGTGATAGGTGCAAGCCATCCCTAGCAGAGCATCGTGTCTTGCTCAGCATGTCATCCCAGGCTGACAGGCATTGAATTCCCTTTGACTAACAACAATACTTAAGCCAATTGTTGTAATTGATCATCTTGTCTTCATATTGTGGCATCATGCTTGGTGAGGGTAGAATGTTACTCATGGGTCATCAAGTTTGCATATACTACATGGTGTTACATTGCTTGACACATGGCAATCATACCTTAGGTGGTGCTGCAGGGCTGCCTATGTTGGATGCACATACTACACTCCCTGTACATGTTTGAAAGCAGGTTGTGTCAACTTAGGCATCCCTTTTACTATATGTGTGAGTCAGAGAGAGGTATCATTTCCAAGGTTCCTACTGCGCCAGTGTATGTGCTATGCGTTGCCTCTTTGCCAAGGCCAAGGCATACTGGGCACGCCTCCTTCTGCCTACTGGGGCAGGCTCAGGTTGTTCCTCCTCTGAGTCACGCTCTGTCTGTGATGGCCTATATTATGTAGCATAGCACATACCATGACAATTTGGGTACATGTAGTTGGTGAGTACTGCAAAGCTCCACCAGATATGTCCAGGCACCGGAACCGTGACTTGAGCAGCCCAAACACACGCTCTATTACATTACATGTTTGTGCATGTGCCTCATTATGGCATTTCTGTTCAGGTGTGTGTGCGTTTCTGATGGGTGTCATCAGCCACGGCTCCAGTGCATAGCCAGCATCCCCCAATAGGTGACCATGTGGGATGTCCCCATTGGCAAATGTCTAGTACAGCTGTGTCAGATGCCAGATATGGGAATCATGGTAGCTTCCAGGGCAGCCAGCACATACACATTCATTATTATGCCCTGGGCATCACACACAACCTGGCAGTTGATGGAGGGGAAGCCCTTGCGGTTAATGTAGGCCCTACCCCGCTCACCGGCTGGTGCTTTGATGCATATATGCGTGCAGTCTATTGCACCCACTACCTCAGGGTATTCTGATATTTGTGGAAGAGACGCATATTGCTGGCCAATCCCTCAAGGGAATTGGGGAAATATACATGATCACCGACATGTGCTGACATAGCATCCAGGAACTGGTGCAGTACCCTGGATGCTGATGCCTGTGATATCCCCATCATATCACCAGTTGGTCTCTGGAAGGTACCTGTTGCTAGTATTCTTAGGCCAACACATACCTTGGTTTCCACTGGGATGGGTTCCCCTCTGTTGGTTCTTTGTGTGAGGCATGGCCTGCACAGCTCAACAATTTGCAGCAGGAGGTCTCTGTCCACTCTATAGCGCTCCACTATCTCCAGCTCATGTAACCCCTGGTAGGTGACCCTGGGCCTGTACACTCTTCTCCGTCTCCTCACTGTTGGTTGTCTGGCAGTATTTGCATTGTCACCACCCTCAGCATGTTGCATATGTCGCTTTATAACAGCTATGGCAGCCCCTAGCATTTTTCGTCTGAGTGAAGCTTTTTCAGTTTTCACTTCTAGTAGCTTACTCCAGTGTTGCAGTGTCTCTTGAGAGACACATACTGCACTATTGTTTGCAGAGTTTTCAGTGCTGGGCTGGGCTACAGTTCTGCCTGTGTAATTGCCTGATTCTGATTGTTTTCACCTGCTAGCTCTGCTAGTTTTCCCTGGTAGCTTCCTACAATTTGTTGTGCTTCCTTTTTCCTGTCTGTTTCCTCAGGGGGGAGTGATGCGCATACAAGGGCAAACACGCGCACAGCAGCTAACACACGCGCACACATGCTTAGATGGACTACAACTTGCTTATTCGGGTTAAAACGCGTACACACCAGCGCAAATGCACTTACAAGTCTTTACACAGGCTTCTACATGCTTACTCCGGCTTAAACGCGTGTACTCACATTTACACGCACGCTCTCCATCTTAATCGGGCTTCCCAGCGTGCACACACGTGCATGCATGCTCAGCAAGAAACTTTGGTGTTATCCACAGTATGCACCTTCCATTTCTTGGCTTTCCCTTGTCTACGTGTTGACACACCTCTTTCTATGATGCCTAACTGACAGCTTTCATATGCCACTCTGCTCCAATGAGCTTCACTTCTTTCATACATACCCCCCTGTGATGTCACTTATCTCCTACTCTGTTACTCCCCTTATCCTACTCCTACACTCCAGGGAATGTGCTAATTTGCTATGTAAAAGTGCGATTCAGTATCCTAACACTCATTTACATAGGATTGCCTACTAATGCTTAGTTACATGTCTTACACTGAGCTTCCCCCTTTAGCAACCCCTACTCGGTGGCCATGTTGTTTTCAGCCTGCTATTCCCTTACATTGTACATTGATGGTTTTCATAAAACCCACGTTTGTGGGTTTTAAATTTTTATTTTTCTGGGTTTTTGCAGCGCAGCCCATCTGAGTGGTGCCGCGCTACGTTTAAACATCGGCAATCGCTGAAAAAAAATAGACATTTTTATTTTAATTTTGCATGTGGGTACGTTGCCAGTGGCCACATATTTGGCCATTGGCATGCTTCCTGGAACATATGCAACCTTTATTTGGAGTTGACAAGGCTCCATTGTGCTGTGAGGTAACAATGCTACTGCCGTACCACCACGGCATGACACTCCCCAGGCTAAAATACTTTTGATAAAATTGCTTAATAGTGAGTGTTCTGATACTGCTTGCACTGATTTTAGTATTATTTTTATATAGTTAGTTTACTGGTTCATGCTGGTGGCAGAAGCAGGTTTCTAGGTTAGTTGTTTTGTACTGAAATTTAACTACTCAGTAGCAAGTCCACCCAAACATTATTCTAAAACAGAACTCAAGAACTTATAGTTGTTACCACTGCCCCCAGAGTCATTCCTAACTTCTCTAGCCAGCCTGATTGAGATGAGTAACTTGAGGCAGTGTAAGAATTGTTTCATGCTGTCTGACGATCATCTATTACTCAAACAACATAACACGGTGTGTGAGTGACATATATATATATATATATATATATATATATATATATATATATATATGGGTCACCTTCAGATGCCCAACAACGCGTTTCGCCGACACGGAATCCGACGGGACGAAAACACCGACAATGCAGATGACCGACAAGGTGAGAACCCGACGGACTCGGTAAGTGTGCGATCGAGTGAGGGATTTAGTGTTAGGGAGCGGACAGGTAAGTGTGCGATAGTGAGGGACTGTGGGTTTAGGGGTGGGTTAAGTGAGTTAGGGTTAGGGTGCAGGTAGGGTGTGTGTGCGATAGTGAGGGACTGTGGGTTTAGGGGTGGGTTAAGTGAGTTAGGGTTAGGGTGCAGGTAGGGTGAGTGTGCGGTAGTGTCGGATCTTGGGGTTAGGGGTGGGTAAGTGAGTTAGGGTTAGGGTGCAGGTAGGGTGAGTGTGCGGTAGTGTCGGATCTTGGGGTTAGGGGTGGGTAAGTGAGTTAGGGTTAGGGTGCAGGTAGGGTAAGTGTGCGGTAGTGTCGGACCTTTGGGTTAGGGTTTGGGTTAGGGATAGTGGATATGTTATGTAGTGTACTGTGTTGTTTACGTGTAGTGTGTTGGTGTAATGGTTTTCGGTGTTTTGCGTTGTCTGTATTTTTTGTTGTCGATCTTTTGGTGTCGGTGATTAGTGTGTCGGCGAAACACGATTTCGAGGATATAAAGGTGATCCATATATATATATATATATATAAAATATCCCTGGAGGTAAAAATCTCACACACAGTAAATTCAGGCACCAAAATCATCAGGAGTATACCACACATCACACCCATTCAAGGCCCCATAATACACATCCATCATACACTGAAGTTCTAAAGATTGACTTGCCTAAACCTCAAAGACCTCTAAAACACAACACAGGCACAAAGCACACTCTGCATATTAAGCCTACTTCCTCACATTGCATACAGTGTCTCAAAGTCACAGATGCTTTGCCCATAAGACAGACATTGAACAAACCAAATATTCTTGTTATATGTGAAACCATTATAAGGCATCCAGATGTGACTCTTACCAGGCTGAGCTAGTAAAGGGTGTCAATTAGTTGCTTATCTGGTGCCAAGATCCATCAGACCATGCACGCACTCAAGTCCTTGAACAACAAGTACCAGTATGACTCTGTCATAGCTCATGCCAGAGTCAATGACTTGAAGTGTACTTCCTTGAATTATATGAAGAGAGACATGATGGAGCTCTCAGACTGTGTGCCCAAGGCAGGTATGTGCCTAGCACTGAGCAGCATTCTACTTTCTCCAAGGATGATGACATGATATGAGTAAAAATTGACTTCAATAATTGGTTTAGTTTTTGGTGTCATTCAAAGAAAGCCCAATATTTGTCAGCCTGGGAGGATATGATCAACAGACCATGCAGCTTCACCAGGGATGGCCTACATCTGTCCTCCCTCGAGTTTTGAATATTGGCAAATATAGGCAAAGACATTGTCCACCACTATAGTGCCTTTTAGGCAATGCCAACCTGACGAAACCTACTAATATAATGAAATAAGAAAAGGAAAATGTGAAGGTGTTACTGATCAATGCTAGGAGCCCAAACAAGAAACTCCACTCCTTACAAGCCCTTCTCACCCTAGAAGACACTGACGTCTGTGTAGTGACTGAGATATGGTTTAAAATAGTGGAGAGCACTCCAGCTATAATGCCTTCCACATGTTTAGACCAGCTACTGAGCAAGAGGAGTAAAAAGCAGGAGGTGTCTCAATCTACGTCTAGAAGGGGCTGGCATCAAGGCTGGTAAAGCAGCATGATGCAGGAGAACTTCTTCATGCCCAAATAACCATCAGAAGGGCCCCATACCATACATTAGCCAGCTATAGAACTCTCTCTATGACAAAAGAAGCCACAACTCCTATCTACAGGAACTAGAATCACTCAGTATTAAATCCAATACCATTTTTCCTAGGTGCTCTAAACTATCCAGCTATAGACTGGGAAACCTATACCACCAATAGTGCACAAGCACAGAGATTCCTGAACTTTGTCAATATGAATGCCCTAGAACAAATAGTCACAGTATCCACTAGTGAGAATAACATCTTGGATCTTGTCCTTACTAATATGGGAAAATCTTGCACCATCCCTTGCATATTTTCATCACTTGTTAGGTCTGTCCATAAAGCAATCTTCTTCGAAATAAAACTGAAACCAGAGATCCCTTCCACCCAAGGTACCTTTAGAAATTCCTTTAAGACAAACTACCTACCCCTAAGTGATACATTGGCAAGCTTCAAATTCACACCAAACCCAGTAAGTTCCACTGAATATGCAGAAATGTATATCACCACTCTATGCCAGCATGTTAACAGCTGCATAGATACAGCTGTACTCCATAGAAGCAAGCGCAGGCAAACCCCAGAGACAAACCCACAAGGTGGCACCATAACATCAACAAGCTTTATGATGAAAAGAAAATAATTTTCACCAAAAGTAAGAAGAGTAACTCCCAGAATGTTAGAGCCCTTGTCACTGAAACAAACAAACAATGCAGGGGCTTAATAAAATCCACCCAAACCAAGTTTGATGCTAAAGTAGCTAGCCAGGCCAAAGACAATCACAAGGCCTTTTTAATTATGTTTATAATCTCAGAGGCACAGCACAGCAATGCACTGAGCTGATTGAGAATGATGTTACCTACAATGAGGCTTATGATATAGGGAACCTAATGCCCAATAAATTTACTTCCAAGTTTACCACTGTCTCCCCTTCGTCTAGCCCTCAAAATATACCTGAAACTAGCTCACCTCCAGCTATCACACAAGACCAAGTCCAAAGAGTGCTATCAAAAGCTAAAAATACTGCATCAGTGGGTTCTGACAATGTCCCTAGATGCATCTCAAATAGCATGAAGCACAATTTAGCCACACCCCTAACAACACTATTCAATCTGAGCCTCCATACAGATTTTGTACCAAGCGAATGGAAAGCAGCTACAGTCAATCCCCTGCATAAAGGAGGATCTTCCACAGACCCAGGCAAATAGAGACGCAAAAATCTGACCAGCCACATATGCAAAGCCATGGATGGACTTATCCTACAATTAATTAATCAGTCAGGACATAGGGAATCACCAAACACTAGACTCATCTCAGTTTGCATTCATCAAGGGCAGATCAACCTGGTGGATTTTTTGAAAAGGTCACCAAAACAATGGATGAAGGAAAATGATACATATCACATACCTCAACCTGGCCAAAGCTTTTGGTATAATTCCCCATTCAGGCATAGCAGAAAAGCTAAATAAACTAGGAATAAACCCCTATGTTACCCACTGGATTGGCAGTTGGCTCACAGTTAGGAACAGATAATTAAAATAGGGGAAGTTACCACCACAAAGAGACCAGGCACCAATGAAGTCCACCAGGGTTCTGAGTTGGGACCTTTCCTGCTTGGCATATACTTTTCTGAAGTAAAAGCCAATGCCAAAGGGCTCTGGCTGACTAAGTTTTCAGATGACTGCAAGCTAGTAACAGTCATTGAATCCCCAAATGACTTAGCCATTCTTCAAAAAGGTTTGTCTCAAATTAACGAGTGCCAAAATCATAGACTGAAATGAAATGCCAGAAAATGCAATTATTGTATCCTTTTGGAAGTCATCTACCCTAAAGAACTACCACATTGACAATACATCTGTAAGACTAATCCAGATGTTCAGGATTTGGGAACTTATGTGGGCAGTAACCTAACTTTTGACTAGCATGTGTCTATTGTTGTCAGAAAATCCTTCTATATTGTACAGCTTATAAATAAAGTGATTGTGTTTGGATCTAGAGATGTCATTGCCCCCCTTTATCCAGTCTTCATTAGGCCAGTCATTGAATATAATGGTATGTATCTGTCAGACATGTACAACAACTAGAATGCCCAAAGAGATACCTTAAAAGGATACAAGATCTAAACAGCATGCCCTACATGGACCAACTCAAAGTCCTGTCACTATACACAGTATCTTACAGAATGCTAAGAGATGACCTGTGTCTGGCATACAAAGCTAATCCATTACTGATTGATTTACTGCACATCAAGTCAAATGGCACGGGAAATACTAGGTCTCTGAATCTAAAGCTCTTCTGCAACATACAACAGAACAGTTTGGAGAGACAAGTATATCTCACAGAGGATACCAGTGCTGTAGAGCAAACTCCTCAGCTACATAAAATAAAGTTAATATCTGTCCATATTCAAGTGCAACTTAGATCTATGGATAGGAAATAGAAAATTTACTGCAAGACTGCCCCCTGTACTACTAATGGACAGAGGAAGCTCCTAAATACTTTATCCCATGCAGGGCTCCCTCAAATTATCTATGGTATGATCCCAGTTATTCTCATTAGGGGTAATATATAATTATCAACCATGGGATGGGTAAGTCCAATCTATAACCAAATAACATAGGTTATTTCAAGCACAAAAAAAGAGAAACTGTTTGGGGTTAAAATGGCCCACAAGAGCTGCTAGCCTTGTACTTAACTATGAACCTATGTTTTGCAAGGGTTTATGCTCTGTTTCAACCTTAAACACTTTACCATTGAGATATTCATGGTATTTCTCACATCCATGTTAATAACTCCTTTTCCATAAGACCATATACATTTCAAATATATTTAAATGATCTTCACTCATAGACAATTTGTCTAATCTCTTGCAGAATCACCGCTCCTATACCATTTTAATCGGCATCTGGCATGGTAACTATCATATTGACAACACCCCCCTTAAAAGCTGACCCAAGTATTCAGGGACTTGGGGACACACATAGACAGGAATCAAGCCTTTGACCATCACATGTCTACAGTGGTGAGGAAATCATTCTATGTTGTGCAACTTACAAACAAAGGTTTGGCATCTAGGTCCAAGGAAATCATTGTTCCACTGTATTCTTGCTTCATCAAACCTATCATTGAGTACAATGCCCCCTTCGTATGTACCTAACCAGGCATGTCCAACAATTGGAAGATCCACAGAGCCTCCTCATTAAAAGAATACAGGGCATAAGTAAAATGTTCTATGCAGACTGCCTTAAGGCCCTATCCCTGTATTCTGTCTCCTACAGGCTGTTGAAGGGAGAGCTATGCCTGGCATACAAGGCATTGTCAAATCTCACACTGAAGGACCTCCTGCATATCCATAAAACAAACAGCACCAGAATTACCCATTTTTAAAGACTTAAACTTTACCTGGGTTATAAATATGACCTGCTGGAGAGACAGGTATGTATCCCAGAGAGTACCCCTTCTCTGGAACAGGCTCCCCATCCATGTGAAGCACAGCACCTCCCTAACCAAATTTTAGTGTAACTTGGGACATTTGGATGGGACCAGGAAATTCATCCCTGGTTTGAAACCTATGTCTCTAATGGACACGGGTAGCCTGTAAATTGTTCATTTCCCAGGCCCCTGCTTGTAAATGATTCACTTCAGAAGCCCCTGCTTACACTTATCAAGGGTATCAGAACTTGTCAGAGATTTGGATGCATGGCTAGACTTAAAAAGGACTTTGTGGTCATAAGCCTAGTAAACACCTATGAATCTATGAACCTATGTGTGTAGCCTAATCAGAAGGAAGTTAGGGTGGTGGTATCAAGTGCCTTAGATAAGTCTGAAATAATATAACATAATTTACTATGTGGCACATCTATGTAAGAAGAATATTTTGAGAATTATATAATTTCTTATGTGACATATTATATTTTAAATAATATCTTGGGGATGGTGCACGTAAAAATCTCTTTCATAAATAAGCTGGAGGTGAAAAATAGGAATATAGAGTTAAAAGTACATGAATATCATTATATGCAGTATATATGTTTCCCAATCAATGTTTCCTAACCGTTATTATGAAAACTTGTACATTACAAAGAGATAGCCTGGTATATATATTTAATTCTGCTATGATCATCTTATTTGGAAAATGTTTATTTACTAAAGTTTAATAAATATAATTGTTTAAAAAAGAAAACAGTTTTCAGAGCATACAGAGATTTATCGGTTAATTATTTAGTCTCAAAGAAAATCAGTGGCTCATACAAATCACACAATTATAGGGAAATATGATTGGTAAAATGGATAACATAAGCAGGCTTAATTTGTTTTATTTTTATGTACTGTCCTGCTATTCTACATCCACAATAAAATTAGAAATGGAACACATTGTACAGCTTATGATGCCTCTGGTCTTTGTCATTCTGTTTATCACTGATAAGGTTACTTTCTAATTCATTTATATTTAACACTGTAAAATCCAAACTTAAATTCTTTGGTAACAGGATACTGCCAAATGACAAAAAAGTGCTTGCAGCTATATCCATTAGATATTATATTCAAGCTGCAGAGTTTTTCTCTTCTCATGTGTCTCTGCTTCTTGCTACAGATTAACAAAGTCAGCTATGGCATCAGTAAATGTCACATCCAACCTAATGTACCCATAGCTGATTTTGTAGTCGTCAGCCTTCTTTTCACTGAGAATGCCTACTATCTTGTTTGCTTCATCCCTACTATGGCATAGCATACTCTTTTCATATTGTTTATATGTACCTAGAAACTTTGAATGTTACTTGTACACTACAAATGTGACATTCTCTTGCATAACTATGTATGAATGCTTTATAACATGTTATGTACTTTTACTCTATAACTTTAGATACTTGTATATAATATACATGTACACAGATTGTTTCCGTTGTCATTATGTAATGTTTATGTAGTCAATGTGCAGCTGTATACATTACGTGGAGCTTTTCTCCCTGGACCTCTGCTGAAAAAGGACTAGTTTCCAGTTGGACTTTCCCGGTAAACAAATGTAAAATAAATAATAAATAATAGCTATTTTACCACAATACGTCAATTGAATACTTGTCAACATATACACATTATCTAAACTTTTGAAGGCTGTGGAGTTTTTATAATGGGTTCAACTAAAAAATTACTTTTAGCTCATTAAGTCTTATCTCATTACTGGAATTAAATAAATATGAGACTGGGCAGTAATAAAAGCTTTATTGTGGCAACTCCAAAAATAAGAGCACAGCAATAGTAATGCCTTCTTCAGTGCTGTAACACACAAAAATAATAGTTCATTTAAATAATAAAACACATAAGAGTCATCTTCCTACTGGTTCATACCAAGTTTAACTAAGCTCATTAAGGCCAGGCTTAAACAAAGCACCCAGCCTAACAATCCAACTTGATTCTTTTTTATTCAAAATGGTAGGCCATCCTGCTTTGCACATCTTATTGCCATGGACTTTATCTGAATAGTGAAATTAAATCGAACAGTGGTATGGGTCATCGTATGTTTAAATAATGAATTAGACATTCTTTTATTTCTAATGTCACTGAGGTGTTCAGTTATTCGAAACCTCAGTGGCCAAGATGTTTGTCTCATATAAAAGGCAGAACAAAAACAGGTTGCTAAATATATGACCCAGTCACTGCTACAATTTCCAAAAGAACGGATCTGATATATCTTAGAGGTATTACTGCTGGTGAATTCTTTAGTCTTTGAGACATATGCATATGCAGAACAGTGACCAGTGACCACAAGAGATACTACACACCAATTTGTCACCAAATAATGTGAGCTGCTGTGTACTGGAGGGGGAAGAATTTTTATAATGGGTAAAATGAGAGTTGAGTGTGGGACCACTGCGATTTGAAAATAAACATTGAGATTATAACAGTTCAGATAATCTTTCATTGGCCAACAATATGTCCCAATGGTTGTCAATAATCTGACTAAAAATGTTGATGTTGTGTCCAAAAGAGGTGACCAAGTGTATGGGTTGAGCTGAATGTCTATCTGAATTGTTAGGGATATGTTGATACTCCAAAAAGTTCAAGCTAGATTGTTCTGAGGCAAATGAGCAAGTCTTATTTATGTTATAAGCATTATAGCTCCTACTGAGAAACCTATTGACTAGATTCTGTTGTTGTAATGAAAATGCATGCTCAGTGGAGCAGATGCGTTTAATCTGCAAAAACTGGGACTTGGGGATGTTGTGGATGATGTGTCGAGGATGACTTGTTGCATGAAGCAGGGTATTAAATTGGGGATATTTACAGAATACCTCTGTTCTAAGCATGTGATCACTCTCCCAGATGACACTCACATCCAAAAAGGTAATTCTATTGTAATTCCAATTAAATGTAAAATGAATACCCCACTTGTTGTCATTTAAATATTGTACGAATTCTTGTACATATGTCACATCTCCTCTCCACACCATCCAACAAGCATCCAAGTACCGCCGCCTAATATCCAATTCATCCAAAAATATATTGTGGCTGGCATCATAAATAAGTTGTTCTTCAATGTACCCCATAAACAAATCAGCATAAATGGGGGCAAAAGAGGCCCCCATAGCAGTCCCTCTAACTTGCCAGTAGCATTTCCCATGGAAATAGAAAATATTCTTTGTTAAAACATGTTCAGTAAGACAAATTAATATATCAGCTCACTCCAACCAAAACCGAATGGCTTGTAGACCAGCCCAATGGTGAATGTTGGTATATAAAGTGATGACATCCACTGTACACATCAGCCAACCAGGATCCAACTGAGTATTACTGATGATCTGAAGAAACTGTGTAGCATCTTTAATCCTTGCTCTCACCATAGGTAGTAGTGGTTGTGGATATTTAGTCAAAAATGCCGATAGAGGTTCTGTAAGAGACCCCCTGCCCGATACGATTGATCTCCCTGGTGGTTGGGTTGGATGTTTATGAATCTTGGGCAGTAAATATAGGTACTGGGATTGTGGGTCAGGTACAGTGAGTTGAAACCCCACTTTTTCACTAATGATACCTTCCTCCTGGGCCAGTTTCAAAAATTGATCAATCTCTTTTTTAAATTTAAAAGTTGGATCCAGTGCCGTGTGCATATAGAATTGGCCATTGGATAGTTATCTTTCTCCCTCAGCTAGATACATGGACCAATCCATGATAACAACAATCCCCCCTTTATCTGCTGGTAAAATTACCAAGTCATGGTTGCTACTAAGTTTGGTCAGAGCCTGTTGTTCCTGTTTGGTAAGATTGTCTTTGATGTTACTATTTATATTTTTATTAAAATGTAGATCTTTGAGAACACAATCTTTAAATATCGAAACATGTTTATCCATTAGTGGCATGAAATTGGATTTACGAAAGTGGAAACCAGTAGATCTTTGTGCCTGGTCATTACCTGAAAAAAATAATTTCAGATTCAATACTCTACAAAATTCACTAACATCATTAACAAATACATCTTCGTTGACAAAAAAACCTGAGACAAAATTTAGACCCTTGTTGAGTAGGTTTATTTCAATATCAGACAAAGCCTGAGTAGATATATTATGCACATTATTGATAACATTTAGTGGGGTATAATCATGCCCAGAAGTTGTTGAATACTGTCTACTTGTTTGATGTTTTCTACCCCCTCTGTGCCTCTTCCTCCTAAAGGGTCAGTACTGGGCCTCCTCTTAGCAATAGGTGACTCCTGGGTGGAAGTCAATTCTACATCAGTAGCAGATGAAGATTGTCTCCTGAGGTACCACTATGACCATTCCCCTAATTCCTCAATATTGACCAGGGTCTTTTCCTTTTGGTGACTTGTTTATTGTACCCTTGATCCTGGAATCTGACATTCTTTTGTATACCAAAAGGTTTCCCTCTATCATAATCAGAAATATCACGATTAAACTTCTGCATCTTTTTCTTTTTTAATTCCTGTTCTAAAACAGATAGATCTTTAGCCAATGAATTAAGATATTTAATAAAAAAAGGTTCCCCTTCATAACATTTGACCTCATCACAAGTATGTCTGACTTCCCCAATACATTGATCAATGGTTCTCGCATTATATGAAATAAGAGCATCTACAAAAGCCATAGATGACTTGTGCTAGGCCTGAACCCAATCCTGTGATAACTTGTCATCCACCTGGCTCACTAAAGGTTGAATCCAAACCCTTAGTCCACGTGGGGTAATGTCTTTGAATTTGTAGGCCTTGAAAGGTTTCAGATGCCAAATATTGGACCTCAGGGTCCTCATATTTTTAGTGAGTTTCTGAAAGAGTGTGCCACAATTGCTGTCAGGGTCTGTAGCACCCATAGTGGAATTATCTTGACTCAGTTGTCTCAACCCAAAAAATTCCAAATCATCCCTGTCTGCAGACAGGCCCTCCAATAGTTTGGAAAGATCCATCTGTTAATCCCCTATATATCGCAAACTGGGTTGTTGATACAATCAAAGCTTCCTATAACAAACAATGAACAAATCAAATGTGATTGATAAATGTGCTCCTTAAACCAGCACAAAAACTGAAAAAAGATGCTAGAAAGGTTGAAAAAATGTATCAATTAAATTAAAACATATACCCTAGTTCACATAATTGAAAGGTTGACAATATCAGGGAAGCTGAATGTCCAAGTTATCTCCAGACATATAAAGAAGTAACTACCAATTATACACTCCGTTAACTCAGTGTGTATATATTCGAAAGCACCACTGATATAGGTGCCAATCACCAGAGCTGCAACAGAAAATCAGTTTCTATAGAGGATAAACCCCCGATTTACTGAATGCCCCTTACACACAAATAAAAGAAATGGAGCTGCTAAAGGTCAAAATCTGACACTCTTAGTTAGAGAATATAATGGCCGACCTTCATCTCTGCCATTAATAATAGGGAAAACACAACAGTTCGCTCCAAATATTAGGGCTATTTAGTATTCCCTTGGTTAACTTTCGTCACCACCTAAAGGAACTGCAAGCAATTACTGTGCCAACGCCCAGTCAGTCCGTTAGCTTAATTATAATGAAAGAGCTCCCTGAAAGGCATCAATACAGTAAAGGATGTCTAAGCACAAAATCAGTACGTCTCGATTAGCAATGCCTGAAAAAAACACAAACATTACTCAAACCCAAACTATGTGAACGACTATACATACAGAAAATATAAAACAACAACAGTTTAGGTGGAGTTATTGCAATCAAGAGCCTGATTATAACATATGATGTAGACTCAAATATCCAAGTATTTCAAAAAATAAAAGTCCAAGTCCAATTCAGTCCAAGAAGTTCATATATGTTCGTACAATAGCCCCACTAATGTTGGCACCAATCACCAAGGCTCAAGATATCCATCCAACAGCCAGGTCCACCTTTAACACCAAATTCAAGGCTTAAATATTATACGCTTGAATGAATATTTAATTGTGTTTTTTATTTTTAAATAAATATTTATTTTATTTTTTTGTGAGTGTCATCCAGGAGAGTCATCACATACTTAGAACAGAGGTATTCTGTAAATTTCCCAATTTAATACCCTGCTTCATGCAACAAGTCATCATCCTCGACACATCATCCAAAACATTTGCGGATTAAATGCATCTGCTCCACTGAGCATGCATTTTCATTATAACAACAGGATCTAGTCAATAGGTTTGTCAGTAGGGGTTGTAATGCTTATAATATAAATAAGGCTTGCTCATTTGCCTCAGAACAATCTAGATCGAACCTTTTGGAGTATCAACCTACCCCTAACAATTCAGATGGACATTCAGCTCAACCCATACGCCTGGTCACCTCTTTTGGATGCAACATCAACATTTTTGGACAGATTATTGACAACCATTGAGGCATATTGTTGGCCAATGAAAGATTATCTGAACTATTATCATCTCAATGTTTATTTTCATATCACAGAGGTCCCACACTCAACTCTCATTTTACCCATTATAAACATTCGTCCCCCTCCAGTACACAGCAGCTCACATTATTTGGTGACAAACTGGTGGGTAGTATCTCTTGTGGTCACTGTTCTGCATGTGCATATGTTTTGGACTAAAGAATTCACCAGCAGTAATACCTCTAAGATATATCAGATCCGGTCTTTTGGAAATTGTAGCAGTGACTGAGTCATATATTTAACAACCTGTTTTTGTTCCGCTTTTTATGTGGGGCAAACATCTTGGCCACTGAGGTTTCGAATAACTGAACACCTCAGTGACATTAGAAATAAAAGAATGTCTAATTCATTATTTAAACATACAATGACCCATACCACTGTTCGATTTAATTTCACTATTCAGATAAAGTCCATGGCAATAAGATGTGCAAAGCAGGATGGCCTACCATTTTGAATAAAAAAGAATCAAGTTGGATTGTTAGGCTGGGTGCTTTGTTTAAGCCTGGCCTTAATGAGCTTAGTTAAACTTGGTATGAACCAGTAGGAAGATGACTCTTATGTGTTTTATTATATAAATGAACAATTATTTTTGTTTGTTACAGCACTGAAGAAGGCATTACTATTGCTGTGCTCTTATTTTTGGAGTTGCCACAATAAAGGACTGAATATTCTTCTAACCTCCTTGGTGCTGAACAATTTTTGTGTTTTATGTTTTTGTTTTTTTTTTTGTTTTGTTTTTTTTTGTGTGTGTGTTTTTTGTGTTTATGGTTCAGTTGGTATAGTCTGTGCATCTTGTCATACTTGCATGTCTTTTGTGTTTCTCAGTAATAAAAGCTGCCATTGAGAAGGGAAGACCAGCCTTGATGTATCTCATATGCTAAATTTTATACAAAATTACAATGATGCCAAGAATATCTCTGACATCTATACTTTATGAGTTATTGTCCTCAATTTCTTTTCAACATCCAATTCAGTATTTCCAAAAAGGAAATAAACAAAAGCACAACACAGGTGATAAACCACAAAACAAAACAAACCAAAGGCAACCTTGGTCGAGGAATAGAAAAAACAGCAAAGGCAGAAATAAACAAAAGCACACACACATTATAAACACATGAACCATAATTAATTTTAAACATCATCAAAATTATGGAAATAACAGTGCACCTTGCCATGGAGTATGATGAAAACTGTCAAAAAAGTTACCAATAAGGAGACTAAAATGTTACCACTTTTCATACCAGTATCAACAAGCTTTCATAAAAAAATACATACACAGTTACATGGAGGTGGAAGTCAGGTACAGTGTAGTGACAGTACACTGCATATGAATAAGAGCCATGCACACAAGTACACATAGTCCTGTCATGATGCAGCTGTGTACAGGACAAGGAGGGCAAATGGAAAATGCTGAAATGGGTGTGTAGACAAAGGTTTGCCCTGGTGCAGCCCATATTACAAAAACCTGCTAAACAGCTGTAAACATATAATACTGCATCTTTAATTAAGGAAGGGGAATCCATCCCTGTCTTTCATACCAGCCCCACTCTCCAAACTCCACTGGGGAAAACAGTCTCAACACCTATGAAGACTGGCCAGTCTAAGAATAGTTATTAGTTGTTAGTGACAGTGGGTAGTTCCATAGCTGGAGGGTACTAGAAACAACTACTAAGGATGCAAAAATAAAACACGTAGAAGATACATTTGGTATTAAACATTGTCTTGGACCTGCAACTTTCCAAACAGAAATATCTTTAAAACTACAAACTTCCATTGAGGGGAAAACTAGCATTCCTTCAGTGAGCCTACCCTCCCAAATATTTAAAAAAAATGATTTTACTTTTAAAATATTTTACAGTCATAGCCCTGCAGTAGACTTTCAGTTTTGGTGATTGTTCAAATTAAAATAATTTCATTCACTTGTGTTATAACATTATAAAGATGAGCCATTACAAGATAAACAGATAATACAGTCTAGCCATTCAGGTGATGTAGAGGGATAAAGCCTTGACCTTGACTCAGGTTCGATTAGCAGCTCAGGCGACTGATGGAGCAGCAGGGAGGGATGGGCGTGCCTATCTTGGGTGGGAGGGCATTTGTTAATGATGCTCCATAAGGGGAGGTGTGGTCCAAAGAGGGGAGATGGCCTTGAATGTACTCAATGAGTGCATGAAGGCGTGGAAGGAAAGTGGGTAGTGCATATAAAAGAACTCTCTTGGATGGATGCAAAGATGTCCAGGCACCCAGAACACCCTTAGGATCCATGCCCAGCCCCAAAAATACTGGAGTAAGTCAGACGTCGTTAAGGAGAATAACTGGTGGACACAGACTGAACATGAGGCACTGGGGAGTTAGGCCAGTAAAATGAGTTCAAGGGAACAAAAAAATATACAATATAGTCTATATTCTTAAAGGCTCTCCTAAAGGTTGCCTAGTAGCAAATAAAAGGTCTGCTTATCTATACAACACCATACCCAGCTCTATAAGTCATATGGTATTCATACGTAGAGATCTGTTCAATTCTGTCCAATTAATATGTTTTCTGAATTTAGAAACACAAAACTGCCCATAGATGTGCCATGTGTGTGTGTGCATGCGCGCGCGCGCGTGTGTGTGTGTGTGTGTGTGTGTGTGTGTGTGTGTGTGTGTGTGTGTGTGTGTGTGTGTGTGTGTGTGTGTGTGTGTGTGTGTGTGTGTTCTGCACATAATTAGTCTCCCAGCTTGGGTGATATAATCTTGATACAAGTAGTCACTCACCAGTGACCTAATGGATAAGGCACTGGTCTCCTAAGTGAGGGATTCTGGGTTCAGATTTATGTCAGTTTATCAAAAAAACAAACTGTCGAAACCCATGTGGTTGAGACCATATGGATGACAATGCAGTTAATCAAATAACTGAAATAAATCCACACAACACCTGCCAACAACACAGCAATGTTTTTGCAATCTCAAGTCAGAATGGTTCAACAAACCAAATTGTTGACTATATTGTCTTGATCATATGGGTTTCAACAATTTGGTCCTTCCACTATTTGACATAGACCCATGGGTTTGAGTCCCTCTGAGGTGATATAATCTTGATACAAGTACAGCTTTTTACGGGAGGTGGGTTTGGCATAAATTATAAACACAAAGTACAGGATTTGACTTTGACCTTGGGTTATTGCCTAGGCTTAAAATGGCCTTTCTAGATAATTAGCCTATTATTTACGTATGAACCTATGAATCTCTGCTTTGCATCCACTGAGAATAGGGATTGGCTCTGGCTCTCCCAAGACACTGAAATGGATTAAGTGAATTATCAGAGAATTAATTAAACTGTTTCAGTTTTTACTTTACTGAAGAGTGATAAGGGTAAAATACACAGTGATTTGTATGTCAGTAAACCTAAAATGATAAACATACGCTTGTTAAATACAAAAAAGCAAAAGGAAAGCTGGTGAATGCACACTTTGTATCAACTTATGCTCTTACTTGTCATATGTAACACATTCCTTCCTATCTCTCCACAGGTCAGAAGTGAATAAACTGTGCTGCACACTTTGCCTGAGATGCACATACAAAACAGTATCACTCCTTTAAACTTAATTCACATCTCATCAGTTAAGTCAGAAAGTTTTAAAAGAACTGATTTCTGATAATTGCTCCTCTAATAAATTTAGTTCAAAGGTTTTGACAACTTAATGAAGTAAATTAATAAGTGATCATTAACTTATAGCACTGAATGCTACAACTTCAGGCAGATGATATGGAGATAACTTTGTATACTTTCATCTCCAGATGTATGAGTTATTTACTCCAGTATCAGGCATTACATAAACTCTGTAAACATCTTCAGGTGAGACTTTCTATTGCTGTAATCTTCTTCTTCTTCTTTCGGCTTTTCCCAGTTAGGGGTCGCCACAGCAGATCACCTGTCTGCTTATGATTGGCAGTAGAGTTTTACGGTGTTGAGTTGCCAGCCTGGCACCCAACCTTCCACGGAAGGCACACACTCATGCCTAGGGCCAATTTAGTGTGTCCAATCCACCTACAGTATGTCTTTGGGATGGGGGAGGAAACCAGAGCACCCGGAGGAAACCCATGCAACCACAGGGAGGACATGCAGACTCCGCACAGAAGGCACCCCAGCCAAGAATCGAACCAGAGAACCTCTTGCTGTGAGGCGACAACGCTAACCACTGCACCATTGTGGCCACCCTTTCTATTGCTATAATAACACATACAATTATTAACCTCACTGTAAATGCTGCCCTTTTAAGATCATCAGTAGGGTTTAATCACCAGTAAAAATTCTGAAACAGATTTTCAGACTACAGTATAAGACTTGCATTTATGTTCTCTATTGTTGTAGAGGTGCTACAGTTTTAGAACACTGAACATAAATTATTACCCTTCTCCCATTTTTCTGGCAAACTGTGACAAGTTTCTGGCATAATACCTGCCACTAATCAACAGCACTGTACAAAGGGATACCTGTTCTAATTCTGCAACACCAAATGCAGGTAGCCTACCTTGACAATTTTCACAGAATGTGCAGATTTTTTGCTTCATATTTTTAGTCTGCTCCTCATAAAAGTTGTGGTTTTCTGGCAAATCATTGAGGACTGAAGTCACTAAATAATGACATACATTTGAGTTTCAGGCTCCATATCTGTTAGAAAATGCATGCTAACACCAATCCTGTTATTCTATCAATTTTCTATGTTTATAAAAGTAATATTTAAAATATGTCCCTATTTTTAGTCCTTTATTTTAGGCTTTGTCCAGATTGCTTGCTCAAAGAATTTGAGACATTTGCTTATGGCTGTGAACTTGACGTGAATACAAGCTAAATCCTGGCTACTTCTCTGCTTCATGGAAGTGAAGAGACACACCAAACATCACTGTTACATTTACCAGGACCATTAAGAAAACCTCTGCAAAGCTGTCAATTTATAGAGATAACTCCAGAAGAGTTACTTCTTTTATATACAGACTAGGAGTGTAGTGTATAGCAAAGGTAGCCTAGAATCTAACAACTGTAGCCTCTTATTTGGTTTTCTAGTTATATACATTGCATAAAAAAGTGTTTTCAAAAGCAAAAGAAACTAATTTATGATCACTGGATCAGTTGCCTTAAAAGTTAAATGATCTACATGACCCAAGTATCACAAATATTAATGTGAAGCATTGGACAGTACTCTTTTCAGCAGTATGAGAACCAGCTGAAGAAAATGTTTATTTTAATGAATGTTTTTGTGCAGAGTGAATTAGTTCTTTGTGCCTGTGTCCTGAAAGATGTTTGCACATGGCTCCATTTCTCGTTCACAAAATGTAGGTAAAAATATAGTCAGTAACCACAAAATCTGCATAATCTGAGAAAAATGCCAACTGCTGTTTAGCTTTCTGTAATTTCATATATTTAATTATTATTTGTTTATTCATGTTTATTAAATGGATTTATAGCTGATTTAACAAATACAGTATGTTGCAGTCATTAATTCTTAAAAAGTATTTGCCGACACCCACACACCAGAAAATAACTCTCATTATCATTCGTTATACTTTTATTAACGTCTGGTTCTGTGAAAGAGTTTTTGATCAGGTCAGTCACTTAGAAGCAAATTCTTAGAACAAATGATTTCTAAATGCTGCTTTCTTGCATTTCATTTTATATCAATCATTCATATCATGGACAACTAATGAAAATTAAGTGATGCCATAACTGCCTTTTAGTTTAACTAAATAATGTATTTCTTCTGCCCGAGGAAGCTCTGGTGACTTACATTATACTGTATTTCATCCTCCTTTTCCTCACACATTGAATGTTTACACAAAACATACACTTTAATCAATGAAAGGAAAATAACCAATATCCTGAGACCATCTAATTGAAGGACTAGCCCCTACTTGGCCTATTTCTGTCCATCTCTTTACCATCTCACTTTAACTCTCCCTTTCTCTATCCATCATCATGCTCTTCTTTTTCTCTGTTTCTCCTTCATAGATATAATACTACTTTGTTTTGTTGCATCAGACGCACCTGATTTGTGCAATGAATCTTTGTTAAAGGAATATCCCAGTTTATTAAAGAGATGCTCTGAAATTCAAGATTGCTGCTTAGTTTCTTGTTGGTATACAGCCAGTGTCTCCCATCCTACTGTAAAAGGAGATGTATCACCTTCATCACCCTTGTTTAATATTAGAAGCTGCAAATAGCCTTTAACATACAGCCCTGGATTTGAAACCCTCAGTCTGAGTTTACAAACTGCATGCCTTTGAGCAGGTTTACTAACCAGGTAGGGTTCCCAGGTCACCCCCTGAAAAGAGGCATTTGTGCTTAGTGGGTTTGCCAGCTTACAGTGAATTAAAAATAAACTTTCTATTTTTTATGTACTTTTCTAGTTGGACAGAATAAATCAAAGGATAGCACTTTACCAAATGGTGCTAAGAGGGGAATCTGTAGCTAAACTTCAAAAATCTGTATAATCTGGAGATTTATAAATAGTCTAGAAAAGCTTATGAGTTGAGTGCCAGTATGCATGTGTGTGTGGATGTGTGTGTGCATGTTTGCAGATGCATGAATGAAGCTGAATTAATGTATCTGTGTGTGTAGGCATGTACATGTGTGTGCATGTGCCTGGGTGAGTGAGTATGGGAGCTTGTCTGTGGATGAGTTGATGTGGTGATGTGTGTGTATATGTGAGTATGTGTGGAGGGGGTGCGAGGGCATGAGTGTCTGAAGGTGTGCATGTGTCCGTGCATATCTGTGTGTGTGTGTATGTAGGGAGGTGTCTTTGGTAACACAATATATGGGCTATTAGGGTAAACCCTGGGGTGATCAGGTTTGACACCACAATATTCAATTCAGAGACATGGTAATAAGCATGTAATGAGGTGCTTCTGGATGCAACTTTAACACGTGGCTGAATCTGAATTTCTCTGTCACTCTAACTCACCAATATGCATTGGCCAATAGCATGAGCAGAGAGGAATTCTATGATTCCCAGGGCAAAGCTTGTGAATTTTGTGTTAGGTGCTGCATTCTTTAAGAAAATTTATATTTGAACAGTTAAATATTTGAGATTGAAATTGACATAAATGTTATCATGCCTCACACATTTGTGAATTTCACTTTTTTCTGTGTTTAGATATTGTTAATTGCTGAGCAGCTGTGCACATACTGGAACACGTTTCCAGTACTTTTCAGGCTTTCATTTACTATGTGGTCATACTGTCTCATGTTACTGACAATATAATGTCCTTAAGTAAGCAAATTCGGACCACTCATATGCACATACAAACTAGGCAGCCTCCTGTGGCATCCTTTGGCTAGGGTTGCCTTTCCAACTTTGTCTATTATTTTTTTTTTTCCTTTTTCTGGGTTTCTTTACTTAAAAAAGTGAAAAGGTACACCTAAATGAATAGTTCCATGTGGGGGAGAAATTTTGACTTTCTAGTCATATTGCAGTGTACTGGCAAGGATTTAAAAAAACTGCTAATTGATTGGCCAGATGCAGTGTAGCTGAGCACACAATAACAACTAATGAAACAAGGAGAGTGACATTTACCAACAGGGGTAGCAACAGCCAGTGAAACTATTTTTTTTTTTAGCTTCTGACAAGTAACTAGATAAAAAATAGTGGATGAATTTAGAGGGCTAAATGGCAGGCATTCAGTTTGCCTTGCAAATATACCCAATGTCCATCCCTTGGCTGTCCCTCTCGGCTGTTTCTGCTTTTGCAGAATGGTTCTGGAATTGCTTCATATTTCTTACCTGTTGCAGATATCCATTTATGATTTTTTTCAGGTGAATCACTGAGGAATTACTGAGGATTACATTCAGTCAATAATGCCAGACATTATAGTTTGGCATTGCTTATAGATAAGAATAACACATGTTGATGCAATGCCTTTTCTGTTAATCTTTAAGTCAGTCAATAAACCAGATATTAAAGTTCAGTGCTAGTTATCATTCAGAAAATCCATGTCGATGGAAAAAGTACAGTTTTGTACCTACCATAAATGTAGATGTTGGAGTGTTCACCCTGCTGCAGTCATCACACTTGGGTTATCCTGCCGTCAGGCGGTCCCGCAGTTGGCCCGAATTCCAAAGTCTTGGTCCGGCGTCGGTTGCTGTCGATTCTTCCCTGACGTCAGTGCGTCAGGGGTATATAAGAGGCATCCAACGCCATTTTCTTCAGTTTTTCTTGCCCCAGATGTCAGGTGCCCCGAAAAGGCAGGCAAAAGATATATATATATATATATATATATATATATATATATATATATATATATATATATATATATACATATACATATGGCTATATAAAAATAAAACAAAACCCTTAGGTACAAGCAAATACACCACAGAGGTAGTATAGGATGAAGTGGTAGAGATATGTTCAGCTAGTTCAGAGGGGATGGAGGGAGGGTAACCTGGACTGCAGCAGGGTGAACACTCGAACATCTACATTTATGGTAGGTACAAAACTGTACTATGTTCATCGTGTTACCCTGCTGCAGTCATCACACTTGGGTTGAATCCCAAAGCTAAGGAGGGGAGGTGGAGTCAAACAGGGTTAGAAGAGGCTAGTAGGCCCTGCAAAACTGCAGTGGCAAAACCAGCTCTAGTCTTAGAATAAACAGGTAAGTGATAGTGTCTGGTGAAGGTGTGCACTGAACTCCAAGTAGCAGCTTCCAGAATATCCTTGGTTGGCACTCCCCTGAGAAAGGCTGCTGATGTAGCTATAGCCCTGGTGGAGTGGGACCTAATGTTAGCAGGTACTGGTTTCCCATGATGTGTGTAGCAGAAACATATGCAATGTCCTATCCATTTAGAAATGGTCTGTTTTGAGATAGCTTTTCCTTCTGATCCTGTAGCATAGGCTACAAAGAGCTGGTCAGTTTTTCTGAAAGCCTTAGTTTTATCCAAGTAGTAACGTAATTGCCTGTGAATGTCCAAAGAGTGCAGGAGTCTTTCTCCTTTATTCTGGGGATTTGGGAAGAAAGTGGGCAAGTAAATGGTTTGTTTTAGGGCCACACTGGATACCACCTTTGGCATAAAGGAAGGATTAGTCCATTGAGAAACTCTGTCTTGATGAAAAATGAGAAAAGGTTCCACTGCCATTAGTGCCTGTAGCTCTGAGACTCTTCTAGCTGAGGTTATTGCTAGTAGTAGGGCAGTTTTCCATGAAAGAAATTTTAAATCAGTTGAAAAAGCTGGTTCAAAGGGCGGCAGTGTAAGCTTTTCCAGGACAAAGTTGAGATCCCAAGTAGGTGTTGGAGCTCTACTTGGCGGTCTTAAGTTCTTAGCCCCTCTGAGGTACTGTCTTAGGAGTGGATGTGAAAATAAAGGAGGATCCGTGCTGTAATGAGCTGAAATTGCTGAGGCGTGGATCTTAATAGATGAAAAGGAAAGTCCTTTGTGTAACATCTCAGTTAAATATTGTAGAATCTGAGGAATGTTCAGCTCCAGGGGATTTAGGCCTTTAGCCTGGTTCCAGGAGCAAAATCTTTTCCATTTGTCTGAACAGGTTTTCCTGGTGCTGGGCCTCCTGGCCTCCAGAATGACATCCATAACAGCTTTGGATAAAGGTGTTGGTTGGTTGTTTAGGTAATTTGCCATGCAGCCAGGTTTAAAGTCTTGAGCTGGCTGTGTAGAATCAGATTGTCTCGCTGGGTGAGCAGGTGTGGAATTTGTGGCAAAATCCACGGTGGGCCCTGGGCTATGGTCCTTAAAATTGGATACCAATGTTGGCGTGGCCAATCTGGTGCAACGAGAATCATTTGTGGCCTCTCTAATCTGACTTTCAGCAGTACCTTTGCTAGAAGAGGCAGTGGAGGGAAGGCATACACTGTCAATGTTTTTCCAACTGAATGAGAGAGTGTCCAGTTTCCAAGCTAGTGGATGGAAGATCCTTGTGCAAAATTTTTGAAGTTGGTGGTTGTGGGGGCTTGCAAACAGATCTATGTCTGGGCATCCCCATTTTTGAGCTATCATTGCAAATACTTGTGGATCTAGTTTCCATTTGTGTGGATCCATGATGTTTCTGCTTAGGTCTATGATGTTTCTGCTTAGGTCGTCTGCCAATGTGTTTTTCTTTCCTGGCAGAAATTGTGCTTGTAATTGAACCTGGTAAGACAGTGCAGTGTTCCACAAGGTCATTGCTAGCCTGCATAGAGGGTAGGAATGTGTGCCCCCTTGCTTGTTTATGTACCACATAACTGTGGTGTTGTCTGTCCTTATTAGTAGTTGTCCTAGGTGTAGAAGGTCCTTGAAAGCTGTTAGGGCATTCTGCACTGCTAGCATTTCTTTTTGATTGATATGCAGGTGTCTCTGATCTGTAGTCCATTTGCCCTGAATGCACTGTCCTGCCATGTGTGCTCCCCAGGCATAGTCCGATGCATCTGTTGTCATAGTTTGCCTGGCTGTGGGTAAGGTGAAAGGCTGACCCTTGTTGAGGTGACATGCCTGTGCCCACCATAGAAACTCCTGTTGAAGGCAGGGAATGAGTGGAATCATTGTTTCCAAGCTGTGGCTGTGCTGAGTCCATACACTTTTCAGGTACCATTGTAATTTCCTCATATGCAGTTTTGCAAATGGTATTAGAGAATGCAAGATGCCATGAATCCCAAGGCCTGCAGAATTTTTCTTGCAGGGAGTTGGGTCTTTGTTGCCATTATTTTGAAATATTGAAACAGTTGTCATTGTTTGTCTGGCGTGAGATAAGCCATCTGGGCCATTGTATTCAAGCTGGCACCCAGGAATATTATGTTTTGTGAGGGCACTAGTTTTGATTTCTTTTCATTTACTGTGTACCCTAGGCAACTTAGAAGGTGTTTGACAAATGCCAGATGCTGTAGAAGAATGTCCTTGCTTTCTGCTTGAATAAGACAGTCGTCCAGGTATGGGTGAATTTGAATTCCTCTTTGTCTGCAGTATGCAATTACTGGTGCCAGGCATTTTGTGAAGACACTGGGCGCAGTAGATAAGCCAAAGGGCAGTGCAGTGAATTGATAATGCGTTGAACCTGCAATGAAGCGGAGGTATCTTCGGCAATTTTGTCTGATAGGGACATGCAGGTATGCCTCCTTGAGGTCCAAAGTGACTAGCCAAGCATTCTTGCCCAGCATGGGAAGAAGCTGCTGTAGTGTTAGCATCTTGAATTTTGGTATTGCAGATAGGTGTTCAGAATTGAAATATCCAGAATGGGTCTCCATGCTTTGTCCTTTCTTGGAACTAGGAAGAGTCTTGAGTAAAATCCTTGTCCCTGCTCCTGTGTAGGTACCTGTTGAATGGCTCTCATGTTCATGAGGGCTGTAATTTGTTTTTGTGCCTCTGCCCATTGATTTGGTGGCAGGTTTGGCATTCCTTTGATCCTTGGTAAGGTATGAAAGTGGAATCTGTATCCTTGAGAGACAATGTTTAGAACCCATTTGTCTTTTGTGATGATGTGCCAGCTGTCTGCAAAAAAGGTTAGTTTTCCTCCCAAGGGTGTTGCCTGGAGAGATATTCTTGGTAGTTTGAGGATAGAGTCATTGTGTCTGCCTTCTGCTAGCTTGGGGCCTGTCTTCTCCTTTCTGGGTAGCAGAACGCCATTGGAGAGGTTTGTAAGGGCCCTGTAACTGACCTCTGCCCCTTGGGTGTCTGTATTTGTCCCTCTGTGATCTGTCTGAAGCTGGAAAGGACCAATTTTTTGTTGGCCAATTTCTGCTGAAGCGAGGGGGTTGTACCTGCAAGAAATCCTTGACCGTTTGCATAGATTTAGCCTTACCAGAAAGGCTCATCCAGACTCTGCTACACTTTGCTGTGAAGGAAAGGTTAGTTTGCTTTTATTTTTTGTATTACTGTATTGCCTTTCTATATTTTGAATACTGTAGTTTGTTTTCTTTACCTTGTGTTTTGCTTGCATTCTGTTTTAACAGCATATTAAAACTTCAAAAGAGACCACAGCTCTCTCTGTTCTGAGTCAGGCAGAAATAAGAACTGATTAATTAAGGACTCATTCATAAGACAGAAGAGGTCACTTAAGGTTAATCACTTGTTAACAGAGGGGGTGGAGCTAGGAACTAAAATTTCTATTTAAGGAGTAAACTAAAACATTTCAGAGCTTTACCAGAAAGGCTCATCCAGACTCTGCTACACTTTGCTGTGAAGGAAAGGTTAGTTTGCTTTTATTTTTTGTATTACTGTATTGCCTTTCTATATTTTGAATACTGTAGTTTGTTTTCTTTACCTTGTGTTTTGCTTGCATTCTGTTTTAACAGCATATTAAAACTTCAAAAGAGACCACAGCTCTCTCTGTTCTGAGTCGGGCAGAATTTTTTTCCGCGCCCTCCCACCCATTTAAGTTGTCTTGTTAAATGCCACTGTCTTTCTAGTTGCCTGCCTCTTATGTTAATCTGACCATATATCTCATTTCTCTCTACTTTCACTGGCTTATGTGAGTAATCACAAAATCATCATTTTTGAAATCCCACCCCTTCAATTATTTAAATTTATTGGCCATCCTACAGTATTTCATAGTACCAAAATACAAAAGTGACCACCCTTTCAATCCATCTTGCTGTTTTAAAAATAGTAACTCTCCACTAAACCTTAACTTTTTAAACAGGTAAAACTCAAGTTACCTACTTTCACATATAACTTCTCTAGTGCACACTGCAGAGTGCATTCTTTTCAATCTTACCTTTAAGCATCCCTGTGACTAGCACTTTCTCTAATACCTGCTGGAAAGCACTAGGAAGCCTTAAACTCATACAAACACTGAACTCTCCTTGTTAACAAGGAGAAATTAATAGTAGGCACTAAACAGCCTATAATTGCAAAGTACCTTGCTAAGGAAACAGCTCCTATACTTTACAAAGAAAAAAAAGCCCCAAACCAGGCATGTCCAAGGGTCAGCTTCGGTGATTTCTCCTGTCCACCTGGTGAATCTGGGCATACTGGGGCAATGCAGCAATTGCCTCATGTACACAGACAACTCTCTCCTCCTACCACCCAACACTACAACCTGTGAGAGATGCACTTACATAGCCAAAATGGAAGCAAAGCTCTCTCCACCCAAGATTGTGTAAACAGTCAAGAGGAGAAGGTTAACACCCACACTACACCTCAAGCAACACATAGCCCTTCTAAACCTGCACCACCAACACCCACATATAGCAACACTATATCCACATATGCAGAGGCCCTTAACTGTAACCTGCCCAAGCAACAAAGACCTCTGAAGCTGAAACGCAAACAAACACCAATCACAACCAATGTGTTACATAGTTCACAACACCAGTGTGCCACCCAGCAACAGCCCCTAAGGCAAGACAATGTGCCTAACACTTTAGTCATAGGCGACTCTATAGTCTGGCACACTGATGTCCCTCTCACCAGGTTGAATAAGGAGAAAATTACAGTCAGCTGCCTGTCGGGTGCCAGGATCCACCACATAACGCATGCACTCAAGTCACTCCACAACAAGTACAAATATGACTCTGTCATTGTCCATGTTGGAGTGAATGACTTGAGACGTACCTCCCTGGACTACATGAAAAGAGACATGGAAGAGCTCTCGGATCATGTGGCCCAGGCAGGTATGACCCTAGCCCTGAGTAGCATCCTGCCTTCGCCCAGAATGATACCACAATATAAGGATAAAATGATTGACTTCAACAATTGGCTAAGCTTATGATGTCATTCAAAGGGGATCCAGTATCTGTCTGCCTGGGATGACATGATTGACAGACCACGATGCTTTGCCAGAGATGGTCTGCACCTGTCGCCCCTGGGATTCAGGTTACTGGCTAAGGCTCTTGCCACCCCTATAGTGCCTTTTTTAGGAAACTTCAAAGGACAAAACCACCACCGTAACAGGTACAAGCATGCAAAATCTGAAGGTAATACTACTCAGTGCTAGAAGTCTAAACCTCAAAATGCACTCTCTCGAGGCACTCCTAAAAATGGAGAACATCGATATCTGTGCAGTAACTGAGACCTGGTTCAAGGCTCCAGAGAGCACCCCTGCAATACCAGGCTACAACTCTTACCACACTTTTCGGCCACCAAACCAGGACCGAAACACTAAAGGTGGAGGAGTGTCAATATTCACCAAGGATATTCACACCACCAGGCTAGTTGGCCAACACAATGTGTCTGAAATTCTCCAAGTGCAACTAACACTAGGTAAGACTGCAATCCAAATTGTAGCTTGCTACAGATCCCCACCATACCCCAAGATTCTCACTACACCTTTCTAAACATACTGGAAAATATTAAGATAGAACCAAACACCCTAATACTGGGTGATTTTAACTACCCTGCCATTAACTGGGAAAACTACTCATGTCCCAACACCTTTGCACAACGGTTCTTGGAATTCATAAATTCCAACGCCCTGGATCAACTAATCCATAGTCCCACCAGGGGCTCCAATATCCTAGACCTGGTCATTACCAACATGGGAAATCAATGCTCCATACCTATGGTCACCCCCTCGTTAGTCAGGTCTGACCATAAGCTAATTACCCTTAACATCCACATCCCACCCCCACCCGCCAGTAAAAACCACCATAAAAACTTCTCCAAAGCCAACTTCATGCTACTCAAGTCAGAAGTGACAAACTTCATGACACCCATGCAGACGGGAACTGAAAGTTCAACTGCTGAATCCTACACTAAGGCACTGTATGAGCACATCCACTCATGCATGAATCGTGCCATCCCAAATAGAACCAAAATGCTCTCATACAAAAAAAGGAAGACAATCTGGTGGTCCCCTGCCATAAACAAACTTTACAACAAAAGGAAGAAACTTTTGCAGAAAAGAGGAAAATCCCAGGATGCAAAAAACTCCCTTACTAGCCTCAGTAAGAAACTGAGATGCCTCATAAAATCCTCCAAAGCTAGTTACGAAAATAAAATTGCCAAAGATTCCAAAGACAACCACAAAGCATTCTATAACTATGTCAAAAATCTAAATGGCAATGCTCAGATCTGCTCTGAGCTAAAACAGAATGGCATTAAATATACTGATCTGAAGGATATTGCCAATATCCTGGCAGATCGATTCAGTGCCAACTTCACCCCTCTCACCCCCTAAATGGCCCATCTCAATACCGAAGATTGCCAAATTCCAGTAATAACGGCCACACAGGTACAAAACGCACTCTCTAAAGCCAAGAATACAGCATCCATGGGACCAGATGACATCCCGGGCTGTGTACTACATGAACTATAATATGAACTGGCACCTCACCTAAGTGTCATGTTTAATCATAGCCTCACCTCAGGTTTCGTGCCCACTGAGTGGCGCAGAGCTACAGTTATCCGAATCCACAAAGGGGGATCCACCTTGGATCCTGGAAACTACCGTCCCATCAGTCTGACAAGCCTTATCTGCAAGGCCATGGAGCGTATTATCATGGAACTTATAAACAAAGACATTGGCAACCTTCAAACACTGGACCCCACCCAGTTTGGGTTTGTGAAGGGCCGATCTTGTCTCCTGAACCTGATTGACTTCTTTGAATCAGTCTCCAGAGCCATGGACAAGGGTAAGGTGGTCCACACAGCCTATCTAGACCTTGCCAAGGCCTTTGACACCATCCCCCACTCTGGAATCATAGATAAACTTACTAAGTTGGGCATTAATCCCTGTGTCACCCAATGGGTTGCTAAATGGCTTACTGATAGAACCCACACTGTAAAAGTAGCTGACTCCAAAAGTAGCCGACTCCAAATCCAGCTCCAGACAAGTGACAAGTGGAGTACCTCAGGGTTCAGTCCTGGGGCCGCTCTTGTTTGGCATCTACTTCTCTGAAGTACAGGTCAACACTAAGGGACTCTGGCTAACAAAGTTTGCAGATGACTGCAAACTGGGAGCCATTATTGAATCCCCAAATTATGTGGATACTCTACAAAAGGGCCTTACAGAAACAGATGCTTGGTGCCAGAGCCATGGGCTCAAGCTCAATGCCAAGAAATGTATTGTTATCCCCTTTGGGAAAAAACATGTATCCATGAATTAACACATAGGTGGCAGTACACTAAACACAGAAAGTGTGATAAGAGACTTAGGGACACAGGTGGACAGTGGTCTCACCTTCGATAACCACATCGCCACAACAGTCAGGAAATCCTTCTATGTGGCACACCTCATCACGAAGGGCTTTTCATCCAGAAAAAAGGAGGTCATTGTCCCACTGTACTCATCCCTCATTAGACCCATTATAGAATACAACACCCCATTTGGTATGTACCTCTCAAGACATCTGCAACAACTGGAAAGGCCTCAGAAATACCTCACTAAAAGAATCACAGGCCTAAAGCAGATGCCCTACGCTGACCACCTTAAAAACCTCCAGCTATACTCTGTCGCATATCGTCTACTCAGAGGCAATCTCTGCTTAACATACAAGGCCATGTCAAACCCAGAGCTGTTGGACATGCTACACTTAAAGAAATCCCAATCCCTCAGAGCTACATGCTCCAGGGATCTAAACCTTGTCATCACAATAAACAAAACATGCTGGAGGGATAGGTTCCTGACCCAGAGACTCCCCAGACTCTGGAATAGATTGCCCATGCATGTCAAGCAGAGTGCCTCTTTGGAACTCTTCAAGAGGAACCTTGACGACTGGATGGGAGAAAGGAAATTCACCCCAGGGATCACGTCAGTCACCCTGCTAGACAGTGGTCCAGGAAAGTAAATAATGTGGGAAGAAATAGCCAGGGAATTGTTATGGCTAGGCTTGTATAGGCCCTAGGGCTGATAGCCTAGTACCAACCTATGAACCTATGAACCTATGAATCCTCCATTTTCTTTAAAACCTCTTCTGCTTTGACACCAAATAATACATCCTGTTGTAAAGGTGCATCTAATAATTTTGCTTTAATATGGTCAGGGAGGGTTTGCTCTTTTAACCAAGCATGTCTACAAATGACTGAGCCAGTAACAGCTGCTCTACAGGAAGCTTCCAGTGAATCAAATCCGCATTGTAAAGTATGCTTGCCCACCTGTTCAGCTGCATACAACAGATCCTGCATTTCCTTGAACTCAGGCTGTTCTGAGTGTGTGCTCATTTTTTGTTTTAACTGAGACATCAGGAATTGTTGATATTTCAACATGTGAAACTGGCAATTTAATACTCTCATAGCCAGAGATGCAGAGGTGTATATTTTCTTTCCCCATCTATCTAGGGCTCTGGAATCTCTTTCAGAGGGCACAGGATTTTTATCCATAGAAGCCTTTGCTCCCTTAGGACCATAGGAAATGGTTTCTGAGTCAGCTACAGGGCTTTTATAAAGGAATTTGTGTGAGCCAGGTACTCTGTAGTATCTGTCTGGTTTGGCTGGAGCAGGAGGTAGAGAGTCTGGATTTAAACTAGACTCCAAGTAGACATCATCCACAATATCTAAAACAGGAGGAATAGCAAGAGGTCTGTGCTGGGGTAATAGAAGGAACTTTCAGCGTCTTTTCTTAGAATCTGAGTAATCCTGGCCTTCCCCATGGAAATGTTCCCTCATGGTATGTAATGTTTCCCCAAAGGAGTAGTCTTCAGGGGGAGATGCTGAGGGAATAGAGTCTTCAGCATCAGAATCCTCATAAGGTGGAAAAGTGTAATCCTGTTCCTCAGAAGAATCTGAGGAGAGAGAAACCTGGTCAGAGGATGCATAATCCTCCTTTGTCTTGGTCTTTTATCAGGAGGGGGATGGGAACCCCTGATAAGGGTAATTAAATCTTTAGCCATCTTAAGCATCTGTTTCTTAGGCATGGGGCCTTGACCTGTAGACTGATGAACAGTTTTCTTAGGTTTTAAAGGAGTTTTAAGTTTAGCATAAGATTTAATGGTGAGTGTAGTCGGTCTGAAGACACCTTCTGCAACCGAAGGTGTTTCCTCTGCACCGGTGTCTAAATCTGCTCCGGTGTCGGTAGATGGTTGCGTCGGCCTAGTAGACTCCGCGTGGGAGTCGTCAGCTGTCTGGGGTTCCAGCTCTGCAGTCATCAGGGGCTGCGTAGGCACCTCACTGAAAACTGGAGAACCGGTGACAGGTCCAGCTGAGGCCTCGGGGTCTGGCTTATTACTAGGCTGCCTGTCCTTATCCTTGCGTTTTTTTATGAATTGCGGTCGCCAGCTGCTCCGACGGCATAATATAATTGAATTTCCTAAAAAAGTAATGCTGTGTGAAGTCAAAACAGCGTTTGATAGTGCGTTTATTAAACCTAGCGCAAAACCGACAACCTGTGACATCGTGGTCTGGGCCTAGGCAAGGAATGCAATAGGAATGGAAGTCCTTATGAGGTATTTGCTTCCCACAAGAAATGCAATTGTTAACTTTTTCTGACATCGGACTGAGGCAAGAAAATGTTCCCCAATGGGGTACTTAGCTTTATTGAAGACTTCAGGCTGAAATTCAAATCGAAAATCTCAGGTGTCGGCCGACCGGCACTTGCGAACTGCTTCTGCTTCGGGCGCCGCGCTGCAAGAAAGACTGAAGAAAATGGTGTTGGATGCCTCTTATATACCCCTGACGCACTGACATCAGGGAAGAATCGACAGCAACCAACGCCGGGCCAAGACTTTGGAATTCGGGCCAACTGCGGGACCGCCTGACGGCAGGATAACCCAAGCATGATGATTGCAGCAGGGTAACACGATGAACATCCTGATGTTCTATTAACTTTTTAAATAAATTAGAGAAATAATGAAATATATTTGAGACGTTTCTCCCTCCCCAATTATATCTTGCTTTGTCTCTGCATATTAAGCAAGTAAGTCGACAGCTATGAATGTCTCTGATATCTCTATTTTTGGTTTTGTCCACTATAACATTTGTGGTTTTCTGGTAAGTTACATAGGACTATAGTTGCTAGATAATGACAGATTATTTGAATTTATTCCCTCCCATTTTTTTAAAAAAGGCTATGTAAACCTGGTTGGTATTCTATCAACTCTCCAGGTATGTAACAACAATGTTTTTTTAATCTGTCCCAGATTTTGGGTCTCTTTTTTCTCAATATTTTTGGCTTTGGCATGGATTCTTTCTGAGAACTTGAGAAGCTTTTCATTTTATTTTATAGGAGATGAACATGTAGTATGTACACAGACAAATCGCCTGCAATTGCTGGGGCTGTCTGCGGAGGAAAATCACTAACTGCTGTTTGCTCTTTGGCTTTGCAGGATTAACATGATTTGCATGAACTAAAATGGAATACTTTACAGAACAAAGGCTGAAATTCTTCACATGGCCATCACATAATCAGAAGTGTAAAGTTTACACCGAAGTGGCTTTAACTGCTGGATGGGAGCAGGTGCTGTCTGTGGATGAAAGTAGCTCACACTCTTGTCATTTGCTCAGTTTAAATAGTCATTGATCTGGCTTTGCAAGAGAACTGTGCATTTCTGTGAAGTAATGTAGATTGCTTTATTTTTGTGACTGCTATTTATTTATCTGAGGTGTGCTTGGTAAACTGGAGGGTGCCTGTGGATACAAGTGACTAACCCCACTACTGATTATTCAGTGTTACACAGTAGTCCCTAATTTGGTGTGGCAGGAGCAATATCAAACAATATATTTGCTAAAACCATTGTAAAAATAGCACTGATATGGCTTATGTCTATGTGTTTGGGGGTGCAGTGTATTTAAATGCAACAAGTTTCCCATAATTTCACTCACTTTCCATCACACGCATTAGCTTTGCATAAGATAAGTGGCTATTTTTGTGGTCTGGTAGGAGCAAAATGCGTGTGAAAGTAAAACATCACTGGCACCGTGGTGCAGTGAGTAGCACTGCGATCTCACAGTGTATAAAGGATGGACGAGTTCTTGGCTATAGTTTCTTCTGTGTGGAGTCTGCATCCCTGCCCTGTACCCTATGAAGGTTTATCTAATTGCTCTGGTTTTCTTCATCACCTCAAAGAATTTGCCCATAGGGTCAATATGTGTGTACTTGTGTGAAAAAAAAATCAGTATGGCTTGTATGACAGACATGGCTTTAAGGAAGAATGTCAATGCGCATGCGCGCACATGTGTGTGTGTGTGTGTGTGTGTGTGTGTGTGTGTGTGTGTGTGTGTGTGTGTGTGTGTATGTAAAAAAATAATATTACTGATTTTTTATTTGTGGATACATGCAATACTGAATGACACATGCATAAGCCTCTTCTTAGTAGCAGTAAAAAAAAGTTAAGAAATCATTACCTTTCAAAAATAAGGAAAGCAATCTATCACAGAACAGCCAGAACCTCAGAGCTTCTGGGTGCCTGGTGGCCCCAAACCCAGGCTGTATAAATGCATTTTTGACACAAGCTTGGTAGTGGCCTCCACCCTGAGTGTCATCTGGTCTAAAACCTGGTCTGCTGAGAAGTGTGCACAGAAATTCACTGTAGCTTGTGGGGGTCAGGGGGCTGTGGACAGTGTGATCATTGCTACTTTAACTCATACTTCAGATGTTTGCACTGAATGTTTTTATAGCTTGTATGAAAGTTGTGGATAGTGTGGTCATTTATTTCTTAAACGTTCCTGACAACCCTCAGAGGTGTGTGGAGAAGGTTACTACAGCTTGCCTAGTAGCAGTGAACTGTTTATCAACAACTTAGAATACATTACTATGATTGTCATTTTTTTTCACTTTCTTGAGAATCAAACATTGAACACATACACAGGTGGTTATTTTTGAGGTGTTGAGGTAATGAGGCATGTGCTATATGTCTGACAGCAGCAAGGTGATAAATGTTACTGCATTCTATTTGTTCTTTCTGGTTTGTCCCAATCTGACGTCAGAGTGTTACACAGAAGATGTCGGTCTTTTGGGGGTAGGGTGAGGAGGCATGCTGTATATACTATGTTTGACAATAACTACTTGAAATACATGACTGTATCCATTTGCGCCTTCATCCCATTCTAACACTCTAATACCAGAGGGATACACAGAAGGTGGCTTTTATTGAGGGGGGAAGAGAGACAGCACTATTCCATATGGGATTTTTGCAAGCAATTGTTGTCTTCTCAGTAATTGTGAACTGCTATTTTGTACAACAAAACTTAAAAAAGACTAAATTTCTTTCCTTGCTCATACTTTTTTTTTATTCATGCTATTATTGAATCAAAACTTTGGAAAATGGTTCTAAAATGCATATCAGAGCATCTATAAATGCATGGCTTCTGCAGCCCCCACAGCTTAATTTCATTACTTATTCCACGGTTATTACATGACAGCCTTGGTCACTTACGGTATGTAGAAAAGATGCAGGAAAAAATGAAAGCTGAAGAGTAAGACTGAATTTATTTCCGTGGTCAAGATTTTTGTAAAGAGCATTATTTACTCAAAAATGGTAGGAAAAAACTCTTAAATGCACATTAGGACATCTAGGAAAACATGGCTTGTTTAGTTATTTTGTCTACTGTTATTACAATGCAGTTTGACTATTCGTGATTTTTGTTCAGGGCATCATTGAATCAAAAGGCTGTAGGGGGGAATCATAACTCTTTATTTAATCAAGAGCAGAAATCCCAAATATTAAATTCTATTAAAAATACATGTTGGTCTCATTATTGGCCTACATTTACTTGGATAATTTTCTACAGATCTTTCTTAACTCCAAATTGAAAGGGCAAAATAAATAAAAACAGCACCATTAAATGCTGGAGGTGTACCAAGATTTGTAATGCTGATTGGATGCATGTATTTGTTGACTGTCTTTCTTTAAAATATTTTTGGAATTCTATAGAAAATTTCATGAAAGCTTTACGTTTTGATCCTTTTTTAACTAGGTTTTTAGTTCTATTTAATATAAACGGCAATCACAAGGTGAATAATGAGAATCTCTACCTGCTCTGGACCACTTTGGCAATGGCAAGGAAAAGTATCACTAAGCGTCGAGATTAATTTCACCACTATCCTTTGAAGAAATTTTATCTTCCTTGAAAGAAGTAGCCGTGACTGAGGCTAACATAAAGCAAAATAGGTTATTTCCTAAGACACTTGTCAGGAATCCTTGGACAAAAGTATTATCTCTGACTTATTTCAGCAGAGCTATGCTTCCTGAATTTGTTTTTCAAACGGTTTATTGTTTATATAACATATATTTTTACTTACTGTACTGATCTTTACTGTCTGCAGTACCACAATTTTTTTAGTTAATATCTCGCAGGCACATTGTATATAATGTATATTTTTTTCCCTTGGAAAAATATACTATTTTCTTTTCTTAAAAAGGGTATTGTTGCTATTTACAACTGTATTAAATGTATTTCTGTTTATATCTTAAAAATAAAAACATTTATGAAGAAAAAAAAATGTTGTGGGGGGAAAAAACTCTAAGATGCACATTAGTATACCTAAAAACTCCATGACTTCTGGGGGAGTCTAGAGGGCCCCCAGACCCCTGTTTAATCTGGTTATTTCCTCCTTGACTATTACAGTGCAGCCTGGCCCAGTTAGGGTTTGTTGAAAGGAGACAGAAGAAAGCTGAAGAATAAGACAAAATGTGTGAAAATGTAGAAAAAAGTAAAATGGATTATGTGGGGAGGCCATGTTCGGAAGGGCACTGAGGGAGGTGTGTGGAAAGAGGAGTAGGGAGCAGGGGGGTGTCATGGAACTCTTTGCCTAGGGCACCATTTAACCTAATGCCATCCCTGTGTATCTGTATTTCTAGTTGCAGTGTTAACTGTACATAAAACAATTGATCCAAAGCACTGTCTGGTTAATTGACATGCTCAATGTCACACAGAAGGTAATTGAAGGAGGAAAGATTCAAACCACGCACCCTTGTCACAGGAGGTAGTTCATTAACAGGTCAGAGCTTTAGGCGTCTGTGCCAACTGTCATAATAACACTCTTAACTAAATGAAGAAATTCTTTACGATCTGATCTTGTAGAGAAGACTGTATCACAGTAATATGCAACAATAATTACATAATGGATACTGAAGATCAGATTGTTCTGATCATCACTCCAAATAATGCAGACTACATTGTCTCACAAATCCAACCCTTTGCAGTTGCTGGAAGCTGGAAAGAAGATAGTACAAAATATGTTACTAAAATGCAACATGTTTAGACTATAGTATATAATCAGTTAAAGACAATATAAAAGCTGATGCAGCTTTTGTTTAAAAACCCACAAGTCATAACAAAAATCAGAAATAGTACTTCATACACATTTTGGGGGGAGGCTTACATGCTTGCATGACATTTAAAGATGTTTTTGTTTTTTAATCTGAACTTTATTGAAGATTTCAGGATAACAAAATATCAAACAACATATCATAACAACAGTGAAAACAGACAAAATGACAAATGAAATAATTAAAAAAGTAAAAGGAAATATAACAACTATATACAGTACAGTTAAAGCTCAACAGAACAAGTCTGACATGATAATACAGAGCAATTGCAGATGAAATCTTGTCATCCTCAGCACCGTATGGCTCTCTTTGAAACTACTAATTTTCAAAATTGTCCAAAAAAAGTTGCAAGTGGTAGGGAAGACTGTTGGATAAGTTGGCACATTATTCCCAATATGCTGGTGCAGAAGATTATTCAGATGTTCTGGTAAGGGATTTAATACTTGTTTCCAAGCTCTAGTTCCCAGCAATTTGACCACACTAGCAAGGACCATACTATCTCTAAAACAGGGTTGGTAACAACCTCAGTAATGTGTCTAACTCCAGAATTTCCAGTCTAATATAGGGGGTAAATCAATAATTCTGTATATTTTTTTATTAAGAAAGTCTTAGTGAACTCTGACGATCAGACAGTCCCAGATCATATTGAGATTATCAGCACTCTCTAGTCCACATCTCCAGTGCTTACTGTCCCTACTGAATCCTGTTTGTAGCTGCCTTCTGTGAGTGGCATACCAAGGGTGAGATGCACAATTGTTGATCCTGGTATTTGGACCATTTATTAAGTTTCCTCAAAGCTTTCTACACCTCCTCCCACTGCGATTGTGTCATTTTAGCCTGTTTTTGTTTCTTCCAATGACTGCAGATCAGACATTTTATAGCAAATGCCTTGAGGCCCCATAGGTCCTTACTTGTCAGTCCTACTCCCCCCAATTGAGTTTTCAATCACTTACTCCAAGAAAGGACCTTCTTAGACCTACGTCTCATTTTTGACCTCCCTATATATTCTGTATCATCAAGAATAGCTATCCCCTCTAACATTATTCAATCAGGTCTGACCTATTGAAGGGCTGACAATGCCACATTGTTGCAACATACATCTCCAGAGTCAACAGAGCTGGATCATGGACAAATGGGGCCTTGTTCAAGGTAAAAAAATTAGACCCCCTGCCAGCCATACCAATATCCCATTACTTGGTTGTCTCTCCCAGTTACTATAAATACTATAAAAATCTGTCAGTGTGTGTACTACAATGATCAAAGAGATATGGATTTCATTTACATTTTTTATTTCAAATTTTATAGAAAAAAACACTGATAGCCAATTTCTAAACAAAACAAAGCACTCTCACATTGAAAGCAGACTTAGCACGAAAAACAATAAACTTCTCTTCCCTTGAAACTTACATTTAGTGAAAATGCATCTGTTAACCCATTGAATTATAACAGACATGATGGGATTCATACTAAAATAGCATATAGTGAAGTACTAATTAGTGGCTATATGAAGGGTGCAGGAATTCAAAAGACAAATGTGTAATGCATTTTCTAACAGCCTGGGACAACCCAAGGGACACAAATGTCCCCTTTCTGGAACAGTCTAGGAATACTGCCTGGTTCAGTAACTTATTCAGAGTCACACAGAAAACAAATAAAAGCTGAGTGACTCAAACCCTGTACTACAGGAAGCATAGCCTTAGTCATCTGCACTAAGTGCTATACAAACTGCTGTAGCCCAAACACAGTGCATTTCACACCTGTGTGCTTGCAAAAAATAAGCTAAATTAAACATGTATTCATAATTAAAATATTAACATAAACTCAGACTTCATGCTATCTGATTTATTCACAGCTAAATAATAAACACATACTGTCAACATTCAACAGAACAAGGAAACAAAGGATCACATCCAAAGAGCATGGCTTATATGATGATACCACTGTTTACTACACCATAACTACTGGCTTATATGACAATGCCACTGTTTACTACACCATAACTACTCTTGTTAATAAGTAGTTACTAGGTTTGCAGAGCAGGGGACCATTGAGGAGCCTAGCCCAAATTTCCAGCTGTCCCAAAGTATTTGTCTGGTTAAGTGACTTGCTTAAGAATAGGGTATACATATGAGGCAAAATCAGAGATATTCTTCAGAATTGTTGGCAGGGACCCTAAATCACTTAAAAGTTAAAAGAACAACAGGTTGTGCATCAACATGCATGTTGTGAGCCACAAAAACTATGAAACTCTAAAAACTGCAATTGACTGACTGCAATCCTCTGTGATTTATCAAAAAAAAAAAAAAGAAGTTAATGGAGGTCTGGAAGTTGGTATGAAAGATTAAAGCTCCTGTCTCCTGTAGCTATAGTACTGAGTTTGAGTCTGTCTGCCAACAGTGTTACTCTGACAAATCACTTAACCAGGCAGTGCTCTCTAACTGGAGCATTTCAGAAACACAAATGCACACACACACACACACACACACACACACACACATACACATACACACACACACACACACACACACACACTCATGCACTCATGCACACATGCACGCGCACACACACACACACACACACACACACACACACACACACACACACACACACACACACATGCACGCACACTCACAAACACAAATACATCAATATGTCTGTAACAAAGTAAATGGCACACATAAGTCATGGATCAAAGTAAAATAAATCCACAGCAAAGTAAATCATGAGAGGCTAATCTAAAGTAAAATAAATCCTCAGCACTGCTCACTCATTTCCTGTCATATACAAAGAAAAGTGAATCATAAATTAGCATTCTCCATGATACTTCCACTACCTGTAGCATTATTGGCTATAGTGGATCAAGACACATGCCAGATCAAAATAAAATAAATCCACAGTAAAATAAATCACACACATAAGATGTGGCTGTAAAGTCAAATGTATCCTTAGTACTGTTTGCTCATTTTCTGTCTTAACCAAAATAAATTAAATCATAAATTAGCATACCCCACACATTTAATACTTCCTGTACCTCCTTGTGCTACTATTGACTATAATGAAGGGGTGGGATTTCCTATACTGATCAGAACAGCGTCATACCCTGGAAAAAAAAACATTTTTATTCTGCGGCATTGTGGTGGTTATACTGTTGGTTTATCTGGTCATGGGCCCCCCTAAATTTGTGGGCTTTGGACAACCTCCCATTTTGCCCCTATTATAATCTGACACTAACCATATTCTCTACAAATGTCATCAGTATTGTTCAATGCTACCTAATCTATATGAAAAGGAATGAGAATGGCAACTTATAAGATTCCTTATTGTAATTATCATACCTTACATATAAGAAAATGTGTAGAATATTTAAAAAGGAATATTTGTAAAATACTGATGTTCTTAAGTGTGCTGCTAATTTGGATTTAGAGTTTTTAGTTAGGCTCATAACCATATTTATTTTGCATGCCTGTTGTTAACACTCATGCCGTATATATTGTGACTTCTTTTTTCTTTATTTTATATACTTGCCTTTGTGATTTACTATTCCTGGAGCTTTTCTCCTGAGGCCTCTGGTGAAAATGGGTTAAGACTAGTTGATTTTTTTTCCATTTAACAAAGTTTAATAGACAAATAAATCTAGATTAAATAAAGAGCAGGAGAAAATGAATACAACTTTCTGCATTCTTCAAAATGGCAAAGAACCTTGGAAAATGCAAAAAGAAGTAAGTGAAGTGAAGTTTAAATGTTTGCCACCCAAGGAAAAGTAAACAGAACAGTTATACCACATAAATAGTTTGAAACTTTGGAGGAAAACTGAAGTTTCTATTTTAAGTATGCTTGCAGAAGTTAAGATGTCCATGGCATTTCCCAAAGTTGCAGTATGAGAGGCATAATCCATAACTCAAAATCAGGAGGGAAAGCAATCTGTACTCAGAAATAAAGACATGCTGTCTCATTTGTCTGGTAGAACAAGTTCCATCCAACACAACACAGAAATTACATCTGATGAAAAAGTATATTTGCAACTATGATGGAGACCAGAATCCCAATACTAACAAGTTAGGGAACAGACACAGAAAATACTTAAACCTGGGGTAACAGAAGAACTCCAGAGATAATGGATTAGTCCCATAATATTGTTTTCCAAACCTGATGGATCTATAAGATCCTGTAATAATTTCAGGAAGTTGAACAGCATATCAAAATTTGAGTCCAAGTGGATGAGCTAACTTAAGCACTAGGCAGAGCTAGGTTTCTGTACACTTCAGGCCCTGTCAAAGGCTAATTATAAATTCAACCAGCCCCAGAAGCAAGGGGAAAAGTGGCATTCTCAATAGCTGATGGCATTGTCCATTATGAAGTCCTGTCTTTTGGTGTCCACAGAATACCCTGAACATTCCAAAAAGCTACAACTTCCAAGATGGCTGCACACTGATCTTCAGCTTAACTTCAGCTCTCCCAGTGTAAAAAAAGAAACTGAGAAATAAAGGCAGTGATTATGAACGTTTCAGTAAAGTTCAGTTACTGGCTAGTAAGTATACTGCCTGGATGCTAGCAAACAGGAAACTTAGACAGCCTGAAAGAAAATCAATTAGAAAAGATGCAGAGAAAACATTAACTTAGAATAATCCTGCAGCTGTTCAGAAAAAAGTAGTTCAAGTTCAAGCTTTGGTATAAGAGATGTTCTCCAGTAATTTAGAAGAAAAAAATAAATCAAATGTGCTCAGAGCTGATTAAAATAAATGAAATATTGAAGAAGTATATCAACTCAAATAACAAAAGGCGGGAAGATGGAAGAAGCTTTAAACACCTATTATAGGTTTATAGGATCATATGTAACTACTAGGCTAGATGCCCTTGTGGTCCATTTTAAGCCTGTTCAATTTTCCCTTTTTGTGCTCAAAATAACATATCCCATTTGGTTATAGATTGGCCTTACCCATCCCATGGTTGACAATTATTTATTAACCCTAATGAGAATAGCTGGGATCATATCATAAATAATTTGAGGGGACACACATGGGATAAAATATTTAGGAAATACATTTGTCTATTAGTAGTATAGGGCAGTCTTGGGGTAAATGTTCTGTTTTTCGTCCATAGATCTAATTTGCACTTGAAAATGGACAGAGATGAACTTTGCTTTATGTGAATGGGGAGTCTGTTCCATAGCAACAGTATCCTCTGAGAAATATACTTGTTCCTCCAAACTGTTCTATTGATGCTCCAGATGATGTTTGGATCCATACATAGAGTATATCTGATGCCATTTGACTTGCTGATGTGCAGTCTCCATCAGTAATTGGCTGGAGGATGTCTTCTATACCATACACAGATCACCTCTTAGCAGTCTGTTGGATACAGAGTATAGTGACAGGGCTTTGAGTTGGTCCATGTAGGACATGTTGTTTAGACCTTGTATACTTTTAGTAAGGTATCTTTTTGGACATTTCAGTTATTGCATGTGACTGGAAAGATACATGCCATAGAGGGCATTATATTTAATGACTGGCCTAATGAGGGGCAAGTAAAGGGGAACAATGACATCCTTAGACTTAAACACAATCCCTTTCTTCATAAGCTGTGCAATACAGAAGGACTTTCTCACAACATTAGACACATGATGGTGAAAAGTTAGGTCACAGTCCATATAAGTTCCAATATCCTGTACAGCTGGGTCAGCTCTTGGGGTGTATTGTAATGTAGTAGTTCCTTGGGGTAGAACACTTCCCAAATGATACAATAATGTATTTTTGGCATATAGTTTCAGACCACTATTTTGATATCAGTTGTTTATTTGAGACAAACCTTCTTGAATGATGGCTAAGTCATTGGGGATTCAATGACAGCTCATAGCTTACAGTCATCTGCAAACTTAGTCAGCCAGAGCTTTTTGGTATTGGTTTTTACTTCAGAAAATTAGATGCCAAATGGAGGGCCCCAACACATATCCCATGGGAACTCCACTGGTGACTGGTCTCTTTGTGGAGGTAACATCCCCTATTTTGATTATCTGCATCCTATGTGAACCAGTAGGCATTCCAGTTAGTGAATATGGGTTTATTACCAGTTTATTTAGTTTTTCTGCTATGCCTGAGTATTCAGATGAATTGATAAAACTGCAAAAATCAGAGGTTGAAATGAAAAAAAGGCTGGCTTAGTATGAGGTGGCTAAATAAGATCTGTAAAAAATGGTAGAGTTAGAGGACAGAGCATGCTGAGAAAACCTGAGATTTTCTGTTGTACCAGAGAAACTGGAAGGAACAGACTGTATTAATTTTATGAAAGCACAAATAAGCAACTGGACTGGTATTCCACAGTAGTTGTTAATTGAAAGGACACATACTGTGCATGCTCCAAACCAAGCCATGAGAAAGCAGCCAAAAGCTGTATTAGTAAAGATGCAATCATACCAACAGAAAGAGTTGATCCTGACAAAACTGTAGCAGAAGGGCAGAGTATTAAAAATAGGAGTCAGTAGAATTTTGTGGAAAATGATTATACACTGTACACCAGACGGAAAAGAAGCAAATTTATCTCAACAATCAGGGAGTGTCAGGACTTCCAAGATGACTGTACATTGAGTAACTGCTTGGCTCTAGCTGTCCCAGTGTGAAATTAGAAACTCAACAGAGAAGGCCAGTAGACTTTTGTCTTTATGGGTACATTTCAGTAACTGGCTAGTAACTACTGCCTGGATGCCAGGAAAAAAAGAAATAAAGAGCACCTGGAAAAAATCAGCTACAAAAAGTGAGGAAGAAACACTGAATGGGGAACATTCTACAGCTGTTCAGCAAAAAGTAATGCAATGTCCAAACATGACTTCTAGTAACCTACAGGGAAATATAAGACAACTGCACACAGACCTGGTTAAAATAAACAAAACAATGATGGAGTATATCAACACAAAAAAAGGCTGAAAAATGGAAGAAGCTTTAAACAGATGTTTAGATGAGGTGATAAAACTGCATAAATCAGAAGATGAAATAAAGAAAAGGCTGGCTGAATATGAGACTTCTCAGGAAGAGATGTTTCAAAAATACTAGAATTAAAGGAGAGAGTACATAGGGAAAACCTGAGATTTTCAGCTATACCAGAGAAGCTGGAAGGAATAGACTCCATGAAAGCACAAATAAGCAACTTGACTTGTATTCCACAGCAGATGTTGGTTGAAAGGGCACATTGTGTGTATGATCCAAACCTGGCTATGAGGAAGCAAACTAGACCTTTAATAGAAAAGATGCAATCCTACCAGCAGGAGGAGTTGATTCTGACAAAACTGTGCAGAAGGACAAAATGCTAAAAGTGGGAGACAGTAGACTGTGGAGAATGATTACTCAATGCACACCAGGCAGAACAGTAGCAGATTAATTCCACTATTCAGAGAATGTTGAGATGCAGGTGTGAGATTCAAGCCGCTGTACCCAGCTGTCTTCAAGGTATTCTATCCTGGAGGGACAAAATCATTTTTTGATGAAGTACAGGCTAAGGATAAAATGCAAAGGGTTGTCCAACAAAAAGTGAGTTGTGAAACAGAAGGAGATTCTTCTTCTTGTTCTTCTGGTAATAAAGACCACAGAGAGAGAGAGAGGCTGTACTTGTGAAACCTTTTCCATTGTTTCAACGGAAAATGTTGGAGAGAAGGAAGGGAGCACAAGAATTGACTAGAAGAATCAAGAGTACATTGGAAATTAGGCAGAGATAGGATTTGGGAGATGGAGATGAACAGTAATAAAACTAGTAACAATGTGGAACTACAATGCAATAATTATATTTGCGAAGTATGACAGAACAAGAAAATCTGGAAATATTGGACTTTTTTAGAAATTGTTGAATTTGTGGGTGACTCTAAAGTATATGTCCTACTTCATGTCATTAATGTTCAGAAAAATGCTTTGGGTAGGAGAAGAGAGGGGAGAAAGTTAAGTGCAAGTAAAGAAAACATTTTTTCTTAATAGTACTATTTTTGTGGTGTATGGTTTTCTTTGCATGCTATAAAGTAAAGTTTTCTTGGTTAATTTTAAGTGTAATGGGGAATGTAAATAGGTGCTGCTAATCTTTTTTCCCTTTCTTTCTCTCTTCTCACTTTCTTCTTGTTTAGTTTTAAGAAATTTAGGCACTGCAATGTAATAAACAAAAGCCTGGTTAAAAGAGCATGACAACAGAAAAAAACAATATTCATTTTCTCAGTCTTGCATGGGGAATGACTGGATTAAGGACTTTATATTGATTTAGTATAAGTTTTAAGAGAAAGCAAACAAATGAAAAAAACTACTGAATATTATTAGGCTTTTTTTCTAGCAAATGAATACATTCTTAGTAGCAATTCTGTATCCAGCCCTCATGTCTCCATGGAAACAATCTGATAAAGAGAAATTGGCTCTCTGGTTCTCATGTCTCCATGGAGACAATCTGATAAAAGAAACTGGTTACAGTCTGGTGGAGAGTGACTGGCTGGGTGGGGTGGGAGAAACTGGCTAGGAGACAGTGTTCTCTGAAAGCATTAAGGGATTTTCCCAGCTGGGAGAGCTATAAAGATAAGACAAAACCAGTTAGCACTTAGTATTAGCAGAGGCTGTGCCATGGGTCTTAACGTGGATAACTTTTCTTTTACGTTAACTCAAGTCTGTGAGTGTGGCTGTCATCGTGGGACATTTGTTCCTGTTAGAAGGGTACAACTTCAATATTTGAAGATGTACATCATTTTGTGTGGTAGTATTAAATTAGTAGGGTTTGGGGGTATTGGGGCTTTGTTTGCTTTTTTTTAGGGCTTTCAATAAAACAAAAGGCTTTGCAAGATGTGACATAAGCTCAAATGTATATGACAATAAACAACTATATAAAAGTTCAACCTGCCAAACAGTGTATGCATGTAACACAAAAGTTGGAAATAGAAATTTAACAAAAAAGTGTTATACATAAAAGGTGTGAATAATAATGTTTTAATGCAATGATGATTTTTGTAATGTCTTTAAATTTCAATGGTCTCAGAGATAAATACAAAAAAGAAAGAATAGTGACCTATATTAAAAATACAGAGTGCAAATAGTTATGTTATAGAAGACACACTTGGAAAAAATGAACATGTGAATTTGATAAAGAAGATTTTCAGGATGGTTTTTCAGCAGAATATCTGGGACAAAGGAAAAAAGGAGTACTTATATTAATTGCAACAGGAGTTCCAATAGTGATAGAAGAGGACAAAAAAGATAATAAGGCATATTTTTAGTGCTAAGGGGCTACTGGCAAGGAAGGTGGATTACACTGATGTATTTATATTCTACCTAAAACTGCTATAATGGAGCTTATGAAAATTATGTGAGCAATAATCAGTTTTCAGCAAGGAACATTACTTATAGGTGGGGAATGGAATTTGATTTGGAGCAGTGAAGGTGTGTCTGGGGGGCCCAGAAGGGACAGTATAACAAAGCATGGTAGATTTATGAAGAAAATTATGAAAATATTTGCCATGGAAGATGTGAATTCAGTTCTAGGAGTTTGGGGAAAAAATTAGATATTATTCCTCAAGATATAAAAACTGGACTAGGCTAGACAGATTTTACATTTCACAGGAGCATGTGCATTTAATTGCAGGTCTTGATACGCACCTAATAACTATTTCAGAATATTTAACTGAAATAAAAACACAGGGTAATGAAATAAAAATGAGACACTGGTGTTTTCCAACCTATATGTTGAAAAGAGAAGAATTTCAAGAATGGGTAGTGGAGATTATTCAGGAGCTATTCAAGAGGATAGAGATTACTTCTGAAAATATTGCTAGGGAGTTTGATAAAATTAAGGTGGAGTTTAAAAATAGAGTGGAAATAAAAGAAAGGGAGCTATCATTAAGAAGTAACAAGAATTATTTAGAGGGACTGACAAATGTTAAAGTATTACAGAATAGGGGAAATCTCACATAATAAGAAGAGGATCAACTGCAGAATGCTAAGCAGAAAATAACGGGTTGCCTTGATAATATACATGAGTTTAGAAAGACTGCTGTTAAGCAACTGGTTTTGATAATAACACTACAGCACAAAAACTTTTAGCACAATGACTGAGGCAAAAGAAATAGAAAGGGCTTTCACTGGGCTTAGAGAGCCTATAACAAGTAAGGTAACACAAGATTTTGTAGAGGTGTTAGAAATATTTCAGAAATTCTATGAAATTCTGTATGAAGCAGAGAAATATGGAAATCAAGAAAAAATAGAAATAGAAATGTTTATGGAAGAATGAAATATGTCAAGGTTAAAGGTAGATGAGGCTCAATTACTAACAGTTAGGCTAGGAGGAGATGAGATAAAAATTGAGATGTATAACTAATCAACAGGAATGTACCAATGAATAGATGGTATTCCTTTGGAAGTTTGGAAGCTATGAGGAAAAACTGACAAAGATCTGAAAGGTTTTGTTTAACAGTATTTTAAGAGGAGAAGTACTAACATCCTGGAAGAAAGCAGTGGTAGCTGTAATACCTTAAGAGGGTAAAGATCTAGCTTCATACACGCCCATTTCAATACTAAACCATGATTATAAAGTGTTCATGTCTATAATGGCTAAAAGAATGACAAAAGTAATACCAAAATTGATAGATATGGATCAATGTAGTTTTGTGGAGGGGAGGCAAACATTTGACATTAACACAACACTGATGATCCAGATAGAAGCAGAATATAAGAAGATACCATTGTTACTGGTGGGTCTTGATGCAGAGAAAGCATTTAACAGAGTAAGCTGGGACTTTATGAGCAGGGCAAAGGAAGCATTTGCATATCCAGAAAAAAATTATAAGGTTGATTAGGAGGATATATGAGGGATCAGAGGTGGAAATTAAAGTGAGAGGGGTCCTCAATGATCATTTCTGCTTGAGCAGAGGAACCAGGCAGGAGTGTCCTCTTTCCCCTTTGTTATTTGCATTATATTTAGAACAACTGGTAAAGAAAATAAGGGACTCAGAAACTCAAGGATATAATTGGTATGGTAGTCAAGAAAAGCTGGCTCTATTTGCAGATGAAATTTTTTTATACCTGACAAAGACAGAAAGAGGCGTTAAAGTGTTATGGACCATTGTGAGACAGTTTCAAATCTTTTCAGGATACAAAATTAATGAAGCTAAAACAAAGGCAATAGTGGTAAATTATGTACCCACACACGAATTGGTTCAGGAATATCCATATATATAGGGACATGAAAAAATGAAGTATTTAGGAGTATTGATTAAAAATGATTCTGGTGTGGCAGCTAAGGATATGTAGGAAGAGACTAAACAAAAAATAATACAAAAACTGGGAAAATGGAAGCTTTGTTATATGGATATGGATAGTAAGATACAAGCAGTCACAATGTTTTTAGTCCCTTCAGTGTTATACACTGGTCAGGCATATTTTTTATCAACCACAGGAGAAGTTGTGGATAGCAATTAATAAAGAGATGAAGAACTTTATCTGGGAAGGGACGATGGCAAGAGTCAAGTGAGATAGGCTGATTTTTCCAGTAGAACAGGACAGACTGGGATTACCCAATTTGAAGGGGTATTTCAGAGCATCACACATAAGGCTCCTATACATAGGACAAGCAGAAAACTATAATTCAAAGTGGAAATGGGTGATGTTGAAATGGGGGAAGCTCAAGAAAGAAGGAGAGACTGGGATTTTGGATGTAGGCCTTTAAGGAGAATAGCAATAATCATACAGAACGTTATATTCATAAAATAGCAGAAATTATTCTAAGAACTAAGCCAACATGGGAATGGAGAAAGGATAGCCTGCCAATACAGATGACTGCAAATAGGGATGACTGCAAATAGGGATCAAAAAATAGGCAAGATGAGGTCGGAATTTATTGGAGAAAACTGGTATTGGGAGCAAATACCTAGACAGGAAAAGGTAATAGAATGGGAATATGCCAAGAATTTATTTGGACACCAGGTTAGAGATTGCCTTCCTTATCAAGGATTGATATCAGAGTATAGGCAAAGAGGAAGAAATAGGTGGGTTCTAAATGAAAGATCAGCACTGGTAGGGTTTTTAGTAGAATCTAGAACTGAAGCTGCCATTAAAAAGGGAATAATTAGTAGAGCATATAAAATATAACAATCAGAGAAGGTTAGAAAGGACTGGGACGAGAGACTGGATAAGCAATTCACAAAGAAACAATGGGAGGATATATGTATGTTTCCCAAATATGCAACAAAATCTAGAAGATTTAGGATTTTTGCTTGGAAACATTTACATAGATATTTTTATACCCCAAGTACACTCATGAGATTTTTTTACTCAGATAGACAGCAAATGTTGGAAGTATGATGGGAAGGAAACAGGTACTTGGGAACATGTTTTCTGGGAGTGCTGTGAGTTGGAGGACTTCAAGGTTTCCCTGCAGGATGCACTGTCAGAGATACTGGGTGGGCAGATTTGTGTGATGAGGGAGATAATTTTTCTGAGCTATGATACAGAATCAGAATTACCTAGACATGTTAAGGTCTTGCTGTGTCTAATTATGGTGGCTGCCAAAAAAGCAATTACTAGAAAATGGAAATCAAATCTAAATAAACTATACTAAAAGTAGTGAATACAGTAACAGAGATAAAACAACTGGAATTGAGATCTTTAGAAAAGGGTAGGAACAAACTACATAGGAAAAACTGGGAATTATGGGAACAATAAGTGGGGGAGGAATGAGGCTTAAAAGAAGGCAGGACTTAAATGAGCTATGTAATGTTTGACTGAAATTATTGGGTAGATTATAAGTGATGTACAATGTTTGCAACTGGGAGTGTGTCAGTGCATCTGTATGACATGTTGGTGAGGACCAGATCCAGAATGTTTGTTCCCCTTACTAAGATATGAACAATTTGTTCCAGGGCATTTGAATTAACAAAGTCAAGGAACATTTGCGCTAGTGTAGGTTTCCCATTTGATGGTGGGATAATTAAAATCCCCCATAACAAGTGTGTTTGGTAAAATCTGGATTGTCTCCAGTTTGGGCAAGTAAGCTTTGTGGGTGTCATGACCTATGAAGCAGGGATCTATAACTGGCTAATACTTGAATGGAGGTCTTACCCACCATAATCTGGACCTGGAGTAACTCCAGTCTAACTAGAAGGGAGGTGAATGTATCTCTAATATAGATTGAAATTCTGTCTCCTTTGGTTTTCACACATTCATTTTGTGGTCTAAAGGTGTGGAAGACATTGTAGCCTTGCAAAGCCAGAGTACTTTCTAAGGCTGTGAACCAGGTTTCTGTGACTGCACAGACATCTATATATTCTAGTGATAGAAGTGCTTCTAGGGTGTGCAGTTTTTGGTTTAAACTCATAGCATTTAGTAGCATGACCCTTATTTTGTTCTGATTGGTTAATTTCATGTTGGTAATGTTGTTTTCGAAACCTTGCCTAAAAAAGGCATTATGGGGGGAGGCAAGACCCTTTGCCAGCAGTTGAAAGCCTAGAGGTACCAGGTGCCAACCATCTCTGGCAAATCAACGAGGTTTCTCGACCATGGCTTCCCAGGCTGAAAAAAAATGGTCCCCCTTTGAATGACACCAAAAACTGAGCCAATTATTGAAATCAATCATTTTTTGTTTATACTGTGGCATCATTCTAGGTGAGGGTAGTATGCTGCTCAAGGCTAGGGCCATACCTGCCTGGGGCACATACTCAGAGAGCTCAACCACATCTCTCTTTATATAATCCAGTGAGGTACATCTCGGGTCATTCGCACCAACATGAACTATGACAGTCATAATGGTACTTGCTGCTGAGAGACCCAAATGCATGCATGATCTGATGAATCCTGGCACCGGACAGGTAGCTGACCGTGACTTTCTCCTTGTCCAATCGGGTTAGTGGGACACCTGTGTATCTCACTATTGAGTCTCCAATGACAACAAAATTTAGTTTTTGAGTGTTATGCCTTGCTGGCTTGGTGGGTGAGTTACTGGTGTAAGTATGTGTCATTGGTGCTGTGGGGACTGTGTTGGTTGTAGTAGTCTTGTGTTTTGGAGGTCTCTGGTGTTTTGGTAAGTTTTTCGAGAGAACCTCTGCATATGTGAATTTACGTGTTTGATGCATTCTCTGTGTATGAGTAGTGGTATTATAAGCATATGCAGTGGTGGGTGAGTTGATAACCTTCTCTGTGTTACTATCTTGAGTGAGAGAGAGCATGGATTCTAGATTGTTGGTTTAAACACATCTCTTGCATTCTGTACTAGAGTGTGTTATCAGTAGAGGGTTGTTTGGTCTGTGTACATGAGGCAGTTCCTCCACTGCCTTAACAGACTCAAGTCAACATGGTTGGCAGGATCACGGAGGAGCTCAGTGTATGGATATTTTTGCCTGGGTTTTAGGGAAAATTTATTGAATTTAACTGTCCGGCTTTGGTGCACAACTGTGCAGCTGTGAGTGGTACTGTGCAACATACAAACAAGCAGAAGCCTGCTCAAATGCAGGGCCTAAATGCCAGAAGCTAAAAACCTGAAAAAAATGTTAAAAACATTCAAAAGGATCAGTGAGGATGCTTATTCCAAGCTCTAGACTGGCCAGACAGATTCCAGTCAGCACAATTCTCTCACAAAAGTGCAGATAGACCCATTCCAATCCAAGATGCCCTGGAAAACGTGCTCAGAACAAACAAAGTTCCAGCAGCAGCAAGCCTGTATCTGGACTATGCTACAGCTACTAGCTACCCTAGTTTCAGTGGGAAACACTACAATATGTTTAAAACAGCAGATAAATAGCAGTGAGACACTAAAAAATGTTTAAAACAGCAGAAAATCAGCAAGGAGGCTCTAAAGAATGTTTGAAACAGTTAACAGACCAGTTACCATTTCCTTTTCTTTTACACTTGCCTCTTAAATCACAGTTAAAGTCTCTTGCTATTATAATATTCATATTAATGACTGTGTAGTCTGAAATGTGATGGAATAAGCTTTCCCTTTCTTTACAATTACTATAAACCTATAATGTCAGAATTCTATATATTTGTTCTTTCTATTTTAAATCTACAATGGTTAATCTTCTCATTTTTGCTAAAGTTACATCTAATATCTTTATTGTATTTCTACAGAATATCTGTGGGATTCACTAACATTTTCTTTCTGTGCAGGAGCAGTGTAGCTGCTCCTACACAGAATATGGCTGCCTAGCGATCCAGGGACAGGCTGTATTGATGTGCACAAGCGAGCTGACACTGTTCCTGCACAGAAACCATGCAGGATGTTAATTACCTCATTTACTGGTGAAAACCATGCAAATGAGGTAAAATAGTGATCCAGGAAGCAGGTAGGTAGCCATGCAGGAACACTTTAAGCTGCAGAAATGTATTTGGCTACTAGCCAAATACATTTCTGCAAAACTGAAAACGGAGCCATGACAGCTCCATTAAATGCATGGACCCTACCCTGTAGGCATGCTATTGGCCAAATATATGGCCATTGGCATGTTAAACTGTTTATTTTTTTAAAAAATAAGTTTATTATTTCTCAGCAATCTCGGCCATTTAAGCATAGGGATGTGCCACGCAAACGGGATCGTGGGGAAAATAAAGAAATAAATGTGAAAGGTGCATTTTAGGGGAAAGCTGCATTTTGCCATTATAATCAATGGCAAGCAGAATCAAAACAATGGCAGGGAACAGTGGTTGCTAAGGGGGAAGGCTCTTGTGTAGTGCAGTAACTAAGTAGTAAGGCAGTGGGGTATGTTAATGAGGGGACATATACTCAATCACAAAATTCTTCTAAGTGTCACATTGCACCTAACCCTGTAGGTGCTCTAACACCACTGTGTAGACAGGAGGAACAACTAACATGAAAAGGGGTGTGTGTCATGATTGCTGTAAGCACAGTGGAGCTCCGTTGGTTGGGTTTGTGCTTAGCTAAGCACAGCTAAGCAAGGGGGTTTGTCTGAGGCTGTATACACTTATTCCATGAACTGAGAAGTGTGTTGGCACCCAGGGTAGGGCCATTTCCTGCTGTTTACATTAGCTAAACGGGTCTGGGTGACACTCTGGGTCTTAAACAGGAAGGATATAGGAAAAGAAAAGGGAAATAGCAGATCAAGGTAAATGCAGTACAAACAGCAATATGGGATACTGCAACACACAATGGCCATTGAAGCCACTCAATAATACAACTGGCAGGTTGCTGCATATCTAAAAATGAAAGGAGATGTAAAAAAAATAAATAAAGGGCAACAGCACAATAAAGGAGAAATGAAGTAGAAATTACTAATATGGGACTCTTGCAACTCACAATGCGCCAGGCAAAGCACACAATAATACAGCTGACAGGTGGCTGCATAGCTGAAAATGGGAGGAGATGTAAAAAAAAGAAATAAAGGGCAACAGCACAATAAAGGAGAAATGAAGTAGAAATCACTAATATGGGACTCTTGCAACTTACTATGGGCCAGGCAAAGCACACAATAATACAGCTGGCAGGTGGCTGCATAGCTGAAAGTGGGAGGAGATGTAAGTAAAAAATAATTAAAAAAGGGTAACGGCAGAATAAAGGCAATCATGCACAAATTACCAGTAATGCCTCTAACACTCACAGTGGCCAAATCAAAGCCATGAGTAATACAGGTGGCAGCTGGAAAGTATCATAGTCAGCCAATCATACAGGCAGCATCTGCAGCATAACAGTATAAAGTATGGAAACACCTTACAGTCTGTTTTTTTCCCACAAACTCTGCACCATTGGTGTATACATGTGGGGGAATTATAACTGGAAAAATGTTAGGGGCTGCCATTGCTTTGATACATAAGTATGTGCTAGAGGCTGACGCTGGAGAGGAGGATAATGCTGACAACCGCCACAGACCAAGGTGGAGAAGAGTGTTCAGACCCAGGGTAATCTACCAGGGGCTATATGATCTGGAGATAGTAGAGCACTACAAGGTGGACAGAGACATACTTCAGCAACGCACTGAGCTGTGCCAGCCACAACTCAGAGCTAGAACCAACAAAGGGGAATCCATCCCAATAGATACCAAGGTATGTGTAGCCTTAAGAATTCTAGCTACAGGTACTTTCCAAAGACCTACTGGGGGTCTCACAGGCATCTGCATCCAGGGTACTCCACCAGTTCCTGGATGCCATGCTGCCACATGCCAGTGATCACATTTACTTCCCCAACACCCGTGAGGAGAGGACCAGCAATATGTGTCTCTTCCACCGTGTAGCAGAATATCCAGAGGTACTGGGTGCCATAGACTATACGTACATCCACATCAAAGCACCACCCGGTGAACAAGGTAGGCTCTACATAAACTTCAAAAGCTTCCCCTCTGTCAACTGCCAGGTCATGTGCAATGCCCAGGGCATTATCATGAATGTGTGTGCTGGCAGCCCTGGAAGCTATCACAACTCCCACATCTGCCATTCGTCACAGCTGTACCAGGCATTTGCCAGTGGGGACATCCCATATGGCCATCTGGTGGGGGATGCTGGCTATGCACTGGAGCCGTGGATGATGACACCCCTTAGAAATGTATACACACCCACACAAGAATGCCATAATGAGGCACACGCACAAACCCGGATCATTACAGAGAGTGTGTTTGTTATGCTCAAGTAACGGTTCTGCTGCCTTGACATATCTGGTGGAGCCTTACAGTAATCTCCAGCCACATGTGCACAATGTTCATACTATGTGCCATGCTACACAATAGGATCCTGTGGAAACAGCTGTAGCAAGAACAGCACAGAGAAGAGCCACACAGCCCAAAACCATTGCCAATATCCCCACAGGCACAGAGGGACTCACAGGAGGAGGCCCCTGAGCCTGCTCCCATAGGCAGATGGAAGCGTGCCCAGTATGCACATGCCTTGGCAAAGAGGCAACACATAGCACACACACACTGACAATGTAGGGACCCCAGAGACTGACATCTCTCTCTGACTCGCACACACAGTAAAATGGATGGCACACACATCACATTACCTGTAACTTACCATATATAGGCAGTGTACTGTGCATCCAACATAGGCGGCCCTCAAGCACCGTCCTCATAACTGCTGCATGCACAAGGTAAGTCAGTCTTCTTAACAATAAATGAATGGAACAGTATGTTCTGCTAGCATATCTATGGTAATGCTGCATGCATGCAAGGGAATGGGGTAGCCTAATGGGATAGCAGTACACAACTGACAGCTATGTTGGCCACCAGGAAATGTCTAGCCAGAACTGGCCTCCACACACTATGCAGTACTACCCAAGGTGGTAAATCCCACTGCAGTATAGGTGTGGGGACAACTAAGTGGGGGGTCATAGGCCACAGGCATGGATGTCAGGGTGGGGGTCCCATAACCACCCCTCACACCCACACAGCAAGTCAGCTGTAGAAAACCACAGAGAAATGTCTGGTAAAGGCACACAAATGGCAGCCATGTTGAATTAACCTCCCTACAGACTCACATAGGATTAGCACAGCAGGACCCGCAGTTGCAGTAAGACTATGAAGGGTAAGAAGTCTGAAACTCAAATGTATGCCAGTAAAATCTGACCTGGGCTCTTTACTGATATGCCTCCTGTCCCCAAGACAGGGCACAATATTATGGTAAATGAAACCAAAATGTAAAGCAAATATCAGCACAGTCTGTGCAAATGTGTACAGTGGGCAGGTGTGCCCCCCATATACCCACACAAATGCAGTAACAAATATGTTTGCATGGAAATCGCAGCACAGCACGCATTGGCAGGGCTGTACCAATACACAGGAAAACTTGTTGCCTGTCCACTATATGCAGGGATCAATGAGCTATGTGTATGTGTGGTTAATACTGTCTGGATCTGGCAAGCACATTCTCCTGGCAGTCGTCTTGTACTGCCCTAGGTACAGTGCTGCCTTTGACAGAGCCATATGCAGATAACTGCAGTGCCAACTGTTATGCATGTCAGTGACACCCACTGCTCTGCCACTGACATACCTGGAAGTCACAGTGTGATGTGTAATATGCTACACATATCAGTGACATATTGAAGGATGTGTGGCAGAGGTGCCAAGGCTTTTGTGAATATAAGTGCTGTGTGGTAATGTTGCCAGTGGTCATTCTCAGCAATCCTGTTTGTTATGTTTGCTTTTACAAATAATGGACATCCCTGTACAGCTGAATGCACTCTGTACCCTCACCCATAACTCCCAACCTCTGACAGCAAGATGTCTGGACAAGGGCAGGAAGAAAAGTGGAACAAAGGTACAATGATAGGCATGTGTTGTAAATATCGCCCTTACATACTGAGAAAGTTGGTGGGGTGAGGGGTGTGCAGTAGTGGGAATTGTCTGAAGGTTATGTATTTGGAAACAGTAATGTCTGTATTATTTTCTAACATCAAACTTCAATTATATGTAACTAACTTGCCATAAAAACACAAGTTTATGTAGAAAGGATGAAACCCCTAGCCAAACACCTGGACAACCTGCCAAAAAAAATGTACAGGTCAGAGGTATGCACACACAAGGATATGACATCTCAGGTTAGAAAGATAGCACACAAGCAGGAGATCCCCAGCCAGTACATCACCAGGTTGCTGGACTGTTCACACAGCTGTGTGTCATTACTACACTGGCTGTAGCCACACCTCACAAATGGCCTTGTTGGGCAAAAATTTACATAGCTGCCCTCATAGTATTGGCCTATGCATCATACAACTACTATTCCTCTAGTAAAGCACTGTGATGATCTGAGGATGTCTGGCACTAGATAATGACAATACATTGCAGTTTCAGACTACAGATATGTCAGAAAATGTCTGCTAAATAAAATAAGTACTCTGAGGAAAGTCCTGTGTACACCTGAGAGGTATGGCTGTAGCACACAAAACCCTGGACTGGAGTACACCTATCTCTGGAATGGAGTCCCACCCTAACTATAGGAGGTCACACTGGGCATGCTCCTACACTTAGAGAATCACAGGACATGTTGGAACCCACATTGGAATATATGACTGTATTGTGTATACATGTCCATGCATACAGACAGCTATGTACACCTCAACTGTCCACACACACACATCAGAGAGGATTACCCTCAGCTAGATGTAGATGGCCCATATGTGATATATCTGTATTTGTTGTGCGAGATACACACACACACACATATATATGGGCAACAGATAACAATATATGTCAAGCATACACACACATAGATGTGGGGAACTGAGAGACAGACATTGATATAGAGAGAGAGAGACATGGGGGGATGCAAACAGAGTGTGTCACACACAGGGATACCCTGAATGACATACAGTGGTGTCCTGCTGTGGACAGTGGCATACCAGTTGTAAACAGTCACACGTGACAGCATAAAAGGTGAGCCCCATTGTGTAACAATACTGAGGTTGAGTTTATAATATCACATCACGTGTGTGTGTGTGTGTGTGTGTGTGTGTGTGTGTGTGTGTGTGTGTGTGTGTCCATTGGTCCAAGTATTAGGGGACTCTTCCCACTCAATACACTTCACATTGCTCTATTTCACAAGATCTGCTTTCATTCACCTTAGAAGTACCATTGGACACCAATCACCTCTATAAGCTCTGTAGCGCATGCAATAACTGAGTAATACTATAGTAGAAATAAGTAGATAGGAAGGGGTTCTAATCTCAATACTGGCAAGTAAGTGTGTGTGTGTGTGTGTGTGTGTGTGTGTGTGTGTGTGTGTGTGTGTGTGTGTGTGTGTGTGTGTGTGCATGTGAAACAGTTGCATATGTGAGCATGAGGGAATGTTTGTTTGTAGGTGAGTCAGTTTTAGGCCATTCCCACCCACAACACTTCCCAGTGCCCCACTTTATCACTCCTGCTGATGTCATTACCCTTGTCAACATCTTTGGCCAGTTGTCAGCCCAGTAAGCTCTGTAGCTGTAGTGTGTGTGATAACTGCATAACACAATAGTACAAATCACTAGCTAGACAGGGGTTCTAATCTCAGATTTGGCAAATGAGTGTGTGTGTATGTTTGTAAGAAGTATTTGATAAATTTCCCACTCACTGCCCTACTTTCTTACTCCTGCTGATGTCATTCCCCTTATCAGCATCTTTGGCCAGTTGTCAGCCCAGAAAGCTCTGTAGCATGTGTGATAACTGCATAACACAACAGTACAAATCACTAGCTAGACATGGGTTCTAATCTCAGATCTGGAAAATGAGTGTGTGTGTATGTGTTTGTAAGAAGAAGTATTTTGATAAGTCTCCCACCCACTGCCCTACTTTATCACTCCAGCTGATGTCATTCCCCTTATAGCACCTTTGGCCAGGTGTGAGCCCAGTAAGCTCTGTAGTGCATGTGATAAGTGTTTGCGTAACTGTGTATGTTTGTAGGAAGAAGTAATTTGATAGGTTACCCACCCACCGGCCTACTGTATCAATCATGCCAATGTCACTCCCCTTATAGGTTCACAGGTGTGTAAAAGGCTAATGGCCCTGGAGCCATTACAAGCCTAGCCCATAAAAGTACCCTGCCATTGTGCCACCCGACATTAGTTCCCAGTAAACCCATCAAGTAGAGCCAATGGGATGATCCCGGGGTGAACTTTCTATTACCCATCCATCCATCAAGATCTCTCTGGAACAAGGTCATCTAGATGCTTTGCTTGACATGTATGGGAAGTCTATTCCAGGATATGTGCAGTCTCTGGGTGAGGAATCTGTCCCTCCAGCATGTTGTGTTGATTGTGGTAATGAGGTCGAGGTCCTTGCAGTGTGTGGTGCAGAGAGATTGGGATGTTTTTAGATGTAGCATTTGTGAAAGAGCTGGGTCAGACATGGCTTTGCAAGTCAAGCAGAGATCGCCTCTAAGTAGGTGATATGAGACAGAGAATAGCTTGAGTCTTTTGAGTTTATCTGTGTAGGACATGTGTTTAATGCCTAGGATCCTCATTGTTAGGTACTTCTGTGGCCTCTGCAGCTGTTGCAGGTGTCTAGTGAGGTACATGTCAAATGGGCCATTATACTTGATGATTGGTCTAATGAGGGAAGAGCACACATAGAAGATGACCTCCTTCCTTCTAGATGCAAACCCCTTGGTAATGAGATGTGCCACATAGAAGGATTTCCTGACCACAGTGGCAATGTGGCGGTTAAAGGAGAGATTGCTGTCAACCTGTGTTCCCAGACCTCTTATAACACCTACAGTGTTCAGTGGGCTCCCATCGATATGGTACTAAGTAGGAAGTGAGATTTTACCAAAGGGGCTGATGATGCATTTTGTAGTGTTAAGCTTCAGGCCATAGTTTCCACACCAGTCAGTGGTCTCAGTTAGGCCTTTCTGTATGATGTCTGCATCACTTGTGGAGTTAATGATGACTCCCAGGTTGCAGGTGTCTGTGAATTTGGTCAGCCAGAGTTCCTTTGTGTTGGCCTGGACTCCTGAGAAGTGCATGATAAACAGGAAAGTACCCAGGACTGATCCCCGTGGGACTCCACTTGTGACTGGCTGGCAGTCTGACTTGGAGCTCTCTACTTTCACACTGTGTGTTCTATCTGTGAGCCAATTTGCAACCCCCCTAGTGATATAGGGGTTGATGCCTAATTTGGTGGGTTCATCCATAATTCCTGACTGAGGAATGTTAGCAAGAGCCTTGGCCAGATTGATGTAGGCTGTATGCAGTGTCTTACTGTCATACACAGCCCTGGTGACTAACTCAGAAAAGTCAACTAGGTTGAGCAGGCATGATCTCCCTTTCACAAAGCCAAACTGTATGGGGTCCAGAGTTAGGAGATTCCCTATATGTTTGTCGATTAGGTCCCTGATGATGTGCTCCATAGCTGTACACATCAGACTCATCAGGCTACTGGACTGATATTTCCCAGGGTCTGTAGTTGCCACACCTTTATGGAGAGGGATGACTGTAGCAGTGCACCATCTGGGAGGGACAATGCCTGAGGTGTGGCTGTGACTGAACAGGGCACACAGATGTGGAGCCAGGTATCTTTGTAGTTCATGTAGAACACAGCCTGGAATAATTTGGGGTCCCATGGAAGCTGTATTCTTGCCTGTGGACAATGAAGGTGTAACCTGGGTGGCAGTAATCCTTGATTGTTCCCCCAAGGGGGGAGAGAGGGGTAAAGCTGGCACTGAATGTGTTGGCAAGAATGTTGGCAATATCAGTTGGTTCAGTATAGGAGGTAGCATTGTGCAGTAACCCAGAGCACTTCTGGGTATTGGCATGGAGGTTCTTGATATCACTAACAAAGGATGTGTGATTGTTGTCAGTGTCTGCTGCAATTCTGCCATCACATGTGGCTTTAGATGATTTCATGAGGGAATCTCAAGTTGTTGTTGAGGCTAATAAGGGAGTTTCACCACTCTTGGGATTCCACCTTTTTCTGCAACAGTTTCTTCCTTCTGTTGTACAGGTTACTAATGGTACGGGACCACCAGATTGGTCTCCAGTGTTTGAAGGAGAGTGTCATGGTTCTGTTGGGTATGGCTAGTTCCATGCATTGATGTACATGTTTGTACAGTGCATTAGTGTATGATTCATCAGTCATGCAGGTATTTCCCATTGGCATGGGTGCTGTGAAGTAAGCCACCTCTATTCTTATGAATCCAAAGTCAACTTTGGAGAAGTTGTTCAAGGTGGTTACTTTTGTGGGGAGTGTGGGTGAGATGTGGATTTTTATGGTGATTACTCTGTATTGGATCTGACCAGGTAGTGATTGACTACTGTTGTCAAGCAATGGTCCCATATGTTAGTAATCAACACATGTCAAGGATGTTGCTTGCTCTACTGGGTGTCAGAATGAGCTGGTCCAGAGCATTGGAACTGATGAATTCCAGGAAGCATTGGGCCAGTGTATTGGTGCTTGAGTATCTTACCCAGTTTATGGAGGGGTAGTTGAACTCTCCTAGTATGAGAGTGTTGAGTTGGACCTTGATAGTTTCCAGGGTGTTGAGGAATGTAGATTGAGAGTCTAGGGACATGGATGTGGACCTATAGCAGGCTATGACCTGGACTGCACTATTACCCAATGTCAGTTGTACCTGAAGTATCTCAGATGCAATATGCTGGGATACCACTCTGGATGTGTGCATATCCATTATTAATATGAAGACACCACCACCTTTGCAGCTGTGGACCATGTTTTGGGGCTGACAGGTGTGGAATGAGTTATAGGCTGGTAGTGCAGGGGGTGCTGTCTGCTGCTGTAAAACAGGTTACAGCACAAATGTCAATGTTCTCCATTTTGAGGAGTGCTTTGAGTGGCTGTATCTTGAGATGTAGATGTCTAGTTTTGAGCAGCATGACTCTTAGATTGCATATATGTATAACTGTTACGGTGGTAAGTTGATTTGGAACACCACCTAAAAAGGAACTATAGGGGTGGCAAGACTCTTAGCCAGTACCTGGAAACCTAGGGGTGACAGATGCAGGCCATTTCTGGTAAGCCATCACAGTCTGTAAATCATGTCATCCCAAGCAGACAGATACTGGATCCCATGAGAGTGACACCAGACACTTAAGCCAAATGTTGAAGTCAATCATTTGTTGTTTGTACTGCAGTATCATTCTGGGTGACAGTATACTGCTCAGGGCTACTGTCATACCTGCCTGGCCCACAAAATCTGAGAGCTCCACCATGTCTCTTTTCATATGGTTCATGGAGGAGCATCTCAGGTCATTCACACACACATGGACAATGACAGAGTGATACTTGTAGTTCTTGTGGAGTGACCTGACTGGGTGTGTTATGTGTTGGATTCTGGCACCTGATAGACAGCTGTTACCTCCTCCTCCATGATCAACCTAATAAGTGGGACATCTGTGTGCCTCACTACTGATTCACCTATGATTACTGTATCAGGCAAGGTGGTTGGCCTTTGGGGCATAGGTTGAGGGGCACAGTGTGTAGGTGAGATGTGTGCCCTTGTGGTTTGTGCTGTGCTGTGGTGGTTGAGAGGGTGTCTATCTTGGTGGTCTCCGCTGTTTGGGTAAATGTCTGAGTGCCTCTGTGAAGGTGGATGTGTGGTTATTGTTTGCATGTCAGAGCTGTGATAGTGGGTGTTCTGGAGGGGTATGTGTTCCATGTGGTGTGTTACAGGTGTTGACCCTTCTCCTCTTGACCAGCTAGTCCAGTCTTTGCTGGAGAGTGCATATCTTCCAGTTTGGTGATATAGGGGTATCTCTCACAAGTCTGAGTTTTGGGAGTTTAGAGGAGAGGGTGGCCTGTGTAGGCAGTTGCAACAGTGCCTCAGAATGCCCAAGTGCACCAGGTTAATGGGCAAAAGAACAGACAGCTGCACTTTAATCAAGCCGGGGGGGGGGTCATAACTACTAAGTACTGGAGCTAATTCCATGAGGAACGACTACTGCTGATGGCTCTCATGTGTGCTAGAATAATTGATAAAAAACCTGTTGAAGTGCAAAGCTATTAAGCTATTTGAAGTGCAGGAGAGAAAGAACTAGCAAGATCTAAGGGAAAAACTGAAGGCAGACTGTCTGGCACCTGTAACAGTTTACTTCAGCTGTGCAATTATCAGCACTTTTGGCTAATTGTCAGCCCAGTAAGCTCTGTAGCACGTGCGATAACTGCGTAACACTATAGTAGAAATAACTAGATAGGCAGGGTTTCGAATCTCAATACTGGCAAGTGTGTGTGTGTGTGTGTGTTATACCATTTTGAGTTGTGTACCACCCTGTAAACTTCCCATTACCCTACTTTACTAGGCCTGCTGATGTCATTCACCTTAGAAGTACCTTGGGACTAGGTGAAATTATATAGGCTCCATGGTGCGTCTGATAACTGAATAACACTAAAGTAGCAATAACTATATAGGTAGGTGTTCTAAATCTTAATACTGGCAACTGTGTGTGTGTGTGTGTGTGTGTGTGTGTGTGTGTGTGTGTGTGTGTGTGTGTGTGTGTGTGTGTGTGTGTGTCTTTGAGTGAAGATCATATCCTGTTTGGCTGATACCATTTTGATTTGTGTACCATCCACGCCTAATTACCAAGTCCCGATGGCATTACTTTATACAGCGTGATAACATCTGCCTCACATGCAGCATATTAAACCATTGTGCATGCCATACCAGTCCTCTGTACAGCTGTCTATGGAATATCCAGATGTTTGCAAACTATATGTGGTCTGTGTCCCTTACCAATGCCCATGTATGTGATTTTGTTGCCAAATTGGCTACAGTGAGTGTAGTGACACACATGCCAGCATCAGGCATCATACCTGACTGAAACATCATGCTGATACGTCTGGTAAACTATCACTTGTCCAGACTTGTAGGAGCAATACATGACTCCACATCCTATTTCTGGTGGGTTATCTCATCATCCATGAAGGCATTCAGAAAATTACATGTTGTAAGAGGTGGTGTGTTATGTCCCATGCATATAATCTATGTGGGGCATGTCATGTGTATGTAGTAGCACAGTACATCAAGGTTGAAATGTAGGTTTACTGATCTGTCTATTGCCAGCTGTGTGAACATCCGCTGTGTCAGTCCTTACTGTGTGTATGCAAAGGATATACCATTTTGTCTCCCTGTTCTACCCGGTGAACTCAGGAATACATATCACAAACCTGTCATACACAGTATCATGCATGCCCTCATCAACTACATCAGGGTTGAGTGTATGGGAAAGAAATGGCAGGGTCAACAGGTGTTGACAAGTGAATTTGTTGCAGTTAATGTAATGGCTACACTTGTGAGGGACCTGCTGACAGTACTGCAGTAACCTGTTCTGTATGTATGAGCCTGTGGTACTACACAACACTAAGCTAACATGTCTGAAGGCTACCTGTCTGTGACAAGGGGTATGTATGCAAGGTTACACTGTCTGACAACAGTGACCCTCACACACTGTTTCATGCATACACACCTGGTAAATGTACATATAAAGCTGTACCTTTCCTATGACATGGTCGGTGTATTCCCACAGCCTGCAGACACACAGATGCCTGGAACACAAACAGAATACAGCATGTCAGACTACATTCAGTCAGTGGTGCTAACAGCAATAATGCATCCTGGCTAATAAGGTAAATACACCTGTATGTGTAGCCATAACAAATGCAAGCGGATAGCACCGTACATAGTATTACATAGCTACATTGTACTATAGTCACCCTATGCATCAGACCCATATTAGCATGTTCCTGTATCGATGGTATGGATGACAGGGATGTGGCACAGGTATTATCATATGTACAGGGTGTGGTGTGGGTTTGCCAGAGGCCTAGACTGGGCCATACAGTTGACATCATGCACGTTTGTGTGTGTGTGTGTGTGTGTGTGTGTGTGTGTGTGTGTGTGTGTGTGTGTGTGTGGAGGGGTATCCAATAGATGGGCTTTGCAGAGGTGCTGAGTGTCTGGAGGTGATCTGCCTGTGATTCAGATGTGTGTGTGTATGTATGCAGACAGGCATGCCATGTGGCTGCCCTACACAGGGGTACATTGGACAGCTGTGAACTGTACATGGCAGGGTGTCCAGTTCACCATCTTCAGCCACGGACATGGGAACTGGTCCTGCCAGGGGTATCACACCAGGCTCATGGCCAGATTCAGTACTGCTTCCTAATGGTGACTGCTGTCTGCTGGATCCATGTCCCTGATGGGACTGGACAGGAACACGTGCCCATGGCCTGCTCCGGTGTGATGTGGACAGCAACCCCCCTTCAGTAGTGCTGGTGTCACTACCACTACAGGAGTGTGAAGGTGCATGGCCCCATAGACTTTCAGCTGTTGTTGCTGCTGTCCTACGTCAGCGTGGCTGATGCCCATCTCCCACCACATGCTGTAGCACACACATGCCACAGTCAATGATTGCCAAGGTCTCACCCCACCGTCTATTCATGATCTCAGTATTTTGATTTGTGGCCTCAATAAGGTCACGTATGTCACCACATAAATCAGGAAGAGTTGCATCCACCACCCTAAGTATTTGGCTGGTGTGGTATTCACTACGTGCCTGTGCATCCATGACAGCCCAAAACATGCATCTGGTGACACCTGCTTTGGCATTTGTGGCAGTAGATTGATGAGCAGCGGTTCTCCTGCGAGCATCCCTGTCCATCCGCCTGTGTGGGACCTCGCCTGCTCTCTGGCTTTGGACAGTGTCTACACTCACACCTGCCATAGTCACCACACTAACCTGTCCAATGCCACCACTTGCCAACTCTCCATCATCTGTGGCCACTGGTGACGATGTATGCATGGGCATTGTCACTGTGTGTGGGGATGGTGTGGACACGAGTAGTATGCCAACCAATGGCACAGATTCAGCCCCTGACAACCCCACCTGTACCTTACTATTCCTATCATCATTGTCAGAGTCTGCAGTTTCCAAGAGGGATGGAAGCCCAACCCCATCACCACCTGTGAGGGGAAGACAACATATGTACATTAACACCTGCACTCTGAGGTTGGCTGATACACACACACACACACACACACACACACACACACACACACACACACACACACACACACTTACAGGTGAGGTGGCACAAATCTCTTACACAGACCACACATTACCCAAATGGTGACATGCATGTGACGTGTTAGTAGGTGATGACCCTTCCCCAGCACAGACTGCACCCATGTACACATCATTGCTGTTCACCTGTATAGCACAGTGGCAAGTACTACAGAACAAACCTCACAACTGTACAGATCCTCGTAGGATGTGTAGATGTCTGGCTCATATGTTTGCTCTGTTTCTCATAACCCCTGTGTTTCAATCATACATACCTGGGATGATCTGAGGAGTGACATCACTGATTAACAACATACATTTGAGTGTCAGACCTCCAAACCAGCAGTAAATGTATGGTAACACAATTCCTGTTACACCACCAACCTTCTAAGCTTACAGTGGATATGATAAGTGTACACAACCCTGTCAACATGCCATGTTCTTGTAATATATGAGATGACATTGCAATAATGCATTCAAATATGTTACCCACCTTTCATGTGACATTTGACCTATGCAATCCAATCGATAAACAAACAAATGTATTATGTGTAAAATATAATGACTGCAATATGTACAATATGGTATTTGCATAAGTGTGCACACCCTTAAAATGATACTTTGTTGAAGCACCTTGTAAGTGACTTACAGCATTCACTCTTCTTATGAAGGTGTCTATTAGCATGGCACATCTTGACTTGGCATTATTTATCCACTCTTCCATGGAAAGGTCACCCAACTCTGTCAGATTGCGAGGGCAGCTCATGTACATAGCCCTCATCAGGTCACACTGAAGTTTGTCTATCTGGTGTAGGGCTGGGCTCTGGCTGGGCCAATCCATAACCATGAGTGTGTTCAGGTGGATCCTTTCTTATGTACCTTTGGGTGTATGCTTCGGGTTTTTGTCATGTTGAAGGCTGACACCCCTTCCCATCCTCAGCATTTTTGCAGATGCCTGATAGATTTGGGCCAGACACGGGTGTTATTTGGAACTGTACAGAATTAACACCACCGTGACTACAGGCCCAGTTCTGGCTTTGGAACAGCATCCCCACAGCAGGCCACTGCCACCAGCGTGATTCACCATGGGGATGTTGGTGTTCAGGTTAAGAGGGGTGTTGCTTGTGCAACACATACCTTTTGTTATTGTGGCTGTGAGGTCAATCCATAGTCTCATTACACCATAACACATTTTCACACATGTCTTTGGGAGACTTGATGTGCTGTACTGCAAACTGTATCCACCCCTGGATGTTTTTTGGTGTGGGGAAATACTTCCATCTTCTGACCATACCCCATAGGCCAGACATATGTAGAATACGGGACAGTGTTTTCACATATAGTACACAACATAAGTACTTGCAAGAGATTCCTGCAAATCCCTCAGTGTTGGTGTATGTCTCCTGGCAGCCTCCCTGACCAGGTTTTGACATGTCTTGTCATCATTTTTGGAGGGACGTCAGGTTCTTTTCAACAGCACTGTTGTCCCATATTCAATCCACCTTTTGACAATTTTCTCCACTGTGTTCCATGGTGTATGCAATGCCCTGGTAATGTTGTTGTACCCTACTCTTGACTTGATACCTTTCAAATATGAGATCTCTTTGCTGCTTTGTAAGCTGTCTGCAAGACATTGCTGTTGCTGTTGCAGACAACTGAGCAAATGTCATGAATATCCTACTTGGGCAGCAGTCTGTTATTTGGTGTTATTCAGGTGCCTTTACTTGATGGCAGGTGTGCACCCAAGCAGACTGAATGCTGTCAGTAAATCACAAGCTGCTGCAATAAAATATTATTTAAAGGGTGTGCTCACATATGCATCCAGCTTATTGTAAGGTTTGTATACTCCATATTTGGTGCCCAACAGATTGATTGGTTTTACAACTGAATTGTTCATGTCATAGGTCACATTACAGGTTGGAAAAGGTGTGGACTGACATATTGTGGTCTCAATTTGTGTATATATATATATATATATATATATATATATATATATATATATATATATATATCACAAACACCTGGCATCTTAACAGGGGTGTGCACACTGTTTATGTCCACTGTATGAGAGTAATGTTTCACACATGTCCCTACCGTAGGCCATTTGTTCCCCCATTTTGTTGGTCTCTGTCCAGAAGTCTTGTACTGACAGGTTGTAAGGTATGCTACAGGGATGTTACATTATCTCCAGATATGCCCCTGTGGTGGACTTCAGATAGGCCCTGTGGTGACCACTGTAATGCAGTGCAGTTAACCCCACCACAAGTGAACAAGCACATAAAGTAATATGGCTGTGAGTGACAGTTTTGTGCATGGTACATTGCATGGCCTTCATATGCCTGGGGTATTGGCAAACCACAACACAAAAATTCCATACTCACCAGCTCCAGTCTGCCATCCCACATGCAGACTGGATGGACATAGGTAGTTGTGGGAGAGAAGTATTGTCAGCAGACTCACATGTGGCATTGGTACAGGATGGATGCAGCATGTCTGCTCATTTACAGTACAATCCCCAGTACTACACAATTTGCTGTCCTTCACCATAGATGTGCACTTCTGTGCATTAGAAAACCCTATCCACAACTGCAATCTGACCTGACACATGCACATAGATACTCTACAAATACAAGTATGTCTACTATACTAGTCTAGTAATCTCCACTGGGGCCTTACCTGCACACTCCTCGTCCATTGTCTGGGTGCCACACACCTCCAGCATGTGGGAGGTCTGTACCTTGATGTTGTACTGGGATGGGTGCCCCAAGGAGCTCCTTGGTGGGTGTCAGTGGGGGCTGCATGCCTGGACCCCCACCTGTGGCTGTGTGGTCCCTGGCCACTGCAACAGCCCTTTACTGGGCATGGAGTTTGAGGTCATTTGCATGATGCTAGACCTGCTCGTATGTACATGTGTGCAGGCCGACATCATTTACCCTGTGGACTAGGTCATCCCACAGGCCGGTCCCCTCCCGTAGATGTTGCTGGCTCCGGCCAAACATTATGGCATGGTTCTGTCATATGGCTTCTATGATTATATTTGTCTCAGCCGCTGAGAAAGTAGAACTTTGCTGATGCAACATTGCACCTGGAAGACATAAAAAGGGAAACACATCACAGGAGTTCACACATTTGGCAACAGTATGTTGCCACCACTCACACCTACAACATACCCCTGTAATCTCTCAGCATTGTATCTGCTTGCATTGCACTGCTGGTCCTGATGTGTCATATTCCCCCCAATGAGGGCTAGTTAATTTCATAATCCTCTATTCCTCATTCATGTCTGTATAGAGGGATGACATTGGCCATCTTCAATGTGGATGGGGTGTGGATGGTGCCAAGGCTTGTTGTGACTACAGTGTGTAATGGAGCTCGGAGCACATGCCTGAGTTCATGTAGGATGTGGACAGGGATGTTATCAGGTCCCATGGATACTTACATTTGTTGCCTTTCAGTAGGCAATATGTACCTGTTCACTGGTGATGAGGGGAGGGGTGTGGGTGCTGTGCATATCCACCTATAATGATGCTGAGCCAGGGGGTGATGTTTGCATCAAAAACCTATCTTCAGCAGGTTGGCTATAGCTATGTTGTGTGTGTATGTGGTCTGATTGACCACCATTACAGGGTGGGTTGGTTTGTTGTCTCTGAGATTGCAGACATATGTGAAGATAGATTTGTGACTGGCCTTGGTGGATGTGTCCAATTTGTACTCATAGTTAGCCTTACAGTACTCCACCTGTGACCTTAGATGCTTGATCAGACAAAGGCTGACTTGATGCCAAGTTGGTGCCAGCTCCTAATTTGCCCTGTACAGCCAATATAGGGACCAAGTTTGTGGTTTGTGTATTGCTACTGTCCAGCAAAAGGGATTACTCTACTTTGGTGGAGGCAGGTTTTACGAGTAAGGTATTGCTCAGTCCATACAGCTATGTTGGTGTTCATATAGCTGTTTGTAGTAGGCATGGATACACAGTCATAACACAGCTGGACACCTCTCCAATTTCAAACAGATAATCATGCTTATTGTAGTACCCATGGCTTTGTCAAGGCAATGCAACAACCAGTAGCTGTAGAAATGTCACTCTGTTGGATGCACAGTAACTAAGATTACACACGTGTACAACATGTACATCTTATTTAACTGACATTTTGCATCCCATGTCTGTTGTTATGAGGCGGCCAGATACACCTACTCATACTGACATGTGCACAGGTAATACCTGAGATACATTTCTGTTCTATGACAGTATGGTACACTGTATTCACACTCTTTTTGCTCAGTCATCCCTCTCAACCACTTAGAGCAGGACATCTGTAGGACACCACACATACATGGGGGGCAACGGGACAAAATTAGTGACACTGTCTAAATATTGCTATAACACGAGTCATTCAATAGCACAGTAGCCTTTGCATTGACAGACATACCCTGGAGGATGTCTGACACTCATATGGCAGGAAGAGAGGAGAAAGGCTAGGAGTGTGGTCGTGAGGGTAAGAACTTTTAATGTTGGCAGGTATAGGGACACAGCTAGCTGATATGATGGCCGGAGGAAGGTGGATATATTGTGTATGCAAGACACCAGATGGAAGGGGAGTATGGCTAGGTGTATCAGAGCCAGGTCACAATTGTGCTATCATGGTGTGGATGGAAGGGGAAAGGGGGTAGGGGTTATGCTGAAGGAACAGTATGCCAAGGGTGTTTTTGGAGGATGACATGAGTGTCTACTAGAGTGATGTTTATGAATCTGGAAATGGATGGTGTAATGATGAATGTTGTTAGTGCATATGCTATGCAAGTTGCTTGCGCAGTGGATGAGAAAGAGAAATGTCAAGTCAGTTGGATGGAGTGGCGATGCCTGTACCCAAGGGTGAGAGAGTGGTGATTGCAGCAGATTTCAATGGCCATGCTGGTGAAGAGAACAGAGGGGATGAGGAAAAGATGGGTATATATGATGTTAAGCAAAGGAATGCAGACAGTGAGATGTTAGTGGATTTTCCAAAAGGATGGACATGGCTGTGGTGAATACATACTATAACAAGAAGGAGGAGCATAAGGTGATATACAAGAGTGGAGGGAGATGCACACAAGTGGAATATATTCAATGTAGGAGGGCCAGTTTGAAGGACAGGAGACTGTAAAGTGGTGACAGGGTAAAGTGCAGTTAGGCAGCAGAGACTGTTGGTCTGTAAGATGACATTGATGATCAAGAAAAGGAGTGTGAGGGCAGCACCAAGGATCAGATGATGGGAACTGGAAAATGGTGATTGTGAGGTGGAGTTCAGGGAAGAGTTAAGACAGGCACTGGGTGGCAGTGAAAATTTACCAAATATCTGGGTTAGTACAGCAGAGCTAGTAAGGGAGGTGGCTAGAAAGGTGCTTGGTGTGACATGTGGATGGAGGAAGGAGTACAAGGACACCTGGTGGTGGACTGAGGAAGTACAGGATAATATACAGAGAAAGAGGTTGGGGATGAAGGAGTGGGATTGTCAGAGAGATGAGGAAAGTAGACAGGAGTACAAGGAGATGAGGTGCATGGCAAAGAGAGAGGTGGCAAAGTCTAAGGATGAGGCTTATGACGACTTGTATGACAGGTTGGACACTAAGGAGGGATGACAGGACTTGTACCGGTTGGCTACACAGAGGGCCTGATCTAGGAAAGATGTTCAGCAGATAAGGGTTATAAAGGATAATGAGGGAAATGTACTCACAAGTGAGGCGGGTGTGTTGAGCAGATGGACAGAGTACTTTGAGAGGCTGATGAATGAAGAGAATGAGAGAGAGAGAGGGTTGGATGATGTGGGTATGGTGAATCAGGAAGTGCAACAGCTTACCAAGGAGGAAGTAAGGATAGCTATGAAGAGGATGAATACTGGAAAGCCTGTTGGTCCACATGACATACCTGTGGTAGCATGGAGGTGTTTTGGGGAAATGGCAGTGGTGTTTTTCACCAGATTGTTTAATGATATCTTGAAAAGTGAGAGGTTGCATGTGGAGTGGAGAGAAAGTGTTTGTGTACCATTTTAAGAATAAGGTTGATGTGCAGAGCTATAGTAACTACAGAGGGATAACATTAATTAGTCACAGCATGAAGTCATGGGAAAGAGTAGTGGAAGCTGGGTTAAGCACGGCGGTGATGAGTAGTGGTCAGCAGTTTGTTGTCATGCCAGATAAGGGCACTACAGATGAGATGTTTGCTCTGAGAGTGTTGATGGAGTAATACAGAGAGGGTCAGGGGTTGCTTTGTGTCTTTCTGGACGTAGGGAAAGCATATGACAGGGTGCCTAGGGGGGAGTTGTGGTATTGTATGAGGAAGTCATGAGTGGCAGAGATATATGTAAGACTGGTATAGGATATGTACAAGGGTGGTGTGACAGTGGTGAGGTCTGCGGCGGGAGTGACAGATGCATTTAAGGTGGAGGTGGGATGACATCAGGGATCAGCTGTGAGCCCTTTCTTATTTGCAATGGTGATGGACAGGTTGACAGACAAGATCATACAGGAGTCCCCATTGACTATGATGTTTGCAGATGACATTGTGATCTGTACTGAGAGTAGGGTACAGATTTAGGAGACCCTGTAGAGGTGGTGATATGCTCTAGAGAGGAGAGGAATGAAGGTCAGCAGGACTAAGACAGAATATCTATGTGTGAATGAGAGGGAGAGTAGTGGAATGTTGAGGATGCAGGGAGTAGAGTTGGCAATGGGGGATGAGTATGAATGATTGGGATCAACATTTCAGAGAAATGATGACTGTGGTGGACAGGTGAAGAAGAGAGTGCAGACAGGATGGAGAGGGTGTAGAAGAGTGTCAGTACTGATTTGTGACAGACGAGTACCAGTAACAGTGAAAGGGAAGGTCTACAAAAATGCAGTGAGAGCAGCTATGTTATATGGGTTGGGGACAGTGTCACTGACAAAAAGGCAGGAGTCACAGTTGGACGTGGCAGAGTTACAGATGTTATTATTTGCACTGGTTGTGATGAGGGTGGACAGGATTAGCAATGTGTATATAACAGAGCCAGCCCATGTTGGACAGTTTTGAGACAAAGCCAGAGAGGCAAAATTACATCACTTTGGACATGTGCTGCAGAGGGATACTAAATATATTGGGAAAAGGATGGCAAGGATGAAGTTGCCAGGTAAGAGGAAAAGATGAAGGCCTCAGATAAGGTTCCTGTATGTGGTGAGAAAGGACATGCAGGTGGTTGGTGTGACAGAGCAGGATGCAGAGGACAGGCAGAAATGGCAACAGAGGATCCACTGTGGTGAACCCTAACAGGAACACCCAATAGAAAAAGAAGAAGATGTTGTAACATCAGTCTTCACAGATTTGCCAATGATTTTCCAGACATAACACAACTGTATGAGTAAATGACTACAAATATGAGGCACACATATGGCCAGTGTGCATAACACTGCAAAGATTAATGGTATGAGCTCAGTATATCACATGTAGTTCAACACACACATGTGCAACAGTACTTTACTATGCAAATACCACATATAGGTCTATCACATTGCTGAGACAACCAAGTATATCATAGTTGTATTCACAAATAAGATATGGATATGTACGACATCCCAGTAGCTGGCCTAGCATTGTCACAGTCAGTATTGTTCAACACACACACTGCAGTAGTAGTCATATGTGAGCCATCCTTTCCTGGGGTGGCTCAGGGGGCTGACCTATGATCTATGTCACTGCAGACAGACCCAGATGCTATGGGCAAAGATTCTGATCAGCAATATGTCATTACAGCAAGTCTTGCTGAGACGTACATGTTACAGTTCCTATTTCCCATTCTTACATACCCCCTACTGCAGTCCATTTCATGCTTACTTGTTTGACATACCTGTTTGTTTTATTCAAGTGTAGGTGGTTATGACCTGCTTGTTTTTTTTCTTTTTCTTTTTGCTGTTTCTCTCTCTCTCTCTCTCTCTCTCTCTCTCAAGGATGTAGGGTGTACATCTGTTTTGCATAGGCAGCAGCCTGCCTTTTGCAGGTAATGCTCATGAGCAGCAGATGGCCTGTGCACTAATTGGTGTCCCCCACTTGATAACTGCATGCAGGACAGCTGTGTTGTTATTCATATAGCCAATGGCATGGCAACACACTCCTATCATTGAGTACATCATGTGAGTATTGGCCCTTTTCCTTGCCAGTGAAGAGAACTTAATGGAGGTGTGTGAACAACAGCATCACATAGGGTATTTGGAAATACCTCTTACAACCAAAACTGTGGAGACAGGACAACAGCATGGGGGAGAATTTTCCAGACATAGGGACAGAATGTACATAGTGCTGTTATACATTTGGATTAATGCTAGTCTAACAGGGTTTGTGTGGACAAGGAGTTCCTGGGTGATTTTAACTCTGACAGTGTTATGTGTTTGACATAACTCTCACCTGTAGGGCTATCTGTAGAATGGCCAGAATTTGGACTCCTATGTTTGGTGTGTTCCTCAGACATTTTTTGTCTTTGAAAAATCAGTAGCATACTCAAGGGATTGCAGTCAGTAACTGCTAACATCTATTTGTGTTTCTGAACTCATCTCCCTCAGAAAAGATATGTTACAACTAACCCTGTTACAACAGCAACATTTTCAGTTTATAACACCAATATTTCAAATATGCCCCTATTTTTGGGCCTCTGTCCCACAATTATGTCAGGCTTTGTCCAGATGTCATGCAGTAAGAGGTTGATAGGTATGGTATATGATTATTTAGTGCCTACATTCCTGACATTATCCCAGTGATGTATCAGACTGCCAGATGTGTTATGCGGAAGAGGCCTTATATATGAGGGGAAAGCCTGGACATTCTGTGGGACTCTGTACAGTTGGGAGGTCTGTGAATTTCTGGCAATTGTTGACAGACTTTCAGGATTCTGTAGCAGTGTATTGTGTCAATGTTATTTGGCCTGTGTAGGGAGGGATGTGAATGTATGTGTTATGGCTCCTTTTCTATCTGCCTGAGCATACTGCTCCTGTTTCTGGTGGTCTGTTGGCTGTATATGTTTGTAGGGGCAGACTGAGACATGGCCCATACCACAGTCAGGCATCATAGTACACTGTGAATTGGGTCAGTATATGTGGGGGTAGAGTGTGAGTGGTAAACATGTTGAAATGTTTTTGTTCACACAGTCCTTATACTGTACTGTTTCTTTGGCTTACTGGTATGTCACTGTGACTGTGGTTGAATTGGTTGTGGGTATGCACTTTCACACCGGTGTCTGTTTTTCAGTGCTGTGACATCTCTGTAGTGCCTGATATATTTGCCAATACATGTGTAATCCTCCTAGCAGATTTGGGTTTGTGTTGTGACAGTCTGACTGTAGTTTGGACAGTGCTTGGTGACATGCTTAGCAGCTGAGTGTAGTTTCCCTTATGTGATATGTCCAGATATTTGCAGGACGTAGTGTTGCCTAGCCCCCATAAGTGTTGTGTATTTCTGACACATCAGTGGGCTGATGTGAGGATTTCAGTAACTAACTACTGGGAAATAATTGAGTGTTGGACTTGTGCTGTTTCAGTCAATATATGTTAGGACAGACATGAGGGTGTTACTGCAGCAACTGTGTCAGCCTATGTACTCCAGTATTTCAGATATGTCCCTATTTACATGGCTTTCTCCCCCCCCCTTTGTCAGGCCTGGCCCATGTTTATTGCACTAAAGGGTTCTGAGCCTACCTCAGGACTGTCTGGATTGTTGCAGTATGTCCAAATGTATTGATCATATGTCTGGTCTGTTCCACAGATGCATTATTTTCATATCCCTGGTAAATCACTGTGAGGATCTGAGGATTTCTGACAGTAAATTATGACATACATTTCAGTTTCAGAATTCACATTCTTTAGAACATGTATGCTAAAACACACCCTGTCACTCTGGCAACATTCTACATTTATCAGAGCGTTATTTGAAATATGTCCCTAGTTTTGTCCCATTGTCCCCCTATTTGGACAGCCTTGGGCCAGGATTCTTGCAGTAAGGGGTTGGTAGGCATGGTTCTGAGGTATGACTCCACTATATGTTATGAGCATGTATATATATATATATATATATATATATATATATATATATATGCAGATAAATACACATATATATATTTTTTCTATATATGTAGTTACTTTTCATATATATATATATATATATATATATATATATATATATGCGTGTGTCTGTGAATGTGTATATTTAATATGTATATCATTATTTATATTATGTATATATTTGTCCACATATGTGCATCTCCATATATATATGTGTGTGTGTGTGTGTGTGTGTGTGTGTGTGTGTGTGTGTGTGTGTGTGTGTGTGTGTGTGTGTGTGTGTGTGTGTGTCTGTATAAATACAAGGCCTGACTGATTCTAAGGAATCTTTTCCCTACTGTTGAATGAGCATATGTTGGAAAAAGAATTTTCAATCCCTACAGCTGCAAATGGTGTAGTGGCACAATCCTCTGACTATGTTGTACAGAGCCTCTGGGTTCAAGACCTGGCAGGGCTGGTATTTTTGTTGCTCTTACTCCCACTTACAGCCACTTACTCAAGCTTACACCTGCACTAATTCTTTAAAGGAGAAGAGAAAGGAGTGATAGGAATGTGGTGGAAAAGGGGCATGCAGAGGGAACAATATGGAAGATCGCTACGGATGTGCAGGACGGGTGTACAGAAGGTCCATAGCTGTCCATTTCTTATACAGCAACAGCTGCACATTTGTACAGACTTTTGAGATGACTCTGGACACACAAACCTCAGAGAGAGGGGTGAGGACAACAGAAATGTGATGCTAAACCTGCTAAACATAGCTGAGCATTGCTAACCATTGCTCATAGTTCATTCTCATAATATACCACACTAATGACTTCATTTAGTAAGTGTATATGTTTTCCCTTACATGACATGGCTGCATGTGATTTCATTACAGTAGCAAGGGGTGTAACTATGCTGTATGGGACATGTGTATACATGGGTGCTTTTCACATGTTATATGCACTCACACATCCATTTTACACCAGCTACACTACTCTGGGTGACAAAAATAAATTACCACATATTTTAATATGAACATAGCACTTTTAACACTGCTTTGTAGATTTGGATTGCCTGTTGTATTACTCGAACCATGTACACCTGCATGCAAAGCTGGGACTTTGACCACTACACTATCTTGGTTTAGTGATTTCAGCTGTGTATTTTTATTTATCGCCTATTGGATATTAATATTAATATTATATTACTATATTAAATGGAGAGTATTGTGGATTTTGGCCATGGCATTGAGGACTGCTGTCATGACATTGTGGCATACATTTCAGTTTCAGACTTGTTTCCTTCTGAACATTAATGCTAATGCATAACCTGTTTTCTGTCAACTTTCAGCCTACCTTGAGGGAGTTGATGTTGTCCTGTCGGGTATTGCTGAGGCCATAAAGCTATCCAAGTGCCCACATAGTATTGTGGTGTTGGCCTGGACACTGCTACTCATTCCAACATATGGGAAGCCATTTATGTGGGCCTTGCCCATTTTCCTTGCCTGTGCAGGGGACATTATGGAGGTGTGGTGGCTACAGCTTCACAGACACTAAGTGGAAATACCTCACAGGACAGGACATGTGGAGAAAAGCCAACAACATGGGGGGACAAAACTCCAGAACTGGGTACAGATTGTATGTCATTAGTGCTGTTATACACATGTAGGGTTGCTAGACTGACAGGGTTAGTCTGGACATGCATTTACTGGGTGACTTGACATCTGACAGTGATATGCCTCTGACATACCTCTCAACTGGCATGTTGCCCACAGACTGGCCAGTTGTTTGTCTGTTATGCTTGGACTGTTCCTTGAACAACATCTGTTTTTGTGGGTTTGGTAGGATAATGTGAGGACTGTAGTCGGTAACTGTTGACATCCATTGGTGTTCCAGACATCATATCCTTCAGGGATGTTATGTTACAACAACACGTGTAACACCAGCTACTGTTTCAGTTTGTAACATCATTATGTGTTATATGTTCCTCTTTCCAGCCCCCTGTCCCACAAGTACATCATGCATTGTCCAGATGTCCTGCACTAAGAGGTGCAGAGGTATGGTATATCATTAATTACCAACTGCACTCCTGTTATCATGCCAATGACCTGGCAGACTCCTGGCCATGGTATGCAGTGGTGGCCAGGATTATGGTTTCACACCCTGCTAATTCTGTGGAAATCTGTACATATGACAGTTATGTCTGCCTGGTCATTGTGAACATTGTAGCAGTGTTGTGTGTAGATATTTGTTGGGCTGGATAGGGAGAGTAGAAGATGTGAGTGCCATACATCCTTTACCTATCTGACTCTGCATTCTGCTACAGCTGCTGGTGGTCTATCATGTCTGTATGCTTGTAGGGGCTGATTGTGAAATGTTCTGTAACACTTCAGGATTCCCAGTACACTGTGAACTGGGCCAGTATATGTTGGTGTAGTGTGTGAATGGCAATCAGGATATGTTTGTTCAGACAGTTTTTCTACTCTAGAGTTTATTCTGGGTACTGGTATGTTGCTATGACTGTGGTGCAAATGTTTTTGGGTGGACATTTTCGCACCACTCTCTGCCTTTCACTACAGTTCCATCCCTGTAGTACATGCTGTATTTGAATATATATGGGTAATTGCCCAGAGGCGATGTGGGGGAGTGTCATGTTGGTCTTACTGTACTCCATAAGGTGCTGGGAGGGGATTTCCATTCTGTTACATCACTGTGGTTATGCCTCTACACTGTCCAGAGGCCTAGATCCTATCCAGATGCGTGGCTCATATGTATGGTCTGTTCCCCAGACAGTTGTTATCCTTGGCTAATAGGTAGGATACACTGGGGAATGCAGTCAGTAAATACTAACATCCATTTGTGTTACTGACTTCATATCCCTCAGAAAATATATGTTATAACAAAGCCAGTAACACCAGCAACTGTCTACATTTATAACAGCAATATGTCCAATATACCCCTGTGTTTGGGCCTCTGTCCCCCAATTATGTCAGGCTTTGTCCAGATGTCATGCACTAAGAGGTTCAGAGGTATGTAGTATCATTATTTATTGCATTTGTTCCTGCTACCATCCCAGTGATGTCATAGACCCCCAGACATGTAACAAGGAAGTGGCCATAGCTATGACTTCAGTGCCTATACATTCTGTGGGAAACTGTACATTTGAGAGGTCTGTGTATGTCTGCCCATTGTTAAAAGACTGTCAGGATTGTCTACCAGTGTAGTGTGTACATGTTATTTGGGCTGTGTAGGGAGTGGGTACATGTGAGTGTCATGGGCCCTTTCTATCTGACTGTGCATGCTGCTCCAGTTTCTGGTTCCCTATTGCCTGTATATGTTTGTACATGCAGACCATGACATGTCCCATAACACCTCACAATTCCAACTACACTGTGACTTGGAGCAGTATATGTAGGGGTAATGTGTGAGTGGCAAATGGGATTTTGTTGTTCACACAGTCATTATACTGTAGTGTTCATTTTGCTTACTGGTATGTCACTGTGACTGTGGTGCAATTTTTGTGGGGTATGCACTTTCACACCAGTGTCTGTTTTCCACTAGTGTTACATCCCTGTAGTGCCTGTTATATTTGCTAATGCATGTGTACAGCCTCAGAGCTGGACTTGGGTAGTGTTATGACAGTCTGATTGTAGTTGGGACATTGCTCAGTAACTCAGTGTAGTTTCCCTATGGTTGTGTTATGTCCACATATTTGTAGGATGGCCAGGTGTCTGGCTGATATATTTGGTCTGGTCCCAATGACTGTTGTGTATTTCTGACACATCAGGGGGATGATGTGGGGACTGAGATCACTAACTAATGAGAAGCAATTGAGTCCTGTAATTGTGATATTTCAGTCGATATATGTTAGGACATACAGTGTTGCTACATCAACTTTCTCAGCTTATCTACTGACATATTTTGGATATGTCCCTATTTTCATGCCTTTGTCCACCCACTTTGTCAGGCTTGGTCCGGATTCATTGCACTAAGGGGTTCTGAGCATACCTCTCCACTGCCAGGATTTTCACAGAATGTCCGGATGTTTGGCTAATATTTTTGTTCAGTTCCACAATTTATTTTTATTTGTCTGGTAAATCACAGTGATGATCCAAGGATTTATGTCAGTAAATAATGACATGACATTTCAGTTTCCATCCTTATATCCTTCAGTAATTGTCTGATGAAATGCACCCTGTTGGGTAGCAAATGTCTTCATTTGTAACAGCAATATTTGAAATATGTCCCTATATGTGGCCCACCCCACCCTTTTTAGGTTAATAGGTTCATAGGTTCATACTAGGCTATCTGCCCGAGGGCATTTACAAGCCTAGCCCATCGTTTTGTGGCTTACGCCACCCCTTTAGTATGGGGAACTATACCCATTATTTTGCTGTGCCTCTGTCGAGCAGTGACACTGAGGTAATCCCTGGGGTGTATCTGCAATACTGCCTTTGTACATGTTTACATGTTTACAGCCTTTGTACATGTTTCTTGCACTAGTAGATTGAGAGGGATGGTTCTGAGGTATAACTGCACTGCATGTTACATACATAGATATATATTTTTTTTCCTTGCTTTATATTTTTATAAATGTACATCTATATTATGAATCTACTTTTTCATATATATGTTTCATCTCACACACACACACACACACACACACACACACACACACACACACAAACACACACACACACACATATATATATATATATATGGGTCTACCTGAGATGGTCAACAGGCCATATGATCGACACTCATTTGGTCTACAATTCATTTGGTCGACAAGTATGTTATGTGGGGGGCTTTGCCCCCCACACCCCCCAATGTGGAGGCTGTGCCCCCCACCCACCCCTAACTATATATATCAACTCCAGGGTCGCACAACATTGGGGAGGGGGGCAAATCTGCCTGTCGACCAAATGCATTGTCGACCAAATGAGTGTTGATCATATGGCCTGTCGACCATCTCAGGTAGACCCATATATATATATATATATATATATATATATATATATATATATACACACACACACACATATATATATATATATATATATATATATATATATATATATATATATATATATATGTACATATATATATATATATATATATATATATGGGTCCCCTTTACATTGCCGATACTTCAAAATGCTGAATTTCATATGGCCAAGACCATATGATCGAAATTTGAAATGCCTACAATGTGGAACCGGCATCTCTGTACAGTGTGGAATGGAAAGATTTCCATTCCTGCACTGCAGTGTGAGCTCGGAGTTGGTATATTTAAGTTACGGGGGATGTGGGTGGCAAAGCCCCCCACAGGGGGGTGCAGGGGGGCTTGCCCTCCCTGCTAGCAGTGTTTAGGTAAGTGTTTGTTGTTTTTTATGTTTGTATTTCATATGTTCAACATTTCAAATGTTGATCATATGGTCTCGGCCATATTAAATTTGGCATTTTGAAGTGTCGAACATACAAAGTAGATCCATATATATATTTATATATATATATATATATATATATATATATATATATATTTTTTTTTTTTTATATAATATATATATATATATATATATATATATATATATATAGATATGTGTGTGTGTGAGTGTGTGTGCATATATGTCTATATACAACACATGATTGGTTCCAGAAGCTTTCTCCCTAAAGTTGGATGCCTCTATTGCATGATATATTTGGAAAAGCAAGATTAATTCCTACAGCTCAGATGGTGTAGTGGTACATTCCTCTGACTATAGTGTTCAGGATCGTGGGTTTGACACTTGAGACTGTTGTTTTTTTCATTAATGTTAAATGACCAGAATGCATTATATGTTTGTTAAAGCATTAGAGTTTCTCACAGCGTAGGTGGTGTAGTGGCATTTTGATGTGATTGTAGAGGACAGCATCCCGGGTTTGAGACTTAGCAGGGCTGACTGTTTTGTTGCTGGCCAGAACAATGTCTGATGGATACAGACTGATTAAGGCACGTTTAAACATATTATACTTATAGTTTTATATTATAAAATAATATTTATATACACACTGGGCCAGATTTACAAAAGCTTGCATGGAGTGCAAGAAGAGTGTAGGAGCTCACGGCGGCAATATGTCTGCCGTGCGATCCAGGTACAGCCGGCAGGGGCGTGCATGAGAGCTGCTAAAGCTACTCTTGCATGGACACCTTCATGGTATGCAAATTATGTCATTTGCTGGTGAAAGCCATGCAAATGAGGTAAATTTGCAATCCAGGAAACACTAACCTGTCCATGGAAGATTACTGTTAGCTGCAGAAATGTACTCTGTTGGTAATGGAGTACCGTTCTGCAAATAGCTAAATGGAGCTATGACAGCTCCAAATAAAGGATGCATACAGTTGAGAAAGCATGCCAATGGCCAAATATAAGGCCAATGGCATTTATAAATGTTTAAAAATATAACAATTTAACTTTTTTTTCCCCGATCTCCGATGTTTAAGCATAGGGTAGCACTGTGCAAACGTGCAGGGCTTATAAAAACAAGAAAATAATTTAAAAAAAAGCCAGAAATAAGCATTTTCACTAAAAAGCTTATTCTGCCGTGCAGGTGAATGGCAGGCTGAAGACAACATGGCCACTGAGAAGTGGTTGCTAACGGGGGGAAGCTCAGTGTCAGAGATGTAACCATGCATTAGTAGGCAATCCTATGCAAATGAGGATAAGGATAGTGAATCCCAATTTTCCCCAGCATGTGAGCCATGTCCCAAGAGTGTAAGAGTAGGAGTAGGTGAGTAGTAGAGTAGAATATAGGTGACATCATGAGGGGGTGTGTCAGACAGGCTGTAAGCTAATTGGAGCACAGTGGCTTATGTTTGCTTTGTGTTGCTCAGGATTGCAAGAGGCATGCCTACAGTTGTCCTATTTGAAAACCTCAAACCAAAGGTGCACAATGTTAAAAGATAGGAAACTCCTTGCAAACATGCACACAGCGTGTGCGCGCATTTGCGCTTGTTTGCGCGGCGCTTCCCCCCTGGCGGAAACAGAAAGGCAAAAGGAAGGAAAAGAAGTAGTAGGAAGTTAGCCAAGGAGAACTAGCAGAGCTGCCAGGTGAAATATATCAGAATCAGCCAATTACACAGGCAGTAGACTAGCCCAGCCCAGCCCAGCACTTTAAACTCTGTAAACAGCATTCCCCCCTGTTTTTTCCCAAGAACTCTGCAACACTGCAGTATACAAAGAGGGAAAGCTTAAAAAGCTTAAGTCAGATAAAATGTTAGGGGCTGCTCTTGCTATCATAAACCAACATGTGCAAGGTGCTGAGGGTGGTGATGTTGTGAATGCTGCTGAGCAACCCACAGTGAGGAGATGGAGAAGAGTGTACAGACTCAGGGTAACCTACCAGGGGCTACATGAGCTGAAGATAGTGGAGCGCTATAGGGTGGACAGAGACCTCCTACAGCAAATTGTTGAGCTGTGCTGGCCACACCTCACACACAGAACCAACAGAGGGGAACCCATCCCAGTGGATACCAAGGCATGTGTTGGCATAAGAATACTAGCTACAGGTATCTTCCAAAGATCAACTGGTGATATGATGGGGATTTCACAGGCATCAGCATCCAGGATACTTCACCATTTCCTGGATGCCATGTCAGCACATGTCAGTGACCACGTATATTTCCACAATTCCCATGAGGCACTGGCCAGCAATATGCATCTTTTCCACCAAATAGCAGAATACCCTGAGGTAGTGGTTGCAATAGACTGCACGCACATACCCATCAAAGCACCACCCGGTGAGTGGGGCAGGGTCTACATCAACCGCAAGGGCTTCCCCTCCATCAACTGCCAGGTTGTGTGCGATGCCCAGGACATAATAATGAATGTGTGTGCTGGCTGCCCTGGAAGCTATCATGATTCCCACATCTGGCATCTGATGCAGCTGTACCAGAGATTTGCCAATGGGGACATCCCTGATGGTCACCTAGTGGGGGATGCTGTATACGCACTGGAGTCATGGCTGATGACACCCATCAGAAATGCACACACTTGAACAAGAACTCCATAATGAGGCACACGCACAAACAAGAAACATAATTGAGCATGTGTTTGGGATGCTCATGTCACGGTTCCGGTGCCTGGACACATCTGGTGGAGCCTTGCAGTTCTCACCAACTACATGTACCCAAATTGTTATGGTATGTACCATGCTACACAATATGATCCTGCGGAAACAGCTCCAGCAGGAACAGCATGGGGCAGGGCCAAACAGCCCCCCACCATTGCCAAGGCCTGCACAGACACAGTGTGACTCAGAGGAGGAACAATCTGAGCCTGCCCCCAGTAGGCAGAAGGAGGCGTGCCCAGTATGCCCTGGCCTTGGCAAAGAGGCAACGCATAGCACATACACTGACTCAGTAGGAACCCTGGAAATGACACCTCTCTCTGACTCGCACATACAGTAAAAGGGATGCCTAACTTGACACTACCTGTTTTCAAACATGTATAGGGAGTGTACTATGTGCATCTGACATAGGCAGCCCTGCAGCACCACCTGAGGCATGAGTGCCCTATTTTAAGCAATATAAAGCACTGCTAAGCACATTTTACCAGTATTGAGCATATATAAATACAATTGGGCGTAGCTGCGCACCGCGCTAACCAGTGCAACATCGGGCAACATTGGGCAAAGTCGGGTAAACATGCTCACACCTGCTTTGCTGTTCCTTAACCGGTCAGGTCTGCCCAGAAGGAAAATAAAAAGCAGTGGCAGGGCTCAAACTCAGGATACTGTGCAGTATAGTCACAGTACTGAACCACTAAGCTATGACAGCATTTCACTGGCACAGGCACAACTTAAGTCACTCACACATACCAGTTGGGGGGGGTCACATACCTAACAGTCACAGTCAGCAGGACAATTGTAGACAAACGCAAACACAAACAAATGCTGTATCATTCCCTCTGAAGAGGCATATGAGTAACCTCCCCCCAGGCCTATGCAGACAGATAACAGCAGGCCAGGCAGTGTGATGTGGATTGGGTAGGCTATGAAGTCACAAACTAATATGCATGTAATTGGAAGCTAAGGTCTGTAGTACAGTGGTATGCCTCAAGCCAGTACGATAGGCAACAGTACAGACTGAAATGGAGTACCTGACATAGCAGTGCAGGCCTAGCAAATGTGTATAAGTGTCAGGTGTACCCCTCATCCTATGTACACCCACAGTAACAATCAGGTGTGCCCCCCCGGGTAGAAATATACAAATAATAGCTGTCCCCCCGTATGTAGAAATGTTGATAAGTCTATGCAACTGGACTCATGGAAGCCCTGCAGGCACAGTATGCTTCCTGTCGATGTACAACACAAAGGTGAGTCCTGAAGTAAAAAACAACTTGATTTTTCACACACATATAGTATATATGCCCATAGTGGGCATGCTCACACACTTAAACAAATTTAGCAAATTTCAGTCAGCAACATACTGAAAGGTCATACTAGGCATGCTCACACACTTAAACAAACGAAGCAAATGTCAGTCAACAACATACTGAAAGGTCATACTGGGCATGCGCACACACTTAGGACATGTCTGAGTACAGCAGTGGGCCACACATATCTGGCAATTGCAGTTCTTACTCCAGACACTCGTCACTATTCACCAATCCTGATTTGCGCACACATTGATATGAAAACAGACCCATCTAATATATTGGACCCCTGTCATAATCAAACTATGTAATACAAGTACTTAAGTTGTTCAAAGAAAGTGAAAATACAAAGAAGATCAATAAATCTCTGATCAGTATCATCAAGAAACAATAAGCACTCTTAACATTATCCAAGCCATGTTTTGGCAAACATATTGCCAAAAAGTCCATAGAGAACCTTGAAGCTTTCTTTAGCTATGTCATAAATATCAGTGTAAACTCATATATGTTCCGAGTCAGTGCAAAGTGTAAATGAATACATGTACATGACTGACATTGCCAACATCTCACTGACAAAAGGGCCCATTACCATACCTGAAGATTGTGAAAAGCCAGAAATCACATATACAATGGTTAAACAGCTCTATCGAAACCTAAAAACATGGTGTCTATGGGATGACATGGTGTCCCTGGCTGTGTCATATGTGAACTCCAAAACAAACAGACCCTGCACCTGAACAGTCTGTTGAGACTCACCCTCTGTACAGGGTATGAAACTGTTGAATGGGTTACAGCAACGTTTGGCACACTCCACAAGTGTTGGTGCACAACAGACCATGGGAACTATTGTCTTATAAGCCTAATAAGCCTGACCTGCAAGGCCATGGAGTCCATCATTATGGAACTCATAAACAGAGCTATTGGGAGCCTACAAACACCCAACCCTACCCATTTTGGTTTGGTCAGGGACTGATCATGGTCCCTAAACCTGCTAGACAGTTTTCAAGGCAGTTACCCAGGACATACATCAATGAAATGAGCTGCACACTGCCTACACAGACCTTGAAAAGCCCTTTTCCAACATCCCACACACATGTCGTATCCACAAAATGTCATCTGATGGATTGCCAACCGGGGCACAGGTAGATCCCACAAGGTAAGAATTCTGGTCTCCCTGTTGGACTGTAAGCTGGTAACAACTGCTGTCCCCCATGGCTCAGATCTGGGACCCCTCCTTTCTGGTGTATACTTTTCAGAAATACAGTCAAACACACGAGGGCTATGGTAAGCAAAGTTTGTGGATGACTGCAAAAAGGTTGTCATAATTGATGTTTGGGACAACAGAGACATCCTTAAAAAGGGTCTCAGTCAGACAGATGTAGTGTCAAAATTCTGGCCTCGAGCTACAGTCATACAAATACCACATAGGTGCCAACACCCTAAATATGGAGGTAATAATAAGGGATCTATGGACACATGTGGATAGTCATCTCTGCTTCCAGAAGCACATTCACAAAGTGGTTAGAAAATCATGCTATGTGTTCCCACAAATTGTCAAGGTCTTTGCATGTAAGTCAAAGGAGGTTCCCTCTACTCATCAGTCATCAGACCCATCAGAGAGTATCACGGCACACTTGCGATGAATCTGACTAGGCACCTTCAGCAGCAGGAAAGACCACTGAAGTACCTCAACAAGAGGATTACTGGCCTCAAACAGTTGCCCCATGCAACAAGACTGAAATTAACTCAATCTGTACTCTGTTGCATACTGACTACTCAGGCGATCTCTGCCCAACAGACAGGTCCATGTCCAATGCAGAACTGATGTACATGCTCTATCTGAAGTAAACCCAAGATCTCTTTGTCACATGCTCTAGGGATATCATCATCACAACAATAAACAGAACATGTTGAAGGGATACATTACTAACTCACGGACTTCCCTTGCTTTGGAACAGGCTCCCAACCTACATTAAGCTGAGTCCCTCACTGACACTCTTCCAGAGGAGCCTTGATGAGTGTATGTGAAACTGAACTGTCACACCAAGGATCACTTCATCAGCTCTACTACACAGAGGCATAGGGAACTAACCCCATGTGTGGTGATAACTGCACACTCTGGCCATACTAAAATATGCCTTCAGGCAGATAGCCTATTACCTACCTATGTACCTATATATATGTAAGGGGAACAGAGTATAATAAGCCAAAGATGGATGGGCAGAGATGTGTGTAAGAGGGTGACCATGACAGGGAGCCATCTAGGACTGTCCCACCCAGCACACATCCCAATGACACAAAAGACATGAGGTGCACATCTCACCCACTGTACATAATAGCCACCAGTATCTGTAAGCATTACAGTGTATGTGGTGCATGTGCCTGCTGTACAACATGACTGTACAATGAAGTACACATCTACTATCTGTAGACATGTACCTGTCACATAGGTTCATAGGTATGTAGTAGACTATCTTCACAAAGGCATATATTAGCCTTGGCAAGTTGTGCATCTTTCACCACCCCATTGGGTAGTCTCCTAAGCCCTAGTTCTAATAGTTAGTACCCTAAGCCCCTTTCTAGTAGGGCTGCTGATGTGATGCCTGGTGTGAATTGTCTGTTTTCCATCCATCCATCAAGGTTCCCATTGAAGAGTGTCAGCGAGAGGCTCTGTCTGATCTACACTGGGACTCTGTTCCACAGTAAGGCAAGTGTCTGGGATGGTATTCTATCTCAACGGCATGTTGTATTCATTGTTGTGGTGAGGTTCATATCCCTGGAGTGTGTAGTGCGACTCAGTTTTGTTATCCGTAGATGGAGCATGTTCAACAGTTATGTGTTCGACATGGCTCTGTATGTTAATCAGAGTGTGCCTCTGAGTAGGCGGTAAGCAATGGAGAACAGATTTAGTTTTACCAGTTGTGTTGCATAACACAACTGTTTAAGGCCAGTAATCCTCTTGGTAAGGTACCTCTGTGGTCTCTCCAGCTGCTGGATATGCTTAGTCGAGTACATCCAAAATGGTGCATTGTACTCAATGATGGGTCTGATGACTTAAGAGTAGAGGGCCACCACTACCTCTTTTGATCCTGATGCAAACCCTTTGTTGATTAGGTGGGCCACATAGGATTTCCTAATCACTTTGGCAACATGGTTGTCAAAGGAAAGATGACTATCTACTTGTGTCCCCAGATCCCTTATTACCTCATCAGTTTTTAGGGGGTAACACCTATGTGGTAGTTTGTGGGTACTTTGTTTTCCTCAAAGGGGATTACTATGCATTCTTTCACATTGAGCTTGAGGCCATAATTCTGACACCACACATCTGTCTCATAGAGTCCTTTCTGGAGAATATTTGTGTCACCCAGGGAATCTATTATGGCAAACACTTTACAGTTCCCAGCAAACTTAGTCAGCCACAACCCTCCTGTGTTGGCACATACTTTTGAGAAGTCTATACCAAACAGGAGGGACCCCAGGAATGAACCCGGGGGACACCAGTTGTTACCAGTTTAGAGTCTCACATGTAGCCAGCAACTCTTAATTTGTGGGATCTATCTGTGAGTCAGTTTGCAATCCATCTTGTGATGTATAGATTTATGCACAGGTTGGTGAGTTCATCTATGATACCTGACTGGGGAATGGTGTCAAAGGCCTTAACAAGGTATAGGTAGGCTGTGTGGAGCTCCTTTTAATCATCTGTAGCCTGGGTAACTGTCTCAAAGAAATCCACCCAGTTCAGGAGGCATAATCTGCATTTGACAAAGCCAAACTGGGTGTGCTCAACTGTGTGAAGGTTCCCAATGTCTTTATTGTTGACTTCCATTATGATTGGCTCCATTGCCTTACAGATCAGACTCGTCAGGCTCATAGAGCATGAATGCCAAGGGTGTTTTGTGGCCCCACCACTGTGGAGTGGGAAGAACATTGCTGTGCAACATTCTATGGGTACATATCCTGTAGAGAGGATGTAGAGAGAGGTGTAGGTATCCTTGATGAATATGGATACATCTCTACCCTATGTGCTATGATCCAGGTTCTGAGGCTGGAAGGTATGGAATGAGTAATATCCTGGTAGTGCTGGTGTGATCTCTGAAGCCTTGAACTAGGTTTCTGTTACTGCACAGATATAAATATTCTCCATACTGAGAAGTGCCTCCAGTGTGTGCATTTGGAGGCTGAGACTTCTGGCAATGAGTAACATTTAGCTCACTTTGTGGTTATTTGTGTTGGTTACAGGGTTTGGTTTGTCCTGAGTGACTGGTGTTCCACACCTGAAGTCAACACCTCATTGTTCCGATCCGACCATGAGCTAATTACCCTACATATCCACATTCTGCCCCAACCCCCCATTAAGGAAACCATGTTAAAGAATTTCTCCAAAGCCAACTTCATGCTTCTTAAGACAGAAGTGGTGAACTTCATGACACCCATGCAGATGGACAATACAGTTATGACTACTGAATCCTACACAATTGCACTTTACAAGCACTTACATGACTGCATGGATCATGCTATCCCAAACAGAACCAAGACGCTATCCCCCAAGAAAAGGAAGCCAATCTGGTGGTCCCCTGCCATAAACAAACTGTACAACAGAAGGAAGAAACTGTTGCAAAAGAGAGGAAAATCCCATTAGTGGAGGAGCTCCCTGGCCAGCCTCAGTAAGAAGCTGCCATCCCTGATAAAATCCTCCAAAGCTAGTTACGAAAACAAAATCACCACTGATTCTAAAGACAACCAGAAAAAGCATTCTATAGCTATGTCAAGAATCTCAATGGCAACACTTAGATCTGCTCTGAGTTACAGCACAATGGCACTAAATATACAGACCCAAATGATATTGCCAACATCCTGGCAGATAGGTTTAGTGCTAACTTTACCCCCCTCTCACCCATGAAAGAGCCCATCTCTATACCGGAAAAATGCAAAGTTCCTGTAACCACGGCTGCACAGGTAAAAACCACACTCTCCAAAGCCAGGAACACAGCATCCATGGGACCAGACAACATCCCAGGCTGTGTTCTTCACGAACTACAGAACAAACTGGCACCAAACCTAAGTACCATGTTCAATCATAGCCTCACCTCAGGCTTTGTGCCTGCTGAATGGCGCACAGCGACGGTTATCCCACTAAACAAGGGGGAGCCACCATGGACCCCTGGAACTAGCGCCCCATTAGCCTGATGAGCCTGGTCTGCAAGGCCATGGAACGTATCATCATGGAACTTATAAACAAAGACATTGGTAGTCTCCAAACTCTGTACCCCAACCAGTTCTGGTTTGTAAAAGGCAGATCATGTCTCCTAAACCTGATAGGCTTCTTTGAAGCACTCACCAAAGCCATAGTCAAGGGTAAGGTGATTCACACAGCCTATCTAGATCTTGCCAAGGCTTTCAACACCATCCTCCCTCTGGAATTATAGATAAACTCACTAAACTAGGTATAAATCCTTATATCACAAGATGGGTTGCCAACTGGCTCACTGACAGAACCCACACTGTGAAAGTAGCAGACTCCAAATCTGACTTCAGACCAGTGACAAGTGGAGTACCACAGGGTTCAGTCCTGTGTCCTGTCCTGTTTGGTATCTACTTCCCTGAAGTACAGGCTAACACAGAAGGTCTTTGGCTAATGAAGTTCACAGATGACTGCAAACTAGGAGCCATAAAAGAAACTACTAATGATGTGGACATCCTACAAAACGGCCTCACACTGAGACAGATGCCTGGTGTCTAAGCCATGTGAAATCCCAGTAATGTGTATAGCGCGTCGTGTAAATGCATACTGTGATAGTATCATAATGTACTTAGGAAGGAGTTTGAATCTCGTACTTGCTGACTGTGTGCTCCAGGTGTGTGAGAGTGTGTGACACCATTGCTCAATGTGGAGTGGGTTTTGATTTTTCTAGTGTATGACATATCACAATGACAACTGTATGTGCATTACACATGTAAGGTAGCTGTGGGGCAAAGCCATATACATATATGTGATCTCAATTATTTCATAGGTTGGTACTCTGCTTTCTCCATGAACTCATCTGTTATCTTTGCCAGAGCGTGCTGATGCTTTCCAGACTTTAGGTCACTTCTGTATGTTTCTGATAAGCTTAGCCACTGCAGTGATCCCTGGGCTACGTCTTCTGTTTCACATCCACTCATCACGGTTTCTATTGAAGAGTGTGAGTGAGGGTTTATGCTTGAGGTATATTTGAATCCTGTTCCAAAGCAAGCAAAGTCTGGCAAAGATGACTAATCATTATAGGTGTGCAACAACCTCTGTGAATCTGCATGCAAACCATGTATTGCTTATGTGCTCCACAGAGGAATTTCCAAAACCCTTTGGTAATGTGATTATCATAGGAGAGATGACTAAACACATGGTTCTATGTATACATTAGTATCTGTTCCACATTTTGGGGGCTACTACCTATGTGGTACTCTGGTGATACTTTGTTTTCTAAAAGTGGATAACTATGCTTTCTTTGACTTATAGCTTTACAGCATGAGTTTGACACCAGGTATCTGTCTCTATGATACCCTTTTGGAGAATGTGTGTGTCATCTGGAGAATAAAGTATAGTCCACAGTATGTATTTTCATCAAACGTGGGCAGACATATCCCTACTGTGTTTGGTTATACCTAAGAAAGCTATATGCCAAATAGGAGTGGTCCCAGGACTGAGTGCAGGTGAATACCACTTGTTACTGGCATAGAATTGTACATGGAGGCTGCAAATGTTACTGTGTGTCCTACATCTGTACGTTAGTTGTCAATCTATCATCTAACAATCATTTATGGTCAGTCTGTTGAGGTTATGTATAATACCAGAATGTGGGATGGGTATGAATTGCTGGTGAGCTATAGCTTGGCTGTGTGGACCTCCCCTCCCTCACCTATAGCCTTGTTAACTGGCTTAAAGTCTACTAGGTGTAGGAGCTATGATCTGGCCTTTAGAGAACCTAAGTGGGTATGGTGCAGTGTTTGCATGTTCATAATGTCTCTGTTAATGAGTTCCATAATGCTGTGCTCCATAGCCTTCCAGAAAACATTTGTCTGGCTTATAGGGTGAGAGTATCCAGGATCTGTTGTAGTTCTACCCTTAATCAATTTATGTTAACATTTGCACTGGGTGTGATGAGGGTGGACAGGTTTAGGAATAAGTATATTAGAGGGTCAGCCCAGGTTTGAAGGTTAGTAGACCAAGCCAGATAGGCAGGATTAAGTTGTTTTTTACATGTGCTGAGGAGGGATGCAGAGTATATTGTGAAATAGATGCTAAGGATGAAGCCGCCAGGCAACAGGAAAAGAGGAATGCCTAAGATGAGGTTTATGGCTGTAGTGAGAGAGGACATGCAGGTGGATGGTGTGACAGTGCAAGATGCAGAGGGCAGGAAGAAATGGAAACAGATGATCTACTATGGCGACCCCTAATGGGAGCATCCAAAAGGAGAAGAAGAAGATGCTGTAGCTCAACCCTTGTGGACTGTGAACACCATTACCGTGCATCATTCCACAAGTATGTAACCTGTATAGAGGCTGCATCTGGACAGAGTGTTTAGGTGAGTGGTGACTTCATATGTCAGCTTGTGTATGACACAGCCAGGGACACTGTCCAGTACCATTGCCACTGTGGTTTGGACTTTGGTAAAGAGATGTTTTAACTAGAGTGTCTGTGAATCATCAGGATTTACATTCTTCAGATCTGGAAATGTGGCCCTTGTGTAATGACAGGGTGGCGAAATCCGCATTCAAACTGTCTGACAAGAAATTGGTAATGTCAGTCAGATAAGTGTATTTTGTGACCATTTACATTAACTGTGACCCGATCTGAGATTTCCCCTGTAGATTATAAACAACACTAAAGAAAGCTTTAGTGATGTCTTTGGAATCCTTGCCATTTTGTATTTTGAACCTTGCCTTGTATGTTTACTGAGGGATTGTATTTTCCCAATGATACTGACCAGAGAGGTTATCCCTTCTTGGTATGTAACTCTTTTTTGGTACAACTTCACACCTTCTATTATATATTTAGTTTATGGCAGGAGTCCATGAGACTAATGTACTTTTACTGTATAAGTGAGTATTTCTTGTGTTTGTGATAGCACGGTCCATGCAACCCTGTAGGTGAACAGTGTGCATTACTAAAGGATTATGCAGCTGGGACAGTGTTAACCTTAGTAATGCAAACCAATGACAAATAGCAACAACAGCATCACCCACAGCACAGTGTCAACCCGTGTTATACACACACATGCGTACTCAAGTTCCAAAATGTGTGTAGTACAATGCATACTGGCCACCAATAGAAACTATGGAGTGTTAACACTGGCAGATACAGGGCATGTCACCGTGCCCATGTGTCCAATATGCATGTACATGCAGACAGTGCACCTCCACCATGTTCACAAATGGACACCTGCAAACCTGTGTTGCACACACCCCACACTTACTGTCCATTGTATAATGCATGCTGACACAACTACACACATCAGCCAAGTGGCACATGGGCAAACAAAACACAATTGGAATAAACACTGGTGAAAACAATACAACATTGCTAATTACAGCTTTAATGCATCATGCCTGCTCAGCTACACCTTCAAGGATATCATTACACTTTACTGCTGACAACATGCTACACATCCAACCATTGCTATACTTTATTAAAGTCACCCTGTGCATCAGCACCATGTTAGCCTGTTCCTGCATCAATTTTGCAGATGACAGGAGGTGGCACAGGTTTCATCATATGCACAGGGTGTGTTGTTGGTTTGCCAGAGGCCAACACTGAGCCATACAATCGACATGTGTTTGTGAGTGTGTGTGTGAGGTCCATGAGTACTGTTATGGGCCAATGTTGATGTCATGTGTGCGGGTATGTGTTTGCCCTAGGTTTCTGGTTTATGTGTGTGTGTGTCTGCATGCACACAGTTCCACCATGTGGCTGCCATATACAGGGATTTGTGAGACAGCTACAGACTGTACCTGGCAGGCTTTACAGATCACCGGCTCTGGCTATGGATACGGAACCTGTGCCTGGCAGGGGTGCTACAGACAGTATCAGGTACTAATCCAGATTGGGTACTATCCGAAGAGGTTGACATACGTCCACTGAATCCAGGTCCCTGCTAGGACTAGCCATAGCCACGTGCACGTGGTCTGCTAGGATGGTCTATGGACAGCCCCCCCCAACATTGCTGGGACTGGTACTGGCACTACGGGAGCGGCTCTGACTTGCTGGACGTCCACGGCAACCTCCAGCTGGTGATGTTGCTGGCATACGTCCACGTCGACGTCTCAACCATCCTGCACTGTCCTGACACATAGACATGACATTGTGGAGGACATCCAATGTCTCACCCCAACATCTATCAATGACCTCAGTGTATTTACGTATGGTACCTGCTAGGTCATGGATACTGTAATTTACAGAGGTGTAATGAGACCTCTGTGCCCTTAGCCCCTGTCTGGTGTACCGCTCCATTCGTGTCTGTGCCTCTATGGCAGCCTGGAACATGCGCGTGGTAGAAAGAGGTGTGGCACATCTGCCAGGGGCATGATGACCAGCAGTGCTCTGACGAGAACCCCTGGGCATCTGCCTATGTGGTACCATTCTAGACATCTGGCTATGGCTGCTGTGTCCTGATACATGTGCCATAGATACCACACTGTCCTGGCCAGTGCCAACCGTACACTGTCCCTCAGCTAATGACAATGGTGATGACGGATGTAGAGGCAGTATGACTGTGTGCATGGATGGCATGGAGACTTGTGTACTGTCAATTGGTGGCCCAACAACAGACCCTGACAAACCTGCCTGTACCTCAACACACCTAACCTCATCATCACTGTCTGTCTCAGTGACATCAGGTTCCCTGCTGTACTGAACCAGCCCCACCTCACCACCTGTGAGAGGAAAACAGGAAACACACTTGAAGACCTGAACATGACTTCAGATCACATGCGCACTTGCACACATGCACACACACAAAACTACACTCCTCCCTAAAGCAGACATGCACAACACCAGCAATCACAGAACATACACAATAGCAGGTGATGGTGGGGTACAATATCACAAGCAAAACAGTCATATCATACATGTCAGCATGCAGGACATGTGCTGCTCAACAGCATGCAGTGCAAGTGTAGTCAGTCCTTGTTACCAACAGTATACATGGCTTTGATGCATGTGTTTTGGTATTAGGTGATGGCCCTCCCCCTGGAACACAATGCATACATGGACACAACATTGCTGTGCAGGTATTCATAACCCTGTAATGTACTGTGCACCATAACTCACAGGTGTACATACCATTGCTGGATGTGTATCTGTGTGTCAGATAGGTATCCAATGCTGATTACAGCCTCTGTATCTTTAGAAAATAATTGTGGACACATTTTTAGCACATGCATGATGAGTATTCACACAACATCATCAGTGGTGCATGGATAATTGATGGAATACCATTCGGCCACATACCCAATGTACGGTACTTATGGTGAGTGTAGATCATATTGTGGGCATGCCAGTCTCATCCGTGACATGGCATGCTAAAACACAACTGCATATTTAAACACTACACATACCCAAAATGTGTCATATGACCTAGCCACTCAATAGCATCACAAGACATATATATGTCAGTTGTGCAAATGGTGATTGGTATGCATACTGTTTAGAGGTGCATATCTGTGCACACACGCATCATTATGGTGTGTAGCAATGACAGCTATGTGTAGTACTGTGGTTACAATAACTGGATGGGGTATAGTACCATAGGCCATCATCATGAAACATCAGGTGGTCACTCAAGGCTACAAATATTTCACAAACCAGCACTAATCATGCTGTGTTGGAACTGTACTACCTTGGCTAAATTCACCATTTCACATCCAGTTGTTACATGAGTTTGTAAGGAGGCCAATAAGGAGCATTCCCTGACATGAATGTGTAGTGTGTTACAGAGTGCTTAAATGCCCCAGGATAGGCCTCTACCCCTCATGTATATTATGTGTAATGAGTGGATGAGATTTTGGATACTGGAGTGTGTCTTTACAGAGGGTTTGGGAAACCTTTATGTGTAGCATGTTAAAATGCTCTGTGTATGACATAGATGTGTATGTTATGTGCATGTTGAGTATCAACTGTGCCTATCCAATGATCACTACTGTCTAGCCACATTTGTTTGAGATGGTCTGGGTATTGCATGTGTTTGAGGCAGCTAATCACATTAGTGAGATGTGCGTGCTCTTACACCAAACATGCACAGCATGCATTATGGGTAGGTGTGTTATATGTGTACATGCCCCACACCTTAACTATGACATGCACTTTTTATTTACAATAATAAATGTAGAACACACTCACCAGCATCTGTCCGCTGCCTTGATGTCACCCCAGAGGGACCTACATAAAGATGAGACAGTTTGTCAGTGGCCACAACTGTGGCACTGCTGTTGTGCGTTTGCAATCTTACAGTACAACAACAGTTTACATTCACAGGGCTACAGATAATGTTCCAAATGATCAGTATCGCACAACAACAGGCTCCACATTTTTGAACGACACACTCCACATCTCACATATGCAGGATCTACCAATACAGATAACAGTAGTCTACAGATATGCCATGTTACCTCCATGCTCCATGTGTGCTTGCTGGGTGGCTCCAACCTCCATCATAGGTTCATAGGTTCATAGGTTGGTACTAGGCTATCAGCCCTAGGGTCTATACAAGCCTAGCCATAACAATTCCCTAGCTATTTCTTCCCACACTATTTACTTCCCTGAACCCCTGTCTAGCAGGGCAACTGACATGATCCCCGGGGTGAATTTCCTTTCTCCCATCCAATCATCAAGGTTCCTTTTGAAGAGGGCCAGAGAGGCAATCTGCTTGACATGTATGGGCAATCTATTCCAGAGTCTGGGGAGTCTCTTGGTCAGGAACCTATCCCTCCAGCATGTTTTGTTTATTGTGATGACAAGGTTTAGATCCCTGGAGCATGTGGCTCTGAGTGATTGGGATTTCTTTAAGTGTAGCATGTCCAACAGCTCTGGGTTTGACATGGCCTTGTATGTTAAGCAGAGATCGCCTCTGAGTAGACGATATGCAACAGAGTATAGCTAGAGTTTTTTAAGGCAGTCAGCATAGGGCATCTGCTTTAGGCCTGTGATTCTTTTAGTGAGGTATTTCTGCAGCCTATCCAGTTGTTGCAGATGTCTTGAGAGGTACATACCAAACAGGGCGTTGTATTCTATAATGGGTCTAATGAGGAATGAGTACAGTGGGACAATGACCTCCCTTTTTCTGGATGAAAAGCCCTTAGTGATGAGGTGTGCCACAAAGAAGGATTTCCTGACTGTTGTGGCGATGTGGTTATCGAAGGTGAGACCACTGTCCACCTGTGTCCCTAAGTCTCTTATCACACTTTCGGTGTTTAGTGTACTGCCACCTATATGGTAATTCATGGATACATGTTTTTTCCCAAAGGGGATAACTATACATTTCTTGGCATTGAGCTTGAGCCCATGGCTCTGGCACCAAGCATCTGTTTCTGTAAGGCCCTTTTGTAGAGTATCCACATCATTTGGGGATTCAATAATGGTTCCCAGTTTGCAGTCATCTGCGAACCTTGTTAGCCAGAGTCCCTTAGTGTTGGCCTGTACTTCAGAGAAGTATATGCCAAACAAGAGCGGTCCCAGGACTGAACCCTGAGGTACTCCACTTGTCACTTGTCTGGAGCTGGATTTGGAGTCGGCTACTTTTACAGTGTGGGTTATTTCAGTAAGCCAGTTAGCAACCCATTGGGTGATGTAGGGATTAATGCCCAGTTTAGTAAGTTTATCTATGATTCCAGAGTGGGGGATGGTGTCAAAGGCCTTGGCAAGGTCTATATAGGCTGTATGGACCACCTTACCCTTGTCCATGGCTCTGGAGACTGATTTGAAGAAGTCAATCAGGTTCAGGAGACAAGATCGACCCTTCAAGAACCCAAACTGGGTGGGGTCTAGTGTTTGAAGGTTGCCAATGTCTTTGTTTATAAGTTCCATGATAATATGCTCCTTGGCCTTGCAGATAAGGCTTGTCAGACTGATGGGACGGTAGTTTCTGGGATCCAAAGTGGATCCCCCCTTGTGTAGTGGGATAACTGTAGCTGTGCGCCACTCAGTGGGCATGAAACCTGAGGTGAGGCTATGATTAAACATGACACTTAGGTGAGGTGCCAGTTCATTTTGTAGTTCACGTAGTACACAGCCTGGGATGTCATCTGGTCCCATGGATGCTGTATTCTTAGCTTTGGAGAGTGCGTTTTTTACCTGTGTGGTCATTATTACCGGAATTTGGCAATCTACCGGTATTGAGATGGGCCATTTAGGGGGTGAGATGATGGTGTATGTCTGCTGCTGTTGTTGTTGGGCAGGTGCCACCAGGCTCATGAGCAGCTCCTCCACACTGGTGAGGGGGGGATGGATATTAACACCACCTTCTGTTGCAAGCTGTTGTCTATGCACATCAGCAGCACGCTGACGGACATGTCTGAGAAGATCACTGCAGTGGTGGCATACCTGCTCATATGACCAGTTATGCAGGCCTACCTCATTGACCCTGCGGACAACATCTTGCCACACTGCAGTATGCTCCTGCTGGTCCTGGCTGGTTCGTAAAAACATGAGACGGTAGTGCTGAATCATACTGCTAGTAATGATATCATCTTCAGCACTACTGTAACTCGGATTCCTGCGGTGGGCCATGATCCCTGGAAGACATAAATACAAAAATATGTCTGATAAAGTCATATGGCACATTTAACATTATACAGTACAGATATCACTGAACTGCCATATATAGCAACCTATAAGCTAACCGAGAGTGAAACACTGTAACTGCCACTTATCACTGCTCACCCCACAACTGCTTGAAAGTGCCTTGCTCACTCTCTATCTAATGAACCATGTACTGCACAGCAACAAACTAAAATCACTATATAAGACTATAAAAGAGTACCTGGCACACTGTATGCAACATGATGCACCACCTAGCTACAGCAGATATACATCAGGCTTATGTATAAAGAAATATATCATCCATCACAATCAGTGTAAGGTCCAGCAAATGTATTACTATTATACCACGCAACTTGTTAATGCCAAACCCGTGGCCAAAATATTTGCACAATTGGGAATATAGGTCACATACTGCTGTAGTACAGTATGAATGTTGAATGTCAAAGGACATGTTACAGACATACCCACACACACACATCAGACATAATTACAGGAAAAAAAGGTATGACAACCCAGATAAGCTTTCAGTGTGTACTATACAGTATTGTGTGTCAGTACTTACACTACCTTAATCTTGAGAAATGTAATCTGTGATGAATACAGGGGCCACACAAAACAGTGGATGCAAGCAATGTGGACATACACCATACTTTGCTGTACAGGCCCAGAGCTTCAAGTAGTACTACAGTACACACAGGATTTGCATTCAACATCAGTACCAATCAATAATCATAGATGTAGTGCTTTAGCCTCCAATGACACACCCTAGGTAAAACCAAGGGACTTAATCACACTGTATGCAATAGCATTTGTTCTGCCTAGCAACAGAATACACATCTTTTGCTAGGATCAAAGCAAGGACCCATAATACCATAACATAAGAAGTTTCCAACTAAGCTATCCCACAGACACATATCTTTGATGTATTCACAAACATATTGAGCATCACAGTCAGTCAACAGTACAGAGAATCTATTGCAACAAGTAGATGTAGGTGTGTATGAATATATATAAATATATATATATATATATATGTGTCTATATATATATATATATATATATATACACATATATATGTATATATATATATATATATATATATATATATATATATATATATATACATATATATGTATATATACATATATATGTATATATACATATATATGTATATATACATATATATGTACATATACATATACACATCAATTTGTCTACATATACATATATATGTAGGCACATATAAATTTCACCTTTCATAGTGAGAATATCAATTATACAAAGGATGTAAGGTGTACAGTAATGTAATAAAATCGCACAGTCTTGGGATAAATGCATTGAAGGTATTCACAGCCCAGGTAGCTTTAGCAGGCCTTACTGGCTTCAACATTGCAAACTGAACAAACCACTCACAGTGTTTAACCACCACATGTCATATACCAGCACTGTATGCTGTCTTGTTTGTCACACACTAAAACCTACATACAAATATGCGCATACTAACCTTCACCAACATATATATCTTCCCCCTTCACAAACAGTTGCAATATGTCCCCTGCTCTATGCACATATACAGATGTGAATATATATGACACATATATATTTCTCCATATGTGTGTAGCATACACACACAAGGTCCATACTGTTGTAAGTCCCTGAACCTCACAGCAGAACTGTTGGGCCTTGCTGCAACACAAACAGGTGTCACATATGAACACACACTAACATTAGGGGGTTATATATAGCAACAGATGCTAGATAAGCACACTAGACTGCTACAGCAGTTGCCAATGCTAAGCTACACTTTAATATGACTATCATGCATGTGTTGTTCTGTCACACCCATGTTTATATAATGTCAGCGCTAATCCCCCCAACAGCCATTGGCCACACTACTGTACAGAGCACAGATAACATGGATCAGATCTTTGACATTTAATCAGATCTTTGACATTTAATGTTGAGCTACACATTTCACAGGTATGTCCCACTGCCCACAGGTACACACAGTATTGTCCATAGCAGTAGTTAAGCAGATCATCTGTGCATAAAGAAGTACTGCTGCCACATATGAATGTTTCACATTATGTAGACTATTCTTCAATAACATCTACTACATGCCAGTAAATACATATGTGTCACATACCTTTCCTTTGTATGATTTGGTAATATTTCTTTTTCCTTTTCTCTGTCTGTCTCTCTCTCTCTCTCTCTCTCTGTCTTTCTCTCTGTCAGTCTCTGCAATAGAGTGATTGAGTTTGTTGGCAGAGATTGCAGCCTACTTTTGTAGGAACTTGCACATGAGCATGTGATGGCCTCTGCACCAATTAGTGGCCACCATTTGCTAATTGTATGCAGCCTGCTGTGTAGTAATTGCAGGAATCACTGTCATCGCAACCCAGTACTATAAATTGCTGACTCATGTAGGCGTGGCCCTTTCAGCTTTCCAAGATGGAGATCATCCTTGTTTGGTGTGGACATCATTGTTTAAGACAGAAGGTTTGTATAGTTCTTATATCAGAAGCCAGGGGTGTAGCCAGAGATTTACATTTTGTACTCAGACCTAATGTTGCTGCTTCCAGTACCCACTTGTCAGTGTAGAAATGTACTCACCCCTCAAAATACTACCCCAAGATATATGGAAAGATGTACTTTCTTTTCAACTGTTACAATTAAATGCCATACAAAGCTAATTATAGAGATGTATTCCTTTGGCACAAGAATTGTTTTTAAACTGCTATACTGTGAATATTCATTTACTCAGTTCTAAACAGTTTGTGCTTTTTTAGTGTTGACATTAGCATAAGCTGCTCAGAAAAACTGGACACATTTCAGTACAGTGAGTATGCTTACCTACATCCTTGGTAGACCCTGCACACACAGGTATATTCTACATCTGGGTAGGGTTGCAGAAGTACAGAGAGCATAAGCAGTATTGTGTGGATTTTATCTTGCTGGACTTACAGGGTTGCTGTGTACATGTTAGCATATCAAGGCAAGTAGTCTGCCTCCGTAACTCCCAACTGTGAACCTATCTACATGATAGCCAGAGAATAGCCTGTTATTTTTTGTCTGTGCAACACACAGGTCTTTTCAGCAATAGAGCAATGGCATTCTTACAGTTGGTTGCTACCAGTACATGGCTACATCCATTTGTATTTCAGTGTTGTATTCCTACATAAGGGTATGTTTCCGAAACTCCTTCCAAAGCTATTTGCACAGTGTGTAACAGCAGAAAGGCTGATATGCCTCTGTGTTTCTGCCTCTGCCAGACCTCTCAACCAATCAGGTACATATTTGAACAGACTCAGGGAAAAGTCAAGAAAATGTCAGGGACAATCAGGGACACCTTTAAAATATTAGTGCCATTAAGTTGCAACATTGAGAGAATCAGAACATATGAATTAATACACCTTTTCTGAAGTAAAAGAAGTGTCTAACTCTTAATTATTGTCATTATTCATTAAGTGTAATTCACCACCTTTCTGACCAAAGTCAGTAGTTTTAGGAGGGATTCAGAGGGACAGAGCTAAAATTTGTGTCAAAATCAGGGACTCCCCCGAAAATTAGGGACAGTTGGGAGGTATGGCCTCTGCCCTAAACATATATGCCAGTGTTTGTCCTTCTGTGATACTGTGTGGGGCTGTAAAGTGATGGTGTAACATTATTTCCTGCTAGAATGTCTGCTTCTCTTATCACAGTCATGTAATGTAATCCCACAACAACTGTTGGTCAACATCCACAGAACAAGTTGTGTGGTATGGTATTCCTATTTTTCCTTTACATTCACTCATTCTAATGCATGATATAATTATTTAAGCACCAACTTGATGTATATCTACCATGGCTTAGTGGTACTTCATGTTGTGTAGTGTGTGCAAGGTCTGGGGTTCGAGACTTACAGAGGTCTTTTATCTTGCTCCTGAGCAGAACAAGGGCCCTCACATACAGAGTGACTAAGGCACTTTTAAGCAGTTGTAAGCAGGTTTGCGCAGGTTTGCGCATTGCTGTGCATTGCTTAGCTAAGTGCCAATAAGCGCAAACCCACGCAAACCCACTGACTACTGCTTAATAGTGCTTACTCCCACTCACAACCGCGCTAATTTCTTTGAAAGAAAAGAAAAATGGGGAGATAGGAAAGTGGTGAAAAAGGGGCACAAAGAGGGAAAGACAGTATGGAAAATAGCTCGGGATGTGCAGGATGGGTGGAGGGAAGGTCCATAGCTGCCCATTTCTTCAACAGCAACAGCTGTGCATATGCAATACATTTGGAGGTAGATATGAACCCTTCAGCCCCTGAGAGAGGGGTAAGGACAACAAAGTATGCTGTAATGCCAATTAAATAACATTTCATGTGTCCAGTGGACATGTGTGCAAAATGGGCAGCTATGTATGGGCCGTAATTTTTTTGGGGGGAGCAGACTGCCCTTTTCTTTTTTTTAGGTGAGAGTGGAATGTGGGGTAGGGGAAGTAGGTATATTTGGGGAAGGAGGTTGGGGAGGTAAACAGACAAGACAAACAAGATGCATACAGGGGCGGTATATGATACATGGTGGTTGAACACATTTATGGGGAGGGATGTTTGGAAATCGCAAGCCCATGGGCCCCCAGATGGAAACAGTGGGACTAAGGTCCCCACCCATGGGCAGTCACCACTGCACCTTCATGGTTGAGAGGCTGGCTGTGCTGGGGGCTGTGTAGGAGGGGCAGGCTGACCCAGGAGTTGCGCCACTCGGGCCTCAAGCTGGCGTAGAGGTTCTGCAACAGAACGTTCAATCTCTATAAGTACCACAGCTTAGACTGTTCGAAGGGTGATAGGTGCCCCTCCGCCCATGCTTGCACGGGGGGCCAAGCCCCATCCCCTGCAGTACTTCCACCCAAAGGTGGCACAGGGCCAACAGAGGAGGAGGTCCCCAGCTGGTCACCAGATCTGCTGGTGCCAGGTGCCATGGCCAGCTGAGGTGGGACAGGTGGGTCCGCTGGGACGGGCCTTCCCATACAAACTATGTTTTGGACAGTTTAATAAAAACATGGGTCAGTAACAGTCAACAGCATCCCCAATTAGTTTTAACCGCATGCAGAAGTATTCCCATTAACCCAACACACCAGATTTCCAACAGTTGAAAAGCAAGCATAACACATGCATATATAGAACAATAGTGGACATTACAACAGCATGCAGGTTGAATTGATGGCAATAGGCCACCAATATTGTGGTATTTTAACAGGGCACATGCATAGAAATTAATGCAAATATTTATAAACCAATAGGACATATGTCCCAACAAATGTTTTGAGATTAGACATACCAACTGAGGTGTGGAATTGCATTTTTATGCACATACAGTAGAGTGGGAAAAGATAGCTCAATTAACAACTTATATATCCTTCTAGTTTTCACTACATTCCTATTAACTGCAGTTATATGTCCATTACATATATTATTACACTACCCAATGTCCTTATATTGTGCAATTGGATTTTGCTAGATTATATACATACAAACATACAAACTGTCCAAGATGCAGATGTTACTGCAACATATTTTGAGAGTTGCTCACACATGCTACTGCTAAGATGGTACACTGACAGATCTACTTTCATATAATTATCTAGATATGTTCAGGTGAAAGTATCAGTTATATGTTAACAGCTCCCTACATTTCTGGCAGCACATTGACATTTCTGGTGAACACAATACCAAGCTACTCATGTGCCAGATTAACCTGTACATACTGGCCATGAACCAACAATTGAGGGCTGTACATATGCATACAAGCTACTGGCACTCCCTTCATCCACGTTATATAGGCCTACCCAAGTGTGGGTTGACACTGCTTAATACAACACTACTATTTGTAGAATGCAACAGTACAACAACATATAAAAGAAAATGACACAGACGCACTCCATGAATTATACATTTATTAAAGGATTATTACACCTTTATTTATTGGGTTAAAAGACTTTTTGAAGGCTCTCTCATTTATTTTATATAACAGTACATGCAGAATAATTACTAACCTGCCTGATGATGCAGCCTTTGCAGCCTATCTTCATGAGCTTGCTGGTTCATAGCCCGGACACCTGCAGCTGTGAAGTAAATGCAGTGATATTGAGACATACCTATCCATAGTATAGACAAGCATAGCAATTCTTAACTACTTAATACAATGGCTACTTACTCAGTACTGGGGCATTAGGCATTGTATGGGATTTCTGGATCCACTGGTCCAGTTGATCCTCCCTACATTGCTTCAGGTCAGAATAATGGTGCCTGACCTGCTCACCAGTCCGAGGAACACCAGTGGCACTGGTGAGATCATGGGCAAGACTATTCCAGGCCTCCGTTTTATATTGGGTACCCTGGTACTGGCCCAGCAGGAGTCTTTCCTCATGATTGTGGACAAGGAACCAAACCATTACTTTGAACTCCTAGATGCCCCAGCGTTGTGCTCTAAATCGAGTGCCTTCTCCAACACCAGCCATGCTGACTGCAGAAGGAAGCTACAACCAGTTATAGCAAGTATTCTCACCTGTGGAGCTTAAATATGCCTCATTTCCCACACTTATTTGTGATTGGCCAGTTTTGGAAAAACTCAGCTATAGGCACTGTTGGCAATGTTTAAAATTCCTTTCATAGATATGTGTCTGTTGAAAGTGCATGTTTATGAAATGCTGTCATGGCTTAGTGGTTAAGTACTGTGACTATAGTGCACAGTATCCTGAGTTCGAGCCCTGTCACTGCTTTTTACTTTCCTACTGGGCAGACCTGACTGGGTAAGGTACAGTAAAGGAGGTGTGAGCGTGTTTAACCGACTTTGCTCAACTTTGCCTGACTTTGCTCAACGTTGCTCAAAGTTGCTCTACATTGCTCAACATTGCTCTACATTGCCCGATGTTGGGCTGGTTAGCGCGGTGCGCAGCTACGTGCAAATATGTTGCTTTTGCACTGGTTAGCGTGGTGCGCAGCTTCACGCAATTGGATTTAAATATGCTCAATAATGGTAAAATGTGCTTAGCAGTCCTTTATATTGCTTAAAATAGGTTACTCATGCCTCAGAATGCATAACCATTTCACCTTCATATATATATATATATATATATATATATATATATATATATATATATAAAATTCGTTCACTACTACATTTAACATTTTAATGCTTTTTACAAAACTTATACATAAAAAATATCAGGAAATATTTTTGTATACAAATTTCCAACAGAAAATGGAACGTGCAGTAGTGGGACTCGAACCGGGAATGCCTCCTCTTTGTGCGAAGGCTCTAACCACTACGCTATCTTGCTTAATTTGCATATATCTTTCTTATTATCCTCTTCTGCTGTCTAAGCTGCTAATTGTAGCTAAGCAATGGGCAAAATCGTGCAAACCCACGCAAATACGGGCAGCTATATCGGATGAAAAAAAAAACTCTTTTTATTTTTAATTTTGTCAGTTGTTTTACATATGGGGGAGTGTAGTGTTACATTGTACACATGTGAGTGGACTCGCTCATGTAACTCGAAATTGCTTCATTTCTTCACTGCAGGGGCATGGATTTTTGGACTGCTCAGCAGTCCGACACACCCCCTACACTAGTCCACGCTCCATGTAAGCTTTAGAGTTGAGGCAGCGCGTCCTCATTAATATGCATGGCGTGCAGCCATCAGACTCTTACACTGGCGCTTCCATGTAAGACTAATGTAGTCTTACACGGAAGATTAGTAAATCCGGGGGATTATAATTTTACGTTTACCTTGCATGACATCCTATGTGCTGTCATTAAATTATATTCTTGTGTGACTATACTGTATGGAGCAGTTGTGTTTATATGGGGGTTTCACATCTTTTCTACACTGACATCTCACTTTTGGAACTGCTACACCGCCCTGGTTGACAAATAAAGTTGCTACATAATTTAAGCTTACTAAAATAATTTTAACACTGCTTTCACATAGAAAAATAAGTTGCCTGTCTTGGGACTCAAACCATGAATGTCTGTATGTGGGATGATGTGGGGACTGAGGTCACTAACTAATGAGAAGCAATTGAGTCCTGGAATTGTGATTCTAACCACTACACTACCTTGGCTTAGAAATTTAGCCTATTTCCATTAAGTTGCTATGGGATGTTAAAGCTACAGTAAACAGACAGACATAACGCGCACTCCCACTTAGCCACCCTTAAATATTCCTTAGACTAGTGGAAACATAGTTATAGTATTATTATTATTATTTTTATTAGGTTATATGGGGGTGTATTGTGGTGTTCTGACAACCACTTGGGACTGCAATCATGAAATACTGGCATTGATTTGGTTTTCAGGCTTCTATCCTTCAGGGACTCCTGCTAATACATTTCCTGTTATGTATCAACTTTCTTAGTGTGTGAGGGCAATTTTTCTGGCATGTCCCTAATGTAGTTTTATTCCCCTCATCATTTGTGCCTTTGTTAACATGAACTGCTATGAGGTAATGCTGCCATACATTTGCTTTCAGAATTCTACCCTTACATGATTCATGTTGCTGCATGAGCTGTTCTCTATCACCTTTCTAAGTTTGTGGGGCTGTGCTTGTGATTTTTCACTTTTGTGTGATTTATCCCATTATAGGTGCATTCACACACATTTCCTGCTTTAGCAGGTTGCAAAAGTGCTGTACGACACTTTAGCAATGCAAGGGGTGTGTCACAGAAACTGTAACACACCCCCTTCATTGCTTTCTTATTGTCGTTTTTATTTTTTTAGTGCCTGCGGATGCTGAAATGATCATTTTATCATTTTAGTGTCACGGACACTGAAATACTGGCATAATATTAGAGCAAAGCTCTAATATTATGCCAGTTTGGCTTAGAAAGTGCCAAACAGCAGTTTCTGAGTGCAGGGTACGTGTTTAGTGCCCGTGCACTACTTAGACATGCCCCGTGCACTCGTTCATGGTTCGTGCCCATGTAGATGAAACAGCAGTGCACCTTCATGCATATGCAAAGCACTCTGTTGTTCTAAAAGGACACGAACCGATCCGTGCAAGAATAGTCTTATTCTTGCATGGGGCTTCGTGAATCCAGGGATATGTTTATTCTGGAACATCTCTTATTTCCCAGATTCCAGATTATATTTCCTCCCCATAGTTTCTCTGTTTATAATCTTTCTACATTTGTTAAACATCTTGTGTCTTCTAATATAATTACATCTGCATCACATGTATTATACCACTCTAAAATCCCTAGTGTTCTTACTATATTCTTTATACTAGTCACATTTACAGAAAGCACTCAAAAATGTTCACTTTGATTCATGGTGTCATAAGTTCATAGCTATTTACTAGGCTAGGTTTTTTAAGAGGCCATTCCAAGCCTACTCAATTTCTCTCCCAAAAGTGTTTGTGAGACAAACACCTTAGTCATTATACCAACCCTCAGTGATTAACTGTATATATATTCTTCTTCACCCATTTCTTTTCTTTTTTTTTGTACTTATCTCTTTACATTTTCTTTTTCTGTCTTTCACCAATAGAATTGTTTTCTTTTTCTACCTCCCAAATTATGTCTTCCTCATCATTTATTTTAGAACCATCTTCTATGTCTTCTTTATTATTTTTTCTCATCTACTTTTTCCTCTGATCTTTACTGCCTCTTTCTTCTCTTTGTTCATTTTCTTCTCTTTCTTTTTCTTTTCCTTAGTTTTATTTAATTTTTGCAATCCATCTATATTTGTCCATTTTGTTACATTTATAACATTTCAATACACATTTCTGCATCATGTCCCATTTCCTCACAAATATAACATTTTCTTTTATCACAGGAACGTATCAAATGTCCTTCTTTTCCACACAAAAAAAACATGTTTTGGATCGTCCCCAGTATTTTATAGCACCTCTGTTCCCCTTCACATTTATCATGCTTGGTACATGTATATTTTGTTTTCTCTTTATATTTTTAATACAATATTACAACCCCATCCACCAGTCCAAAGACCCTTTTTAACATAAATGTTTGCAATGTCCAGTACTTCTTTACATAAAGTTTTCAAATATCCTTTCAAATTTTCTCTTTCCGCCTGTTTGAAATTGTACATGAATGTTCTCTTTTGTTTACCTGCTAAATGTTTTTATCATATAAAGATTCCATGGGTTGCAGACTTTCTCTTTTTTTCATATTCTCCTAGAAAATTTTCCATTGAAAAAATAGTTTCAAATATGTCATAAAATGTCTCTTTGTTAATAAAAACAAATGCTCTTACCTTGTGTGCTTTTACCCCCCAAAAAAAAGCTATTAAATTCTCCTACACTTCATATCTGTCCATTTCTTTGTCTTCTTTACTTTGAATCCTTAACACATTTTTCATTTTCTTCTGCCTTCTTTTCTGATACTGCCTTTTGCCTTCTTTTACTTTCTCTGCATATGTTTTCTTTTCCACCTCATCACTATTCTTCAGGATTGTCTCTTTATCCTCCTTTTGTAGTTTTTCCATAATGTCCACCCCAGGAAACGCCCCCTTCATTTTCTGGCTCACTGTGCATCACCATTTCTTTAAGTAAAACATCCCACATCCCTCCTAATTGGAAGGTTGTAATTACACAGCCACCATTTGCTGACTCATCTCCATGAACAGATTTCTTTAAAGCATATCCTCAGAATCCTGCACACATTCTCCGGTCTCGGTATTTACTTCCCCCTCCATTTCTCTCTCCAATCCATTATCTCCTTCTCTCTCCATCTGTCTCCCTGTTTCTCTGGGCCACTCCTGTGTCTGGAATGGAAACAGGAAGTGTTTTTGTAAAATGGATCCCACTTGCAACAACAGCGAGTAAGGGAAGTTCCTTGACGCCTGGCCCAATTTCCCCTAGGAGTACAAATAACACCTTGGGTATCCCCTGAAAAGAGGTCACCTACCTAGTGGGACTAACCCAGTCAACAAAGGATAAATAAATAAATACATATGTCTATAGCTACTGTATATCTACATCGCTTTCTCTATTTTATATATATATATATATATATATATATATATATATATATATATATATATATATGTACAACATATACACATATTGTATTATTTCTATATTTCTATTTGAAGTTGTCTCTTTCAGAAGCCACTTGAAAAAGTAAATAAATGCACTAAAAGTAACCCTCTAATAGAAACCAGTTTTAATCAAAATGAAACAGATAGGTTTCACTATGTTTTTTTTTCAACACTTTTACTAAATTATCACCCAAGACATTGGCAAACATACATTAACAGAAAAGAAAACGACCCATATTGACATTTATTTCTTTTTACATACATTATACATCACATATATATTGTTTCTTTAGAACTATCATCAGTCCAACATTACATAGTTTTGCTCAATTCCTGCCTTCCCTTAAACCTCACTCCTCCTCCTCTGGAACATTATTCTGCATGTATTGTTTCCACACGTTCGATTTATTCTGTGTAATTTGCTCCTTCTCTTTTCTAAAGATCTCTCTTCAAGATCTTTCAACTCTTCTATAATTTTCATTACTTCAGATACAGCTGATTTAGACTTTCCTTTCCATTTTTTTGTGATCACTTTTTTTAGCAGCCTACAGAATTAAACTCAACAAGGTCTTACTATGTCTAGGCATCTCAGATCGTATTCCCACCTTAGAAGCATAATTTCCTTAGTTACAGCCATTTGCTCACCCAATATCTCTGACAGAGTACTTTGTACGGAATTTTTTAAATCTGCCACCTCATTACAATACCAAAATGTATGTTACCATTTACCTCTTTCTTCCCCATCACAGTTCCAACATTTGCTATCTGCTTGAGGAAAAATTCTTTGAAGTCTGCTTGGGGTATAAAAATACATATGCAAACACTTCCATGCAAAAATCCTAAACTTTCTGGACTTTGTTGCAGCTTGGAAGCCATATACGACTTCTCATCATTCCCTTGTAAACTGCTTTTCCAGTCTCTCTTCCCAATCTTTTCTAACCTCCTCTGACTGAGTCTTGTAGTTACTGTACAACATTTTATATGTCCTACTAACTATCCTTTTTTTTAAATTACAGCTTCTGTTCTAGATATAACTAAAACATCTACCAGAGCAGGTCTTTCACATAGGATTCCACTGCTTCTTTATCTTTGCTTATACACTGATATCAATCACTGGTAGGGAAGACAGTCTCTAGCCAGTAATCCAAACCTCTTCTTGGCCTCATCCTACTTTGTTATATTTTCCTCTCTAGTTATTTGCTCCCAATACATTGGTCTCTTTGCTAGATTTCTCCAGTAAATTCCAGCTCACTCTTGCCTTTTGTCTCGACTGCTAGTTGCAGTCATCCCTATTGCCAAAAACTTTTTCTCCATTCTAATGTTGGCTTAGTTCTTATAATACTTTCCTCTGCTTTTTGAACATAATATTATTTATAGTTGTTATTCTCCTTAAGGATGGGCAGCCATGATGGTAGAGCGGTTAGCATTGCCACCTCACAGCAGGAGGTTCTCCAGTTCGATTCTCAGCTGGGGTGCCTTCTGTGTGGAGTCTGTATGTCCTCCCTGTGGTAACGTGGGTTTTCTCCAGGTGCTCCGGTTTCCTCCCACATCCCAAAGACATGCAGTAGGTGAATTGGTCACTCTAAATTGGCCCTAGGTGTGAGTGTGTGCATGTGTGTGCCTTCTGTGGAAGGTTGGGCACCAGGCTGGCAACTCGACACCGTAAAACTCCACTGCCAGTCATGAGTGGACAGATGATCTGCTGTGGCAACCCCTAACCGGGAAAAGCCGAAAGAAGAAGAAGAAGATTCTCCTTAAGGATCTGCATTCAAAATCCCATTGTTTCTATATTTCTTGAACATCTCCCCTGCTTCAACATCATCCTTTTCCACTTTAAATTATAGCCTTCTGATTGTGATATATGTATGAGCCTTAACTGTGTGGCTCTAAAATATCCCTTCAAATCAGGTAATTCTAAACCACCTTGTTCTAGTGGAAGGATCAACTTATCTCATTTAACTCTTGCCCTCTTCCCCTCCCAGATAAATTCATTCAACTCTTTATTAATTTTGTCCACAGCTTCTCCTCTGGATGATAAAAATATGCCTGGCATGTATATTAAACTAAAGAGACTAAACCATTTTCACTGCTCGGATCTTACTATTCATTATTCATATCCATAAACAAGAGCTTCAAGTTTCTCAGTTTTTGTGTCACGTTTTGTTTAGTATCTTCCCACATATCCTTAGCTGCCATAACAAAAGCCTTTTTAATCCATATTCCTCAATGCTTCACCTTATCATATTCCCATAAATATAGGTATTGCTGAACCAGTTTGTGTGTGGTTACACTAATGTCTCTAAATATAAAGCAAATAACAAAGGGGGAAGATGGCGCCCATGCCTGGTTCCTCTGTTCTATTAGAGAGGAGCTTTCCTACTTTAATTCTTAACGCTGATCCTTTGTACATCCTCCTAATTAACTTTATTATTGCATCAGCAAATGCAAATGCTTCCATTGCCCTCCTCATGAAATCCCAGCTTACTCTGTTAAATGCTTTCTTGACATCAAGACCAACAGCAGCATTTTCTTACATTCTGCTTCCCCATGGATCATCACTGTTCTATTAATGTTGTCAAATGTTTGCCTCCCCTCCACAAAACCACAATGATCCATATCTATCAATTTTTGCAACATCTATGCCATTCTTTTAGCTAGTAAAGACATGAGCACTGTATAATCATGGTTTAAAATAGAACTGGGTCTATATAAAGCTGCATCTGATGGGTCTTTACAATCTTTGGGCAGTACCTTAGCTTTATTCTAAGACGTTGGTGCTTCCCCTCCATTTAAAATACTATTAAAATCATCCATATCATTAGCACTTTCTACCTTCCTAACTTCAAAATTTCCATATGAATACCATCTGTTCCTGGAGACTTTCCTGCAGATTTATTATACATCAGGGTTATTATCTAATTTTCTCCTGTCTTAACTATTAGTGGCTAAGCCTTATATACCTCTAACCTTGAAATAATTAAGTCTTCCATAAATATTTCCATTTGAGATTGAGAGACAGAAGGAGTGCAAGAGATAATGCCCCCAAAATAAATCAGGGGGCTTGTTCCCTTGGAGAAAACAGAGGGTTGACCCAGGCCCACCTCATTTTCACCACTTGGCCACAATGGTGTACTTTGCCCTTTTCCCCACTGTAGTACGATCTCAGAGTTGGTATATTTAGTTAGGGGGGTGTGGGGGACACAGGCCCCTACATGGGTGGGTTTCATTTGCTTCAGTTTCTTTATTTAGTTGTGATGGCTAAGTGGTTCCTTTCCTAGGGTAAAATTCAGGTGATCCGAGTTCTTGAAAGTAAGTGTCCGGCAAAGTCATCCAGGATTTTTGAAGTTATATTTATATATATATATATATATATATATATATATATATATATATATATATACACACACACACACACACACACACACACACACACACACACACACACACACACACACACATACACACACACACACACACACACACACACACACACACACACACACGCATACATATATATTTATTACACATATGGAAGGAGCTACTTTTGTCAAGCAGCACTTTTTTCGTCATCTGTTTCATCTATACAATTTGGTCAACTAAACAGATGGTTGACACCTGCTGACAAAAGTAGAAAATCAGACAATTCTCTGTGTTGGGGAATCTGCCCTTTCCTCGAGAATTATGCAATCTCATAGTGATAGTATATAATTAGTGGAGGTGCATGAGGGTGCTTGCCCCCTGCAAAAGTTGATGTTTTCTTTTTAATTTTGTTTTAAGGTTTTTGAATGCACTGATATTGATGTTTGGTGCATGGTTAGTAGCATGTCAACGTGTATAATGTCAGTCACTTGGTGTCAACATCATTCACATTGATATTAGTGCCGTTCAATAAAGATAAGTATATATATATATATATATATATATATATATATATATTTATTTATTTATTATTTATTTATTTTACATTTGTTGACCGGGCTAGTCTAACTGGATACATATCCATTTTCAGTAGAGGCCCTGGGAGAAAAGCTCCACAAAACTTATAAGATATATGAAGAAACATATTAAGAAACATACGAGAATACATACATAGATACAAATACATACATGCATACAAGCATATAAAATAATAGAAAAATAAAATAATAAAAAAACAGATCAAATCCGAGTTACAAATAAAGAAAACTGACATTAGCAGAATGTTACATCCTTTAGGTAACAAATTTAAAAAAAAAAACAGTTTTCAAAGTTAGTCATGGCTAATAGTAGTCATGACTAGCATGATAAGTCAATTAGTAATAAAGGTTAGTATTTAGTAAAAATGTAAGATAGTATTCGATACTGTGAGGTCAGAGAGTTAATCAGGATTGGTACAAGAACATAACCAGTGGTTAGTGAAGAAAAGTCTTAGGTTAGTTTTAAATAGTTGAATAGAGGTCTGAGCAGTTAGGTCATGTGGTAAAAGATTCCATATTTTACCCACAGAGTTAGAAAATAAAGAGTCACCAGCTGAGTTTTTTGATAGGGTAGTGAGGATCAATAATTTGTTTGAGGAGCGTAGATTCTTCAGGCTCTTATATGGCATTATGAGGGTGGAAAGAATTGGGGTGCTATTGGGTTGATGTAGGGCTTTGTGAGCTATAGTGAGTTGGTTAAATTGTAGTTGGTGGGGGAGTTCAAGCCAACCTAGTTGTTTAAGGTTCTGACAGTGATGAGTTATATAGGGAGAGTTTGTCGCAAATCTGGCTATGTTGTTATATGATTTAGAGAGTTTGTTGAGGTTATTTTTGGAAAGATTGGTAAATATGGGGGAGGCGTATAATAGGGTAGAGATTAAGTGAGTTCTGGCTATTGTGGTTCTGGCTTCTAGAGTAAGGAAAGGTTTGATTCTGTATAGGGATCCGAGTTTTCTGTTAATAGTCTTAATAGTATTATTTATGTGTGTGTCAAAATTTAGTTGGTTATCAATAGTAATACCTAAGAGTTTAGTGGTGGGGTCTGGGGAAATGATGGTACCATTGCTGGATATGAGTGTGAAATGTAGAGGGGTGGAAAAGTGGGAGGGTGTGAACAGCAGAAGTTTGGTTTTTTTGGGGTTGAGGAGAAGACAGTGGTTAGAAAACCATTCTTCTATTGTGCTAAAAGCTTTTTGTGTAAGAGTATGAAGTTCGTTTTGGGATGTACCTGAACCGATGATAGTGGAGTCATCTGCGTATTGAATGCAGGTAGAGAGTGGGGTAGAAAGATGAAAGTCGTTTATGAAAATGGAAAACAGCAGAGGACCTAATATGGAGCCTTGGGGGACACCTAGGGAGGTAGGAAGGAGGTCAGAAAGATGGTTTTGCCAGAGAACTGCCTGTTGTCTGTCTTCAAGATAGGATGTAAACCAGTTCATGGCAGGAGTGTCAAGTGAGAGGGACTTCAGTAGGTGGAGGAGAAGTTGGTGATTAACCATGTCGAAGGCTTTTGATAGGTCGACAAAGAAAGCAGAGGAAAGGGGATTTTTATTGCGATTATTGTTGATACAGTTAGTAAAGGATAACAAGGCTGTGGTGGTACTATGAAATGGTCGGAAGCCATGCTGACAGTTTGCTAGGAGATTGTGGTGGAGTAGGTGGTTTAGTAGTTGTTTGTGGATACACTTCTCCATTATTTTAGCAAGAGGCGAGAGTAGGACTATGGGGCGAAAGTTGGAGAACTCAATGGAGTTGCCACCTTTATGGAGAGGAATAATGTATGAGATTTTCCATATAGATGGTATTGTGCCTTCTTTTATGGTTCTATCGATTAATAAGGAGATGGGATAGGCAATAGCTTTGGCTCCTATCTGGAGGAATTCTGCAGGTAGTTTGTCAGCTGAGGGGGTAGAGGGTTTTAATTTTTGGAGTAGGGAACAGATATAGGAGGTTCAAGGTGGAATAATGGGGGAAGTGTGGAGTTGGAATCGGAGAGTTTAGAGGTATCAGGGGTTAGATGATTAGCTAGATTTAGTATAGAGGTGGTAAAGAAAGAGTTAAAGTCATTTGCTGTTTGTGTAGGGTTATCAGGGTTGGAGCCTAATGGATTAGGTGTGGGTGATTTGCCTGGTGATAGCAGTTTGTTAATTGAAGCCCAAGATTTTTGTGGTTGTTTAAGGGATGATTGCTGTAATTGGATGAAGAAGTTCTTTTTATCTTGTAGAATTGCTTTTTTTGTTATGTTTCTTAGTTGCCTAAAGGTTTGGTGTTCGGAACTATTCTTTGTGTAACGCCATTTTGCCCATGATTTGTTTCTGTTATGGATTAGTTTCCTAGTATGATTTGAGAGCCATGGAGCTGGTTTAGTTTTGATTCGTATAGAGCGGGTTGGGGCATGATTTTCGAGGATTGTTAGGAAAGTGTTACTGAAGTAGTTAACTGCTTCGTTTATAGGGAGAAATTTAAGAGGTGACCAGTTACAGTGCTTAAGATCATTTTGAAATAGGTTGGGGTCAAAATGTTTTTTGGATCTGGTCGTTCTAATGGTTGTTGGGATAGTAAGATTTATTTTATGTCTGATAATATATATTAGAGAGTGGTCACTGAGGTTGTCTGGGAGGGTTCCTGTTGTATATTTTTGATGTGGGCTATTTGTAAGTATCCAATCCAGGATACTTTTTTATTATTATGATTATTTGTTCTGGTAGGGGAGTTGATATATATATATATATATATATATATATATATATATATATATATATATATATATAAATATATACATATACAGAGAGAGAGACAGATTAAGACACACACACACACACACACACACACACACACACACACACACACACACACACACACACACACACACACACACGTGCACTACTACGTTTGCCCTTGTGCTTTAAGTAAGTGTTGGGCAGCCCTTCCTTTCTGTATGTGTTTTGCCTGCACAGTCAATCATCTGCAGAGAAGTACTTCAGGGCCCTAGTTTGTAATCAGTAGTCCTACCTATATGTATGTAACGCTCATCCACAGACATCCTTCTAGAAAGCTTTTACTCTCTTCTTCCTAACAGACACTGAGATTTACTCCTCACTGGATTTTGGACTGCTCTTATACCTCAGCGATTTCTTTCTCTTATTTTTCCCCTCACATTTATCTAGACTTGCTACCTCCCATTATTTGTTGCCCCCTGTTTTTACTCAGTGCCACTGCATGTCTTCATAGAACCATCCCTTAGTCTCCCTTCCATTAGGTGATTTCTACTTTTTCCCATACACTTGTTAAACCACTTCATGCTCTTGGCCAGTATTTTGTTTTTTCTGACCTGCAGTCCTGCATTACTATGCTTCATTTTTTTCTGACTGATTTGGTGGTCTCTTGGTTGGGTAGTTTAGGATACTCACATTGAGGCCCAATTGCTTGATTCTGGAATATTTTCCATGTGTTTCCTTTCTACTGCTCCATTCTCTATCTCTCTCTGGCTCTTTATTGTGCTTTACAATTTACTCAACACACTCTTTCCCATCTTTCCTTCCTTCCCTATCTCTCTCCCAAGCAGCATGCAAGGGAGCAGATTAAATGAAATTGTAGTGGTGCTTTGTCTAAATGAGGCAAATAAACCAAGATTCCATTCCCTGAGAGTACACATTCTCAGGCTATACTACCTACTGCTCAAATACTAGACTTAACTTGGCTCTACATGGATTCTCCTCACATAATTTGCTTTACCTGATCTTCTGTTTTACTCCAAATTATACAGATTGTTTCTGGACACTTACATTCCAGCAGGTGACTGTCCCACTTCATTCAGCCTCACTATGATTGGCTTTGTTCAACTCTGACATCCTACCCCCATTCCCACCTACCTCCTTTACTCAACATTTTTCCTTTTCACAGTTTACCACTATCCATTAACAGAGTATCTTCCACAATTCTGACCCAATCACAACAATCCTTTTCTCTACCATAGGAAACTACACCATAGCAAAGTTACATATTGTCCAAAAATCTACCACCCGCATAATATTGTACAATCAAACTCATTGTACAACTCATTTCTATCCTCACCTACTCCTCACATTGCTGTCATACTCAGACATTTCAACTTCCGTACTATACCCCTCCATAAAGATACATTTCTTTAAATAATTCCTATGCATATCACTCTGGTATACTTCTAGTATTTACATCACACTTCTCACCTATATGGTCTCCCACACAGCTATGCTTCTACCTTTCCTACTCTCATTACTCTTACTGTTACTTTCTCACCTCATCACGTACCACTCAACCCGCCATTATGTTCCTTTACATATCACCAAACAACATTCTCCTTCCCACTAATCACCTCATCATCACCCCCAAACTCTTTCATTCACAACCTGCTCACATCTTAAATACAAAATATCAACCACTAAAAACTAAAAGAGACAGAATATATCTAAAATGCTCAAACAACCTGAGCTTACTTTACTCTAGCCTAACATAACACACTAACAAAATGTGAGGATGGCCACTCAAACCCAGGCCCAAAAGTTATAACTTCATAAACTCCAGAACATACTTCTACATGCAACCTAAATGTATACAGACCCACTAATAATAACAATTGCTCAAAACTATTTAACCTAAATATCTAGAGCCTCTGCAACTAAACTACATGCTTGGATCTTTCTCCACTCCTCAGATATTCTTGTTCTCACAGAAACGTGGCTCAAACCAAACATACCCAATGAAGATATCCTACCTTCTGTTTACTGTAGCTTTAGACAAGATCAAGAAAGCAGAAAGGTAAGTGGTGCAGCAACAATGTATAAAAATGATATTCATTATCACCTCCACCCAAATCACACCCCTAAATTTAATAATGCAGAAACATTAATCACACAACTTCAACTAAACCTAGACAAAGACATGTGCTTTTTAGCTTTATATATCCCCCAAAATAATAACCACAGTACACAGAAAGACATTCCTTCTTAATTATCAAAAGACATTAAACTAGAAACTCTCACACTTGTTAATTTTTATATAAACTGGGCTGAACTACATATCTCTATAAACTATTCCCTCAATCTCTATAATTTTTCTCAACTCATTACCACTCCAACCAGTCATTGCAAGACCAGCAACTCACCATCAGTCTTTCACTGCCTACTTATAAAAACTCTACTTGATTGTCTAAGTGATAAAGTATAACAGACCAACAAACCCCCATCACTATAAACTAGTTAGAAACCTTAAATATAATGCTGATTCTCTCCAATGTCCTGCATCAGGTTCACAGGCACTGCTTAAAACAGCTACCCATAGATGAGGTCACTACCATCTTACTTAGATCTTCTTAAACTTACTAAATGAATAAGCAAACAATAAAACATAATCAAAAATTAAGTAAGTAAACAATCAAGCACAAGTTTTTATGTAGGCAAAACCAATTGCCCCTTTAAAACTAGAATTTTAAAGCATCTTAGTAACATCAGGCTGAAAAACAAAGACAATGCTTTGTCTCAACATATTATGACATTTCCAGGGCATAATTTCCAGTTTATGGTGTTAGAAGCTTTGATCTATACCCCAAGGAGAGGTGATCTATGTAATCAAACCGAGCTAGCTGAAAGTCGTCGGATAGCAGATTTACCAGCTGATAGAACACCAGGCCTTAATGGCGTATTTCCTTTAAAGCCCTTATTAGTAGGACAAAAACTGATTAAAAAGATTGGCTAAAGTTTTTTCATGATGTCACGGATGAACTGATGTTTGATTAATTTCTGTTCTTTTAAATAGTTACTTAGAACTGAGTATAATATGATCTGAAGAAGCCACTAGCTGAAAGCGCATATCACTCAATCCTACTACAAGAGTTTTATTGCATATGTTCACATTAAAGTTTTATTTGTATAGCACTTTAAATATTCATACACATCCATGGTGGCTTAGCTTTGTTTTAAAGTTGGATATACTTATTAAATGAGCATGCACCACTTAGAAGAACATGCATGCATAAAATCTAAATATGCATCCTGACTGACTCATGCCTCTAAGCAAGTCAGGAGAATTGGGGACAAAGCTTGGAAAATCTGGCAGAATACAAAACTCCCCCAAACTGCCAGGCCTACAGCTGTTTATGTAAACAAATACAGGCACTTAGGGGGAAAAAAAGGAGAAAAATAATTACAAGGTAAACTTTCAGAATACTTCCCAGAGTAATCAGCTTTCAAAGTGATAACGTATAAGAAACCAGCAAACCTCCATCATTATAAACTAGTAAGAAACCTTAGTAAGAATAGCAAAACTATTCCAAACTGCCAGACCTACAACTCTCCATGGAAATAAAAAAGGACCTTGTAAAAAGGACAAAAATAATTACTGGATAAACATTCAGAACATTTCCCAGAGTAATCCAACCTCCTTCACCCTGGCAGAAAAAATCCAACCCAATC
>NC_056727.1:441736234-441791234 GCF_019279795.1 Protopterus annectens
GTGTAGAAAACAAGTCTTATGCAGATTGCTTCAAAGCTTTGTTCTTATACTCAGTCTCCTACAGGCAGGAGAGATGTGACCTATGCTTCACCAACAAAGCACCCTCTGACCCACCATTAATGGACATGTTGCACATCTGTAAAACAAACAGCAACAGAAACACTCTATCCATGGATCTAAACCTCGCCTGCAACCTAAATAAGACATGCTGATGGAACAGGTATTTGTCTCACAGGCTGCCTCTGCTTTGGAATACATATAGAGCAGAGTTCTTCCCTAAACTTATTCAAGCAAAATTTGGATCAGTGGATGGGGAGCTGTAAATAAATGTTCGATCTCTCATACCTAAGTCATATATACCTCCACAAAACATATGGAACCAATACCTATTTAATATTATTTGGTAGCATGGCCAGGCTTAAAAATATCATTCATTAGAACAGTATTCTACTATCTATATATATATATATATATATATATATATATATATATATATATATATATATGTGTGTGTGTGTGTGTATGTGTAAAATATATGTATTTACTTATATACTTAAAGGTATTTTTGGAGGAAAGTAATGACTAACTTCTGAATGCAAAGTGAAGCTTATTCCAAAATCTTGAACGGTATTGTATAATTTGTCACTTCTTTCCACGTTAACAGCATTTCTTTTTAGCTTTTGGTTCTCTTATCTGATATTAGTAGTCCCAGTAAAGCATTCCATGCAAAGATTTTTAAATATAACCAGATCACACATTGTAGTATAATCCAGGCAGAGGTCATTTTAAAGTAATAGTGATTACAGAGTACAGAAAAAACATTTAAAATGTGATGACTTTACTTTTCTTCTATTTTTAATTTTGACAAATTTCTTCTATTTTTAATTTTGACAGAAACACACTTGTAAGCTATATATAAGCTTTGTAAAATGTGTAACAGAAAACTGTGTTGTGAAGTTGCATTTATAAAATAATAGGAGAACTGCATTTGTACTTGCATTTTATTTATTTATTTTATGCATTTGTTTTACATTTGTTAACTGGGATAGCCCGACTGGACACAGGTCCATTTTCAGCGGAGGCCCGGGGAGAAAAGCTCCACATGTGGATAGTTACATAAGAGTTAAACAGTAGCAGATTTATACAGTCACATATAGATACCAGTACAGAATTATAGGATTATATGCACACTTGGAATACATACATACTTAAACTTAACAGTGTAGTTTTCTTGTTCGACCTTAGACATTTTTAGTGGTACAAGGCTGAGAAAGGTAGCGTGTCATTCAGTAGTACAATACATATGAGAATGAGACTAAGTCTGAAACATTGACTATTTTACAGAATGCCAGGTAGTGAAGAGAGTGGTAAGCTGGTTAGTCAGGGTTGGTACAGGGGCACAGCCAGTGACTTTTTAGGAATTTTTGGAGAGATGTTTTAAATTGGTTAATAGTCTGGTTTGCTGTAAGTTCGGCAGGGAGCCGATTCCAGATTGTTCCAACAGAGTTGCAAAACAATGAGTCACCTGCTGAGTTTTTAGATTTAACAGTTTGTGCCAGTATTTTGTCAGAAGACCAGAGAGTTTTTAGGTTACTGTAAGGGGTAATTATATTTTTGAGTATGGGTGTGCTTTCATGGAGGACTTTGTGGGCTATTATTAATTGATTATAATGGATTTGAGAGGGAAACTCTAGCCAGCCTAGAGATTGTAGGTTAATACAGTGGTGGGTTCTATATGCTGAGCCTGTGGCAAATCTGGCTATGGTGTTGTAGCATCTATTGAGTTTATTGAGGTCAGATTTACTCAGGTTTGTATAGATTGGGGAGGCATAAAGAAGGGTTGAAAGTAAATGTGTTCGGGCAATAACTGTCCTAGCAGTTGGGGTTAGAAATGCCTTAATTCTATATAGAGATCCTAGCTTTTTGTTGACTGTTTTAATGGTTTTGTCAATGTGAGCGTCAAACTTAAGGTTATTGTCAACAATTACACCTAGTAGTTTTGTATTACTTTCTGGGGAAATTATTGTGCCATTATTAGATATTATGGTAAATGATGGGAGTGTAGCTTTCCGGGTGGGTGTGAAGAGTAGCAGTTTTGTTTTATTTGGATTCAATAGAAGACGCCTGTCAGTGAGCCAGTTTTCTACTACATTGAAAGTATTTTGGGTTAAGGTCTGCAGGTCTAATGGGGAGGTGGCAGAACAGATTAGGGTAGAGTCATCTGCATATTGAATGCAGGTTACTTTGGGGATGACTGTATGAAGATCATTAATGAAGATGGAAAATAGGAGAGGTCCTAGTATAGACCCTTGAGGAACTCCAAGGGTGACTGGCAGTAGGGAAGAAAGGCTGTCCTTCCATAGCACAGCTTGTTGTCTGCCACTTAGGTAGGACTGAAACCAGCGTATTACTAGGCTGTCTATGGCAAGAGGTTTTAGTGTTTAAATGAGTAGCTGGTAGTTTACCATATCAAATGCCTTAGATAGGTCAAGAAAGACAGCAAAGGAGGGCGTATTATTATTATGGATTTGATTTCTTGTCTGAGAGAAGGATAGAAGGGCTGTGGTGGTACTATGGTGGGGTCTAAATCCATGCTGGGAGGGAGCTAGGAGATTGTGCAAATTGAGGTAATAAAGGAGTTGCTTGTGGATACATTTTTCCACAATTTTAGCCAGAGGGGACAGAATGGCGATGGGCCGGTAATCTGATAGATCAGTGGAGTTACCCCCTTTATGGAGAGGAATTACACAGGAAATTTTCCAGATGGAGGGGATATATGCTTCAGAGAGGGTTCTGCTAATTAATATTGAGATGGGATACGCTATTGCATTTGCAGCCTTTTGAAGATATTCAGCCGGGACTAGGTCTGCTGAAAGGGTAGTGGGTTTCAGTTTCTTGATTAAGGATCAGATAAATGCTGTTGGTACAGGTTGAAAGTTAAAGGATGGGTGGGTATTGGATATGGAGTTAATAGGGTCTAGGTTGTTGTGGCCTAGTTGGTTGGCAAGGGATTGTATAGTTTCCGTAAAGAAGGTGTTGAAGGTGTTGGCAATATTTTCTGGAGGCTTTTGGAGGAGAGACGCAGGGGTAGGGGTAGTAGTATTACCTGGATAGAGATAAGCTAAACCAAAATCTTTGTGGTCGATTTTGATGTTTATGTTGCAGGTTACAGTAATAGTCTTTTTTGTCTAACATTATAGACTTCTTAGTATAATTTATTAGCTGTTTATATACTAGTTAATCCTTAGGGTTTTTATTGGTTTTCCAAGATGACCAGGCTTTATTTCTAATCATGATTTTTTTTGTATAGTTTCTTTGGACAGCCACAATGCTACTTTTTTCTTTGTTCTGATGGTCCGGGTGGGTGCATGATTGTTAAGGATTGTAAGAAATGTGGAGTTAAAGTGTGATACAGCCTCATCTAGTGGGAGTAGTTTTAGTCTATTCCATTTACATGTTTGAAGTTCTAATTGGAATTTGGTTTGATTGAAGCTCTAATTGTTCCTGATAGTTCTGAAGCTAGGTATTTGAGGGATATCATTTTGTATATATGTTAGGAGGTGATCACTTATTTTCTCTGGTTGGGTGCCTGCCTTATACATTTGGGGAGGGTTATTAATGAGAATCCAATCTAGTATGCTTTCTTTGTTATTGGGCTTACTAGTTCTGGTGGTGGAGATTATGACTTGGGAGAAACCATATAGAGTTATGTGGGTAGCAGGGAAGTCTGAGGAGCAGGTGTTCCAGTCTATATTAAAGTCACCTAAAACAATAGTTTCTTGTGTGGAGTTTATGGACAGCCACTGTAGAATGTCTTCAAGGATATTGGTGTTGTTGCCAGGTGGGATATAAATGCAGCCGATGTTTACAGATTTATGCTGGTTAATTTGTAGTTTTGTAAAGAGTATTTCAGCTTTATCAGCTTGAGGAACTTGTGGAGAGTTGGAAATAGTTACATTAATTGAAGATTTATATAAGACAGCTACCCCGCCTCCCTTCTTAGAGTTGCGGTCCAGTCGTATTATATTGTAACCTGGAGGAGTAACTTCATTGTCAGTGGTGGATGGCTTAAGCCAGGTTTCTGTAAGACATAGTATATCTGGGGAGTGTACTGCTAAGAGGGCATGCAAGTGATGGATTTTATTATTTAGGCTTCTGATGTTTAGGTGGCAGATGAGGAGAGAGGTAGAGGAGATGTTTAAGTTTTGCAGGCTAGAGGGGATATTATATATTGGGTTGGATGCTTCTGATGGGGTTGGTCCTGGGTTGGGGTGGATGTCCCCATCCATTATGAGGTTAATTTGAAAATAGATTATTCGTTTTTGAAGTTTGAATAATAGTTTGTAGTAGTGTTTAGTTCTAGGGTTAACATAACTGACTCGAATGAGCTGTTGAGTTATTGTAATATGGGAGTTGGAAGGGAGGGGGAGTAGTGGCTGATTAAAGTTATGTGAAAGAGCATGAGTATTCGTCTGTGAAATGGGGTAGTGGGAGCCTGGAAGGGAGAGATGTTCATAAGCTGTGATAAAATACGTAATTATCAGCATGGGTAAAAGGTAGTAGGAGGGTTTTGAATTGAAAGTGGGGTTGAGGCTTGTAGAAGCATTGAAGAGGTTTTGTGACTTACAATTGTTTAAGAATGGGGGTGGGAGGGTAGTAGATGAGGGTAGAGTAGAGAAATAGGGAGGATGTTGTGGTTAGGGTGGGTCTAACAATTGCTGATTGGTTCTATAATTAAGGGAGTGGCAGTTGTGGCTATAAATTTAGCACATCTAGGGGCAGGAGGAATTTGGGGGCAGGGTGGGGAGCGGAGTGAGCCAGATTGAAGCAAGGGCAAGTGTAGCGGGGCTAATGCAAAGAAACCAGCTAGCAGTGGGAAACTATCAACACATTAAGTACAATGAGGCTTTTTTTATTTGTTTGTTTTAAATACTTTCTTACCCTTGTTTTTGCCTTCAGTATACAATTTTTACGTAGTATACTGTTAATAATCACTTTTTCCAGCCTTTTCTCACATTAATCTTTCTTCTGCCAATTGCCTGCTATTTTTGTACAGAGCTCGAGTTTAAACCCCTGCTTCAGGTTAATGCTATGTAATTTCTAGTTTTATATGTTTTATGCAGGGAGCTCAACTGTTTTTCCTTAGTTAGTATGATTAAGCTCAGTTTCTGAGTGCTAAAATCTAAGGCAGACAGCTGGGCTACACAGCCTACAGTAAAAATGAGCTTTGTTCTGTGTCTGAATTAATTTATGCTAGTAATATACCTAGAAACTTAAATATGTTCACTAGACAGTCCTTAGATATAGGAGTAACCCAGTTTAGTATTTTAGGGTTGATTGTGGGGCTTTGAGGGATTACTGGTAGTGCTGTAGACCCAGTATGGCTAATCAATATAGTACATACAGATAATATTAATCTTGGCAGATCTTTTCAGAGATGAGGGACAGTGCAGGAAAGTTTCCAGTTAGGTTTCAGCAGGGGAGGTGTCCCTCTGGCGTTCAAGCCTTTCAGGGATCTAGCAGATAGAGGGGACAGAACCTGATGATAGATGCATATGTTAGTATATATGCTAAGTAGCAGATCCTTCAGCCTGTAGAATATAGCACTGTTAAGTATATGTATTTTCTATACAGCAGAGCAGCAATAATCATAGAAAATGGCCAAAACACAGTCAGACCAACCCAGTAGTTAACACATTTCAAAGCACAATGGATTATGTAACTGGATTTGCAATATGTAGGTTTCTGTGACATGAAAACATGAATAAACCAGCAAGCATTCTCTTTGAATGAAAAAAAGGAGAAGAATGTGTGGAATGTGTTGTGACGCCCATGCACTGGTCCAGCAATCAAGCAGCCTCAATCCTCACCCCTAACACCAGTGAGGGATGTCTACATTGGGAAGGATAACAAACACATACACAGTAAAGTACAATTTCCCTTAAGAGCACATAAAGATCACAGTCAGTCTGTGGCTGGTTTCTCCCTTTCTTTCCAGATCCCCAGTAAGACTCCCCACTGGCACAGCTATAGAGTAGGGTCTTTAGCCAGGGTCCCAAGCCAAGTCCTCCTAGCACTCTCTCTGTCCAACCAGCGCTTTGTGTCCCTGCCCAAGTAGCTCACACACACACACACACACACACACACACACACACACACACACACACACACACACATACACACATTTTGAGATATGATTTATATACAACCACACAGACATTCCTGGGGAAGGCTGGCACAGGTTCACTAGCTGTGCCCCTTCTGTCCAGGCTATAAGGTAGTAATCACTGCCATCAGGACCCTTACTTATCAGCTACTAAAAAGGCCTTTACCAAAGGGTGTCCAATTATTACTATGCAATAATATTATCCAAATGGTAAGTGTGACTGAGCAGCAAGGCTTATTTGGAGTGGCTTTGTACAGTATCACTATACACATACAATGTACTGTAGAGCTTAAATTACCTCTACACAAAACAGCCGCAGTTGAAAGGTTTAAAAATATTTAATAAATAATAAAAACACAAGACAAATCTCCACAATTCAACACAGTGCAAGGCAAGATTTCAGAGATCACAGCAAAATGCTTAAAATAATACTGTAGAATAGTCTGACATAAAATATAGAAAGCAGCTAGACTAAACTTACTATTTTCTATCTACTTCTAGAAGAGACACTAAAGTCTAAGATCCTACTTACATACAGACAGAGCAAAGCAAGTGCTAGTGAGTGGTTAGTTCTGAAGACAAATGCAAAATGCTCTCTCTCTGTCCTTTACAATGATAATACATCCTGCGGACTCATTTTAGATCACATAATTCTTAACAATTCTCTGGTTTCTCAGGCTAACAGAAACTCTACATTAACATTTTTTAGTAAGCTTGCACCTGGTCAGGAAACTACAGCAATTAAAGACATTATATATGTAAAATCTAGCAATTAACTCTAGTCTCAAAACAATAGAAATAATCTGCTGGTTCAGACACCACGGCTCCCAGCCCTGAGATCAAAGCAGTCATAAAAAGCTTGATTTATCAGCTTTCTTACAGCAGAGTGCACTGTTGTTACATTTTTGCAGTTCAACATCTAATACTGTCTTTTCACATTTAAGAGAACAAGCCTGTGGTTTATATTAATATTTAAAAATGACAGAATTATCTACAAAATTCCATCTAGCTAGTGCACACAAATTTAGTTCACTAACCAGTTTGCCAAATGCAACCTGACCTCAAAAGCATACAGGGAATATAAATTGCTGCCCTGGGAATAGGCTTTCAATATCCATACCTTGATTAGGGCTAAATACTGACCACTTATAGAGTTAGTCTTTGGTGTATCACCCAGGCCCGTTTCTTACCACTATCTTTCTGTGAACCATACATATTTCAGTGACCCTTACCCACAGTTTCTACCTTTCAAGTAAATTATTATTTACACACACACACACACACACACACACACACACACACACACACACACACACACACACACACACACACACACATAATTCCCAGGAAGGTTGGTAGAATTCTTTAACTGTCTACAGCTTTCATCCTGACAATGTAGTGCTGCCTCAGTTCTAGATTACTGAGTTGGAGTCCTACCAGTTACCTTTTCACTCTTGATTTATAAACAGTAATAAACACAAAATACTAAAATGCAGAGAGATCTGGCCAATTAGATACCCGCAACATGGCAAGATATAGTGCTAAATAATATTCTGTCCACAAATAATAGTACATAAATACCCATCACACAATGTTAAATGTGAATAAATAAAAACTACTTAGGCAATAAAAAAAGTCTAGCTACTGCAGAGGCAAAGACAGTAACATAAAACACTAAAAAAATAACCAGCTGCATAGAAAGACTATTTAAAGTAAACCTGTTACTAGTCTAGATAAATGTTCTATCCATCTCTAACTGAAAGAATACTGAGCTCTTAGCTGTACTAAGCAGATTACAAAATAGCAAACTTATGCAGATGTTGTCACCTTAAAGTCTTCCAGCAAGGCTGACAAACTTTCTATACTGGCTTCAGTGCAAAATATATATTCTAACCCATCTCCTTTCCCAGAGACAACAGAGGTGTAGCCAAACAGGTTTTGCCATATTCAGACCCCACTCCCTCGGGGATGCAATGGAGCAGTTTCACATCATGACTTATTTCCCAGTTCTGTTCTGCTATTTGGAGAGTCTTCTAATTGCATTTTTATTGCCCTTGGCTTCCTGCCTCAGAAAGGCAGAAAGTTACACTTATTTTTTCGTTACACATGTGAAGATATGTTTGGCAATAACTGTATGACTCAAGAGAATATCCCTCTAGTGGCCATCAGACCTCCTTTGGGCAGTGGGCTAGATTCACGGACAATAGCTTCTGTCCCTCTCATATCTTTCTTTGTCAGTGGTGAAAATCAAACCCAGTCAATTCCAGCTCAGTCACCAGAAATGGTGGCAGTGTTGAGGGTATTGGAATTGAACTTTCTTAGCATGTCAGTTAGAGCACAGTATTCAGGCTATGAGCTCTTAATGACAAGCTTCATATTGTCCAAGTTTTGATTTTATTAGCTCCAATTTCCCTAGTGAGTGACACTGAGCAAGTCACTTAAACAGATAGTGCTTTAAGGTAATTGGAAAATGGGGCTATGTTCTTCAATAGTCTGCAGGCCTGCATGTCTTGTAAATGCCTGTGAACTTATGTAAAGCAAGTCTGTCAGCAAAGGTGTATGCGTACCTTTAATGCACAGAGGTTTAGTTTTGCACAGCAGTTATTTTTTTAGTAAGATTAGTGTAAGAACAGACAAAATTGAGCTCTTCTGACAATGGCATTTAGCTGACTAAGGAACGTAAAGCAAAAGGAATCCCAAGTGCCAGCATGTCAAAGGAAGAGATAATGTTAGACTTGTCTGCAGTTAGCCCACTAACCTTGTAGACAGCCTAGTAGGTATGTGCATGTGCAGGAGGCAAACAAAATCTACCCCAACAGAATTACATAAAAGAGTACTTGAGATGAAGTGCCTGAAACTCAAAGTAGCTGGAGATGTATAGAGAGCAGGAGCAAGCCAATAAGACAGAGAAGCACTGCCAGCACAAATGAGAGATGACCTTCGTTTGTCTGGGGCAGACAGTATAAAAAAAAAACTCTTTCCCACAGTATAAAGAGGGAGATGATTTTGACAGTTTTATGTGGATATTTGAACGGGTGTGTAGTCAATACCAAACTGGACAAGGGCAGTGGGTAAGGTTTTTAACTCCCTTGCTCTTGCATAAAGCAATGTTTTCATTTTCCAAATTTAGTGAAGATGACTTTTTAATTATGTACAATTTAAATAATGTTTAATAACATGTTTTAAACTGCTTCCTGAAATATACAGAAAGAAGTTCAAACAGCAGAAAAAAATCAAAGATGACTGTGTGAAGGAATCTACTGCATAAATCAGTATTTACCTTCATAAAAAGGCTAGTGCATGTATGGTTACTACATTTGAAATGCTTGCAGATCTTTTGGTAAGGGGAGGTAGGAAGGGGGACCTCTACCTAACAAGCAGTTTGCAACTACATGGGAGGGGGTAGCCAGCACTGCACATAGATACAAGTGATGTCATGTCTGGATGCTAAAGCCACCATAACAAGCTCCACAGTGAAAAAGGGGAGAAACAGAGGTTGTGATACATGCCCATGATTTGAGATTAAATGTTACAAGTACAACCAAAAGGGGTATATGTGACCTTAATTTCTCCTAAGCCAGGATGGGGAACAAAGGTCTCAGGAAGCATCAAGCAGAGTGAGCACTATGATGGTGGTGTATTGTCTAGAGACAACAGCTATACCAAACTATCACAAAAGTCTGTATTCTATCCAGATAGAGAAGAAGAGGAAATTGCCAACAGACATACAGCCTTAGACATAACCATTGCTAGGCCTGCAGTGGTTAAAAAGGAGTAATACTTACATGGACAGCCCACTCCTGTTAGGAAACCAGGAAGGAAATTATTTGGTTACTTTTGGTCAGTTTATCTGAATAGGGAACGGGGAATGGAAGTAAGTAGGTAGCTGTGTTTGAAGATATCCCTGCAAATGTTTTAATAGGAAATTACTGTGGCTTTACAGCAGCTTGTGTGCCTGCAGTTACATGCAGTCGGGCATGCAGGAAACACACAGGGATGGTACCAGTTGGGAGACCCAGCCAGAGCACATACCTTCAACCAGGGTGACTGATGTGGGTAGTTCAGAGGGGCAGATGGTTAGGAGCTGTAAACTGAACCCCAGCAGTGGAAATGTGCGGGAATTCCCCTGGAAGGAGAAACTTCAAGGAGAGAGGAAGGTAATAGGAGTTAGCCAGAATTTGAAGCACCATTGGCAAAAGTTTCTAGACTTCCTTTGGAAAGGGAGCTGGAAAGAATCATAAAAAATGTGTTGAGGCATGCTCAGCTCTCAGACCCTACATTAAGGGATCTAAGGGAGGTAGCCAAGGAGGTTCCAGATACTCAAGGGCAGGGACGAGTCCATATACCATAACAAAGGAGTAGATGGAAAAGTAATACAGCAGAGTAGGCAGTTCCTAAGGCCTACTGACAGGCCCTTCTGGTCATAACCCAAGGTATTTCTTTGCAGTCAATATGGGCATAAAGTGTACTGAAAGGTAGTTTATACATATTTTTTGGCTAAGTATAACAGGGTACTGCAGGACTTATCAGCAATGCCAAAGTGTTGACAAGGAAGAAGTCAAAGCTGCTTTGTAGCCTTTTTTTTGTTATTGGGTAATGATTTCAGAAGACAGGTATGGATGTTGTGAGACCTCTAAGTACCCCAGAGTTCCACAGTTGAGAAATATATCCAAGTGATGATGCACCTAGATATCCAGAGGCAATGACTCTGACTTCTGTTAAAGCAGAAGATGGCAAAGCTTTGCTAGATATTTTCATCAGGTTAGGCTTTCCTACAGAAATACTGACAGATGTGCAAACTTCATGTCACATCTGCTGGCCTGTCTGTTGAAGCATTGTAGGGTAAAGCATTTAAAGGCTACTCCTTACCATGTACAGGACAGTGGTCTAGTGGAGAGGGTAAATTTGACGCTAAAGATTATGTTAAAGCCATTTGTATACCAGTTCAAGAGGTAGTGAAACAAATACCAGCCCAAGTTTCTCTATGCACACGGAGAGGTGACCCCAAAATTTACATTTTTTGCCCTTCAAGCTGCTGTATGGATACAGGGTGAGGAGATTCCTGTATTTAACTTATGAGTGGGAAGGTGAGTCTGATTCCCACAAGCTGTCACTTGTGGAATATGCACTAAACTTCGTGACTCGTCTTAGGGAACTTATGGAAATGGCCCAGGAGCACCTGTTACAAACAGAACAGCATAAATGAGGCTGGCATAACAGGGCAGCCAGAGCTAGAGAGCATCCTACTGTGTAGCAGGTGATTTGTTTTCCTTTTAGACAGAAGCTGCAGGTCCTAGTTAGAATCTTTTGCCATTGAGAAAAAGTAGAGTAAAGTTAACTATATGGTGGAGTTACCAAGCAGGTGGCAGAAGCACAAACTCTACAATGTTAACATGCTAAAGCACTAACATGACATAGTGGCCCTGTTCTTCAGTGTCTGTAGTGGGTTGCAGAAGGAACCAGGGTATGATATGGTGACAGACCTAATAAAACACAAAAATAGCAAGGGATGATGAAATGATCACAACCAGCTCTTCGGACAAAAAACACAGGTTTATTAAGTAAGCGCTTTCGGAGGGAACGTTGTCTCTCCTTCATGGAGTTCGAATGGTGACAAACCTCCTTGATTAGGCTCACTCTGACAACTCTGGATGATGTAGCCCTGTTTCAGCTGCTATATTCCACCCAGGTTCAGGAGATTTGAGCTGTGCTTAATGAATTTGGTTATAGGTTTACTGGTAAACCAGGGTATGCCCACCTGGTGAAGCAGCATCTGGACAAGGGACCCTAACAGCCCTCAACCAAGCCCTTTACTGTGTGCCTGAAAGAGACAATCCTGGAAGAAGAACTGCAGGAAGTACTTTACTGGGGGCAGTCAAAGAGTCCAAAGAGTAAAGGAATACAATTTAATTGCAGTAATAGGTCAAATCCCAGGAGTACATACAGTGAAGATTGCAGGGTAGGCAGTATGATCACTCCAAAGCAGAGTTCTCTTGTAAAGTTTGAAGCAGTGTTCAGTTGCTTGGTTTGAGGTTTAGATGGTTACCAGGAGGAGTAGTAAGTTGGCAGGGTGTATATCACAAAATCAAAAGCTGACAAGTTCGAAGCTCAAAACTTCGAACTTACAACCTCGAAAACGGAAGACATCGAAACGTAAAGCGGAGATTGCCATAGAGTGTGGGAAGGGAAGATTTCCCTTTACTGTACTGTAGTGTGATCTTGGAGTTGGTATATTTAAGTAGTGGGGGTGTGGGGGGAGCAGAGGGGCTTGCCTCCCTGCATAGAGTGATTTTTGTGTTGTTTTGGGTGTTTAGTATTTTTTTTTCACGTTCGATGTTTTCCATTTTCGAGGTTGCCAGTTCGAAGTTTTGAGCTTCGATATTATCAGCTTTCGATCATGTTATATAAACCCAGTTGGCAGGAAAAGGGGGGGATGAGATGCTGAAAAGAGAAAAGTAATCCGTTAAGGGGAATGCAGGGGAAAAGAGAAAACAGCAGGGGATATGAATGGCTGTGTGTGTGATTGCGAGTGACGATGAGTATACTTACAGAGCAAAGATAACACACTTAACAAATTTCACACAGCTTACATAGAGGTAAGAATACTGACTTTGCATTGCAATGTTTCAAGCGAGAACAATTGCAGACACTAAGCCATCAGTCCTTTAACAGATCGCTCAAACCATAGAATAGCCGTAAGCTAAAAGTAACCTATGAGTACATCTACATAGTGTAGTAGTAACACTTAAATAATAGAATAAAACAAATAATTCAACTTGCCTGGCATACACGCATTGCAAAGCACCTGATACCTGTGGGGACCACTGCTAGACTGATTTGAAAAATAGTGCCCTTCTCAGGTAGTACTACTACTTGTAAACTTTCTATAGGGGAGCAGCACAGTCTCAAAAAGGTAGACCCACCTCTGGCAGAGCCGAGGACCTTGGGTGTAAATAAAAACAATCAATACCAAAGTTAGGAATCACTTGCCACCTCAGTGTTTCACTACAGTGCATCTTTTGTGCTGCAAGCTTATACATAGTCAAGGTGTAGTGGACAAAAAAAGTACAAGCACAAAATGGCTTGCTCTTTGGAGTGCTCTAGGGTCAGAGACCTAGCACATTATGTATGTGGTTAGTGTGCTGCGCGGTTGGGGTGGCCTAATTAGTATGTAGCAGAATTTGTTTGTGGAAACTGATTAATATAAGCAGAATTAGGGGGGGGGCAGGGATGCTAGGAAACAGACAGTTTGGTATCAGTATCCCAACACACTTTGTGCACGCCTCAGCAGTTCAGCAAGTTAAGCTAGAAATAGGCAGTAAACAGAGGTGAATAAAGGAATACAATTTAATCACAGGTTCTTCTTTCGGCTTTTCCTGGTTAGGAGTCGCCACAGCGGAACTCCGGTCTGCTAATGATTGGCAGTAGATTTTTACAGTGCCGAGGTGCAGGCTCGATGCCCAACCTTCAATGAAGGCACACCCATTCATGCATGTCTTTCAAATGCAACTCGACCGCGGGGAGGACAGACAGACTCCACACAGAAGGCGCTCCAGCCGAGAATCGAACGGGAAAACCTCTTGCTGTGAGGCGACAACGCTACCGCTGCACCACTGCGGCTTAATACAATTTAATCACAGTAACAGGTCAAATCAGATGAAAATTGTGAGGAATTGGATAATTCTACCAGCCTTTCCTGGGAAGTGTGTGTGTGTGTGTGTGTGTGTGTGTGTGTGTTAATAATACTTCATTTAAAAGGTAGTTTCCTTCAGGTACAAATGCTGCACTGCTTTTGTCCTTCTACATTAGCAAGCAGTCTGCCAGTTCCAGTCCACTGTTCTTACTATCCTCCCATCATCAGGCATGGTACATTGGCCATTGCTGTGTAACTTACCTCTGTCTCACTTGTCCCTTCTGTGGTTTATCTATTAGGGGGCTACAGGTTGGTTCATATTCTGACTTTCTAATTAATGCTGACTGCCCTTTTGCTAGCATCCAGTGATTCAACTATGTACAAAGATCACCTGCTTGAAGTCTTCTTAAAGAAGAATGGGGGTAGGGAGACTGACAGGAGCTTCTGGGTGAGACATAATCTCCAAATTACTTCAATACTGGGCAATAACATTTTGTAAAGGTTTTGTGCTAGTGTGTGCCTGTTAGAGGTGGTCTTCTAAAGTTCAGACTACTCCTCTTTTTGACACTACCATGTTAGGAACACAAAGTTCTACCAGGAAGACCACTTACAGATTGGAAGGGGGTCTCACTTTTACCTGTCTCTAGTCAACAAAATAAAATTCTATACTTGGTGTATGCCCGTCTCTAAATATACACAGAATATTCAGATTAACTATGCATAATATATGTCACCTGGACCAGGTGGCACAAAGTTAGTCTGTGTTAAACAAGGCACAAATTCTCCTCTTACTACCAGTCTCAATATAAAGTCTTATTTGGCTATAAAAGCCAAGTCAACCCGGACAATTTTAGCTCTACACTAACCAGTACAGGTAAAATGCTTAGTTTGGTCACAACTGATTGACTTGATCTTTGCTCAGTGGCATAAAAAGGCCAAGTATCCAACCCAGACCTTAAACCCTTGAGCCTACCCTGAGAACACTTAAGTCATCCTGCCCTACTACATCTCTCTATACTTTCGAGAACATGGAAGAACACTGTTTACAAAATATGGAAAAAAAAACAGATATTTTATCTGATATAAATTTTACTCTAACATCCACAATTCCCCTAATTTCCACGTGGAAGATGTTCCAAAACTATGCACTAAACTATACTACAAAACAATATTAAATTGTGAAACCAATAGTTTATTATTAATGATACATTATGATATTTTAGCACGCCACTTGTAATGTCTGCGTCTATAATGCCCCATTTGAACAACGAAAGCCTGGCTACACATCAGAAAAGTAGAATTAAAAAAAAGTTATCTTGATGATTTTTTACTGTCTTAACAATTGAGGTCACTTGACTACAACTCCCAGAACCGGCATACACCAAAAAAAAAATGCACTCATCGCTCGCGTAATTGGCCACAAACTCACACACTGACGTTAGACTGGCCAATGATTGAGGCATCTCGGATGAAAAAGCATCTCATTTTTTCTTTTATTAGTGATTTAAGAATGATTGATAGCTTCTTGTTCAGTAACTTACGTGTCCCTTGAATGTGGAGGCGGACATAGAGTGGGTAGGCGGTGCTCCGTGTGGAAGCGTCTCGCCAGCTCAGAGAAAGTGCCACGACTCCACAGTGAGGGCTTTACGGAGTGCAGGTTTTTATTTAAGATCTGGAAGATTTAGGATCGAGCTCTCTCATAGCTTAAAAAGTTTCATTTTTTTACTGAACTGGATTATTATTTCTGTGCTGAATCCTTTCATCGCCTTATTTTAATTTGTTAGGTAAGGAGATCAGAATTTTGGAGTTGTTAAACAAATATTGTTAAATGACACATTGGGTTATATCAAAACTGGATACAGTAATGAAGCAGTTAACCGGGATGACTGTACTGAAGTTGATGATTTGCTTGGACTTTTGAGTTGTAGCTTTTGTTTTTTACCTTGTCTTTAAATATAGTATTGCATGTGTTATTTTATTTTTTTTGTCCAGTGGACTAATTGAAGCATCTAGTAACATTTTCGTGGGACTGCGATGCTACCTTTTGAGTGGTCTGCCTTAGTGGGGGAGGTGGTTTTTGAAGAACTGAAGTATGTTAAAGAAAACTTTGGACTTTTTGTGACGCAGGCCATTCTTCATCATTTAACTTCTGAAAAAGTTGGTTGTGGGTGGTGACTGAGAGAACCGCTAATTGTAAGAATAAAAGAACAATTGAACTGATTCAGAACGGTCTTTAGAAGAAAGCTGCAATGTAGGGGTTTAGCTGGTGGTTAAGCATTTGTGTGCTGTGACTAGAGATCGTGACGCTAAAAAGTAAAAAAAAAATGAACTGTTTGGGAATGCGATGTCGGTCGTAGCAGTGGTAAATCCAACTTTATGCCCCTGTTGTGTTTGTGTGCTGCGTGGACTTGACCCTCTGTGGTAAAATAAAGTAGGTCAGTCCTCAAGAGTTTTGCTACGTGGTACACTTTCTACTGGCTGAACTGTTGACTTTGGGATACATCGCGCTGCCTTTGTGCAGGCTGATTTATTTGCAGTGGCGGATCCCTCAGCCCGTTAGTTGTAGACTCGTGGTTCTTGGAAGGAGGTATTGCCTAATACTCAAGATTTTTTTTTCTGTGTTGACGTGTAAAGGAATCCTATGCTATGATGTGTCTTTTCTGATATTTTAAATGAAATCGGGTCATTCGGGTGCAATAGTTTGCAAGGCACTGCATTCATCCCTTTTTGGGGGAGGGAAAAAGGGTGTAGTATATTGATGCTGCACTGAGTACGCAAGTGGCTCCACTGGCTTGGCATTGTATCCCTAGACATGGGTATTTAGGTGGTATCATTTGTTATCTGGGACAGGGGAATTGCCTAGCTCTTGTCCTGAAATGAGAGTGCCCACCTTTGCACTCGAAACGTTGCAGCATTCTGTTACCGAATGTCAGCATGCATGCAAATGGACAACTGCGGGAATCCAATTTGGTGACTTTAATTTTCTGTTGAAGAATAAAAGTTTCATAGCGCCATTCAACATCTGTTGACTAGATTATCTTCTTTATTACTTTCACTAGAGTGTTCAGGCTCCGATTTCTGTTTCATGAAGAGGAAAACCTGGAACGTGAACACAGAACTTTTTCGAGCTGGAATTCCAGGGTTTAGTAACACAAAGGCAGAACTTCCGATGTTGACTGTTGTTGCCACAATGTGCGCTGATTGACATTCATGCATTTGATGACCAGTTAATTCCACCGTGTCATGGCTCACTTTGTTGGGGGCGTGGTATAGCCGTAGCTTTTGGAATTTTACTCCTTTAAACTTCCACAGTTACCTCTTTGCACCTCATAGTAGTCACACCGATTTGTGTACTGAACTCCATTGCGGCAGGTTTCTCCCCAACTTAACTGTTCTCTTTTTTTGTGGCATGTAAATACAGAAATAAAGAATCATCAGGTTTGATGACTCCTAGATAAACCTCAAGCTGGACAACTTGCGCAAAGCATACGTCACTTCAGAAGTAGCTAATTTGCCGGCTTAGTTTTATACTTGCGTTTCCTTTTTGAATCAAAAGCACCTGGTGACTTTTTGCTGTAATGTTAACGCCTTAGTTATTACTTTGTACAGTATGGTGTATACTTTGTTACATTAAAGGTACTGGTATAATGTTGGTAAACATCTTTTTTTTTTTTTTTTTAGTTGTACTATTTCATGAGTATTAAACCATGCTTTAGAAGTGACGTCCCTTCATGCTGTGTCATTCAAACTGATTTGTGGTGAAAATTAAACTTGAGTAAAACCCAGGGTAAAGTCAGGTTGAGGAAGTGCTACAGCATGAAATAACAAGAATTGCAGAACACACAGTGAGTATGACATAAGTTTGGTGTACAGTGCATGTAGACATTATACAAGATTTGTAGATTGTACATGGTGGTGTTTACATAATTCACTTAACAGTGGATGGAGGCAAAATGTACAGGTGATTGGTATTTTCTTTAAACTTACTAAGGTGGTACAAGAGGAAAATAGTATAGGAATTAAAAACTTAGGAGTGGAGTGAATCCCCTGCAGTGTAGGCAAATCCATGGTGTGAGGAGCTTGGCACGTGTAACATGCAGGTTTTGCACATTTGAGTAAAGTGATAACAGAAAATGTGACATTTGTTCGCACTGAAAAACTGGTTTAAGGACTGTCATGGTTTGCATAGAGAAGTACAGCAGAACATAACTTCAAGCATACACACACACACACACTGTTACTTCTGTAACAGTTCATGTTGACCTTTTACTCTGGTTCCTAATTATGTATAGCTAGTTCTGTAGTAGTTTCTGTTACTAGACTGGACATGTGGTGTATGTATGGCTTCATAGGTTGGTACTAGGATATCTGCCCTAAGGCCTGTGCAAGCTTAGCCATAACAATTCCGTGGAAATATTTTCCCACAATATTTACTTCCCTGGGCTCCTGTCTAGCAGGGCGACTGACATGATCCCCGGGGTAAATTTCCTATCTCCCATCCGGTCATCAAGGTTCCTTTTGAAGAGGGCCAGTGAGGTGCTCTGCTTGACATGTATGGGGAGTCTCTGGGTCAGGAACCTATCCATCCAGCATTTTTTGTTCATTGTGATGATAAGGTTTAGATCCCTGGAGCATGTGGCTCTGAGGGATTGGGATTTCTTTAAGTGTAGCATGTCCAACAGCTCTGGGTTTGACATGGCCTTGTATGTTAAGCAGAGATCGCCTCTGAGTAGACAATATGCCACAGAGTATAGCTGGAGTTTTTTTAGACGGTCAGCATATGGCATCTGCTTTAGGCCTGTGATTCTTTTAGTGAGGTATTTCTGTGGCCTTTTCAGCTGTTGCAGATGTCTTGTGAGGTACATACCAAATGGAGCATTATACTCTATAATGGGTCTAATGAGGGATGAGTACAGTGGGACAGTGACCTCCTTTTTTCTGGATGAAAAGCCCTTAGTGATGAGGTGTGCCACGTAGAAGGATTTCCTGACTGTTGTGGCGATGTGGTTATCGAAAGTGAGACCACTGTCTACTTGTGTCCCTAAGTCTCTCATCACACATTCATAGGTTCATACTAGGCTATCTGCCCTAGGGCATTTATAAGCCTAGCCAGAATGTGTTTGGCTTTCGCCACCCATTTATTTTGCTATGCCCTTTTTCGAGGTTAGTATACTGTGCCTCTGTCTAACAGTGACACAGAAGTGATACCCGGGGTAAACCTACGATCTCCCGTCCACTCATCAAGATTCTTCTTGGAGAGTCAATAAATTCAATGTTTAGTGTCCTGCCACCTATGTGGTAGTTCATGGGTACATGTTTTTTTCCAAAGGGGATGACTGTACATTTCTTGGCATTAAGCTTGACCCCATGGCTCTGGCACCAGGCATCTGTTTCTGTAAGGCCCTTTTGTAGAATATCCACATCATTTGGGGATTCAATAATGACTCCCAGTTTGCAGTCATCTGCAAACTTTGTTAGCCAGAGTCCCTTAATGTTGGCCTGTACTTCAGAGAAGTAGTTGCCAAACCAAGAGTGGTGCCAGGACTGAACCCTGAGGTACTCCACTTGTCACATGTCTGGAGCTGGATTTGGAGTCTGCTACTTTTACAGTCTGGGTTCTGTCAGTAAGCCAGTTGGCAACCCATCGAGTGACGTAGGGATTTATGCCCAGCTTAGTAAGTTTATCTATGATTCCAGAGTGGGGGATGGTGTCGAAGGCCTTGGCGAAGTCCAGATAGGCTGTGTGGACCTCCTTACCCTCGTCCACAGCTCTGGAGACTGATTCAGAGAAGTCAATCAGATTCAGGAGACAAGATCGGCCCTTCACAAACCCAAACTGGGTGGGGTCCAGTGTCTGGAGGTTGCCAATGTCTTTGTTTATAAGTTCCATGATAATGTGTTCCATGCCCTTGTAGATCAGGGTTGTCAGACTGATGGGACGGTAGTTCCTGGGATCCAAGGTGGTTCCTCCCTTGTGGAGCGGGATAACTGTAGCTGTGCGCCACTCAGTGGGCACGAAGCCTGAGGTGAGGCTATGATTAAACATGACACTTAAGTGGGGTGCCAGTTCATTTTGTAGTTCATGTAGTACACAGCCTGGGATGTCCTCTGGTCCCATGGATGCTGTATTGTTAGCTTTGGAGAGTGCTGTTTCTACCTGTGTGACTGTGATTATCGGAATTTGGTAGTCTTGGTATTGAGATGGGCCCTTTAGGGGGTGAGAGGGGAGTGAAGTTGGCACTAAATCGATCTGCCAGGATATTGGCAATATCTTTGGGATCAGTATATTTAATGCCATTCTGTTGTAGTTCAGAGCAGATCTGAGCATTGCCATTTAGATTCTTAACATAACTATAGAATGCCTTGTGGTTGTCTTTGGAATCTTTGGCAATTTTATTTTCGTAACTAGCTTTTGAGGATTTTATGAGGGATCTCAGCTTCTTACTGAGGCTGGTGAGGGAGTTTTTTGCATCCTGGGATTTTCCTCTTTTCTGCAGCAGTTTCTTCCTTCTGTTGTATAGTTTGTTTATAGCAGGGGACCACCAGATTGGCTTGCTTTTTTTGGAGAAGAGCATCTTGGTTCTATTTGGGATGGCACGATTCATGCACGAGTGGATGTGCTAATACAGTGCCTTGGTGTAGGATTCTGCAGTGAAACTTCCAGATCCTGTCTGCGTGGGTGTTGTGAAGTGTGTCACTTCTGACTTCAGTAGCATGAAGTTGGCTTTGGAGAGGTTTTTTAAGGAGGTTTCCTTACTGGGGGGTGGGGGTAGGATGTGGATGCCAAGGGTGATTTGCTTATGGTCAGACCTGACCAATGAGGGGGTGACCACTGGTGCGGAGCATCTATCTCCCATGTTGGTAATGACCAGGTCTAGGATATTTGAGCCCCTGGTGGGACAATAGATTAGTTGATCAAGGGCGTTGGAATTTATGAATTCCAAGAACCGTTGGGAGAAGGAGTTGGTATCCGAGTAGTTTTCCCAATTAATGGCAGGGTAGTTGAAATCACCTAGTATTAGGGTGTTTGGTTGTATCTTAATATTTTCCAGTATGTTTAGGAAGGTGTAGTGAGAATCTTGGGGCATGGTGGGGGATCTGTAGCAAGCTACAATTTGTATTGTAGTCTTACCTAGTGTTAGTTGCACCTGGAGAATTTCAGATGCATTGTGTTGGGCAACTAGCCTGGAGGTGTGAATATCCTTGGTGAATATGGGCACTCCTCCACCTTTAGTGTTTCTGTCTCGGTTTTGTGGCCGAAAAGTGTGGTAAGAATTGTAGCCTGGTATTGCCTTCTTGCGTGTTTATGTTCATGTATTGCTGGTATGATTACTGTAGCAAGGTCTTGACTGAAAAATTACTCTTGCGGTTCAGTCCACTTATCAGCATATAATAAATTGCATGTTCGAACTAGGAACAGCAATAATTGTAACACAGGCATACTAAAGTCTTCTCAGAGGCATCTTGAGAAGTACTGTACCGAAAGGCCAGACTTTTCAATGTGAGAGCTATCTTATTAGAGAAACGGAAGGATGGCAAGTTATTGGGTGGCCAGCTGTTCATTTCAGTACCCTTTGGATTAATGTTGCAAATCCTTTTATACCAATGGTGGGTTTGCCCCACTTCTCAAAAGACTTGCCTTAAATTTGTCCCATATTTTTTCTGAATTTTGTGTTTGACAGTATAACCCCTACATGAAGGCTGTTTGAGGCCAACCACCCTTTCAGAAAAACATACTGCGCACGCATTTTTTGTGCCATCTACCTTTTTATCTTTAGATTGTATCCCCTTTTCTCATGCCGCTCTTTAAGTGACTTGAGTCCTTTTTTATCTAAACATTTCTGTTTTCATGTCTGTCTGTCTTATTCCGGAATATACATTTCATTTTTCTGATCTCTGTTTATGCAGCTTTTGACAAACACTTGCACATTTCTGTTGCTGTGCTCTGAACTGCTTCTGTCCTATAAACTAGAAGATGAGGTCTCTGGAAATGTACCAAATACTTCAGACAGAGTTATAGTGCATCACTGACAAGTTTGTGATGCCTGTTGCTGTTCGTTCTACTGACCCAAATCTCTGGATATGTTCTGTATTACTTTAACTGGGATAGTGGGCTTATCAAGAAGCATCCGTGTTAGCCATACCTAATGATTATAACGTGGAACAAATAAATCTGTAGAGTCAGAGAATGGGAGTAGGTAAGATGACATACTAGACTACAGTTTCTCATCCTTTGTAATGAGAAACAAGTTCATTAATTGTACATAAAGTGTTGGTGTTTCTAGGGGTGGGAAGGGGGTTAACATTGAGCAGGTTGGGAGAAGCAGAAGCAGGTAAATCTTTTGGAAATCTTTTCAGTTTATTGCTGAACTCATGGGGACTTCTAAAGAACATGGCTTTTCAGTGTCAGGCTATTTCTGAATTTATTTTCACTTTTTCTTCTGCTGGCGTTTCATTGTGAGGTTGTTTCTGAAGTTTTTTCTCTTTCTTCTGCTGGCGTTTCATTGTGAGGTTGTTTCTGAAGGTTTTTTTTTCTCTTTTCTTCCTTCTGCTTCTCATCATTCTAAAATGGTGTGGTTAATGCCGTTGCAATATGTCCATCTTGGTTTTAGCAAGGCATGGCATTTGCATTCAAAGACCTGCTTTCCCATAGTTAAGTCATCCTAGTGACCACTCTTGCCATCCACCTCTAGAGTCAGTGTAGATGGGCATACTGATGTTTACTACTGTGCTAGTGAGTAGGGGTTTGGGGGGAATTCCCCAGGATGTTGTAGTACAGTTTGGTTACAGCTGTTTGAAGCACATATTCCATTGATACGTATAGCAAGTGGAGATTCTTTAAGTTCTCAGAATATTAATGTTTGCATTAAATAGTGTGCTAGAACGCCTGATACTTGATTTGATGTTGGACATTGCTGAATTGTATGCTATCAGTGGAGTATAGTCTTGGTGATACCGACCATTTCATACAAGAAACTGTGTTGGAGATTAATGACTGGACGTTTTGGAACAGTGATAATTTTGATATTCTAAAACCGATTTATCTCATGTTTTTATCACATTGATTTTGTGTGTGTGTCTGTTAGAGCCTACATGTTTGTATTTGCACTGTCGGGTGGGTGGGGCAAATTAGAATTTGAAGTGTTATCTTAGAACTCTGTTCATTTTATAAAATTGATCAAAACTGGCTGCATTTGGTGAAGAGAGCACATATATGCTGACTGCATGGGTTTAGAACGGACTTTTATATGTTTTTGGAATTTAATTTTAAAAATTTAAATAGCATTTTCCTGTCTGGAAGTATTTGTTGTACTTATTTCCTTACACAGGGCATTGGAGTAAAGACATCTACTCACATAAGTTTTGGCTGTACAGGTTCGGGAACAAATGTTAATTTTTGTAAATAGTTGCCCAAGTCCTGTAAGAGGAGAGAACTTATTCCCAGAATTCTCTGGCTGTATGCCATGAGGGAAAGTATTGCGTGAATGGATACATCATCCAACTGTTTAGCAGTTAATGTAATATGTTAATGGCACATGTTCAGGGATGATTTTCTAGAGTCCTTGTCGACAGAATTCAACCCTCTGCTCATTGTTTCAGGAGTCGCTGACTGTGCAAGTTCATAGATGGCAATGCCCCTGTGATTTCTAACTTGTTCTCATACTAGGTAGTTTTTAAAATGCAGCTGTCTTAGGTTGACTGTGTTTTTCTCCTTGTTACATCACTCAGTGCCCTTAATGCTGTCTTTCCAACATAGGGAAAATCCGAAACTAGTGTCCCATCATCCTGTTCAGTTTGAACTCTGTGGTGTAGGGAAGTTGTGGAATAATGTGTAAGGAAAATAGTACTTAAAATGTATAGAAGTCTGTGTGGCAGTGGGTTCAAGGCAGTGTGGATTCGGTACAGGAGGTCAGTGCCTTTCTCCCAGTACACAAACTTAAATAAGAGCATGCTTAACAAATCTTGTCAAGTTTAACTGACTAAGATGTTTGATAAAAAGGGACAGTGGGTGTAGTCTTTCAAGATTTCTGCAATACCTTTTTTCATGCTGACATTCAGAAAGGCTAGAGCACAAATTACATTGGTTTGGCAAGTGTTCTAGAAAGGTACCACTAGTAATACAGGGTGTCCATCTTGACATGGAGACATTCTATGACATGCAACTCACCCCTAATAAAAATGTGGTAAGTTCATTTTTACTACTGCATTTGCTGTACTTTGACTGTATTTTGCACCAACTGCTGCTTTTATTAAATTTAAGAAAATATATTATTTAATATAAGGGAAAAAGTGTTTTCTACTGTATTCCGTTGTGTTTCTGTTGGCTGTAGTATAGACAAGATTCAGACCGGCTGAATGCAGCTCTGATTGTGGAATCTGTGGATTAAACACTGAAAATCAGGACCTCTTTAAGAAACCCTCCTGTAGCTTCGTGGCAGGAGAAGTACAGTAGGACTAACTAAAGGTTCCTGGTTCAGGGCTCCGTTTGAGCTTTTTCATTGGTTCAGGGTTCCATTTGAGCTGTTTCATTGGTTTTCTTGTATTAGCTGCTTTGCTTTTGTTTGCGCGTAGCATGCCATGCCTTTGTGCACTGCTATGCAGGGGTGGACACTGTTGGCGGTTATAGATGCAAACTTCTTGCTTGTCAAATTTTCCTTAGCACAGTGTTGGTGCTCCTTCTGGGGTCTATATTACAAAAACAAAAGTCCAAAAATGCCAACATCCTAAAGGTCAAAATTGCAGACCCCGAACACGCTATTGCCCCCCACTCACCCCTCTAAATATATATACCAACTCGGAGATCGCACTGCAGTGAGTTAAGGCCAAATATTCCAATCCTCACTGTACCGCAATCTCACAAAAGGCAGATCGAGATCTGGCATTTCCGACCTTTAGGTCATTCACTGTTTTCAGCTTTCGGCATTCTAATAGGAACCTCTCCTTCTGAGGTTTCTCGCGGTCCTGCTTCACTGCCAGGTGGAACACTAAGCATAGCCTCTGAGATACCATCACAGGTCTCACCCACTTTTTTATTTAGATCTACCTTACCTGGTTCTTCCAGTCCTCTTGCTGTTCAGACCACATTGATTTATTGGGTCTATATTACATTATCGAAAAACATGTATTTGTCGACCAATAAACCGCAAAAACACTAATCTCTGGACAGCCAGTTCACCTAATTTTTTCACAAGGGGAAAAAAATGCTTGGCTGTCATGGGATCATAGGAAGTTACTAGGCTATTGGCCCTGAGGTCCCTATAAGCCTAGCCAAGAGTTTAGCCCATGCATAGACAAATCAGCACCTGATGCCCCTGTCCAGCTGGGACATGGGTGGAATCCCAGGGATATATTTTCTATTTCCCATCCAGTTATCCAGAGTCAGCTTAAAAAGGGGTAGAGAGGTACATTGCTTGACGTGGAGAGGGAGTCTATCCCACAGATAGGGGAGTCTCTTGGACACAAATCTGTGCTGCCAGCAAGTCCTATTGATGTCACAGACCAGGTTGAGGCTGCATGTGCGGGTTACTCGAGTGGAGCTTGACTTGCAGATGTGCAGTAATCCCATCAAGGTGGGGTCCGAGATCGCCTTGTATGCCAAAAATAGGTCACCTCTGAGGAGTCTGTATGAAACAGAGTAGAGGGATAGCCTCTCTGTGTGCGGTAGATTTTTGAGGACCTGGATTCTGGTGGTGAGGAACCTCTGCGGTCTCGCCAGCTGCTGCATGTGCTTTGCGAGGTACATGCCGAATGGGGCATTGTACTCAATAATGGGCCTTTTAAGGGAAAAATACAGGGATGTTATGACCTTCTTGTCCCTGGATGAGATGCCCTTACTTATGAGGTGGGCCATGTAGAAAGCTTTCCGTACAACGGAAGCAACATGATGGTCAAAAGTCAGGCTGCTATCAATCTGGGTGCCCAAATCCCTCACAACTGACTGCATGTTTATCACATTATTAATGTGATAATTTGTGGGGACATCTCTCCCCCCCAAAGGGGATGATGGTGCATTTTTTGTATTCAGCTTGAGGCCATGTTTCTGCCGCCAGTCATTTGTTTGGGTGAGACCCTCTTGGAGAGTGTCCACGTCACTAGGCAAATTGATGACCGCTCCCAACCTGCAGTCATCTGCAAACTTGGTCACCCTTAGCCCACTGGTTTTGGCTTGTATTTTAGAAAAATATATCCCAAATAACAGAGGCCCCAAGACCGAACCCTAGGGCACGCCACTCGATACGGGTCTACTGCTTGAGGTGGCTTCCCCTATTTTGACTAGGTGGGTTCTGTCAATGAGCCATTTGGCTACACATCTGGTAACCTACAGATTAATGCATAGTTGAGAGAGTTTATCTATTATGCCCGAGTGGGCAAGAGTGTTGAAGCCTTTGTCCAGGTCAAGGTAGGCAGTGTGCACGGTCTTCCCCTCGTCCGTGACTTTGGTGACAGTGTCAAAAAAGTCGACCAAATTTAACAGACATGAGCTCCCCTTGACTAAGCCAAAATGTTTGGGGTCAAGTGTTTGGAGGTTGCCAATGCCCTTGTTAATGAGGTCCATGGTAATCCGTTCCATGGCCTTGCATATCAGGCTAGTTAGGCTGATGGATCTATAATTTCCCATCAGTGGACGCTCCACCTTTGTGTAAAGGGATGACAGTGGCTCTCCTCATCTGGGATTTGCCCTTTTCCCCACTGCAGTGTGATCTCAGAGTTGGTATATTTATTTGGGGGGGGGGGCAAAGCCCCCTACTTTGTAGGGTTTGAAAGTTTTTCTTTTTGTTTGGCCAAGCGATCCCTCCCGGGGGGGGGAGAGATTCGCTGAAGTGGCCGTTTGGAGATTAGTGTTCTCACTGTTTATTGGTCAGCGAATACATTTTTCGATAATGTAATATAGACCCAATTTACCTTGCACTATGGACAGACAATTTCCCACAGTTTCTCCAGCCAGCTTGGTCAACATGGGCATCCTGAGGCAATGTAGCAATTGCCTCATGCACACTGACAACCCTCTTCTAGTTCACACAAATTTAACACGTGTGAGATTCAACTATATTAAGAACCTAGAATCAGTGCTCTCTCGTACACTTGTCAGTACATGTGATGCTGGGCAGGTTGTCAGCACACACACACTCATACCACCTCTTTCACCATCCAAACCAACAACACACACCTACATATGCAGAGCTCTTCATCAGAAACCTACCTAAATATCACAGACCTTTACACAAGTATGTTTCACATAATACATCCTCTGTTAAACACAGTGCACGTAGTAGCTCTTGCACCAGTGTTTCACCAGACAAGCCCCTAAGGCAAAACACAAAACCAAACATTTTAGTCATAGGAGACTCCATTGTGAGACGCACAGATGTCCCACTAACCAAGTTGGATAAGGAAAAGGTCATGGTCAGCTGTCTGTCAGGTGCCAGGATTCGACACACACACATGTCTCTCAGCAACAGCTAATGTTATGACTTTGTCATAGTCCGTGTTGGTATGAATGACTTGAGATGTACCTCACTGACTATATGAAGAGAGACATGATTGAGCTCTTTGTCTCCCAGACAGGTATGTCCCTAGCCTTAAGCAGCATTTTACCTTCACCCAGGATGATGCCTCAATACAAACAATAAATGAGAAAAAACAGCCACAAGGTACCAAAATGAGACCAATAACCAAATCCAAGGTACCAATAGACCAGAAGCCTTTTAAAACCAATTCAGTACACTTTGTGTTTTGTGCACATATTACATTGGTTTTAAAAGGCTTCCGTATGGCTTCGGGTCTGTTGGTACAAACAAAAAATGATCGACCTTTAATAATCAGTTTCTGACGTCATTCTAGGGGGATCCAGAATGTGTTAGCTTGCGATGACATGACTCTTCATCTGTCACCTCTGGAATTTTGATCGGGGGTGGCAAGAGCCTTAGCCAGTATAGTGCTTTTTAAAGCAGTATCAGCTGGACAAAACTCAGAATGTAATAAGACCGTCAAAAAACAACTCAAGGTTATGCTGCTTAGCGCTAGGAGCCTAAATCTGAAACTACACTCACTGGAAGCAGTCTTTACTTTCGAAGATGCTGACATCTGTGCAGTCATGGGGACCTGGTTTAAGGCTGCAGTAAGCACTCCAGCCATACCAGTTTACAATTTCTTCCACATGTTCAGACCTAAAACTGAAGATGTGAGAACTAAGGACCAGTGTGTATCAATATTCATAAATACACCTCTAAACTGGCTAAACAGAGCGATTCCCATGAATTACTCCAGGTGCAATTAACTGTTGGTAAGACCCCTCTTCAAATCATTGTCAGGTATAGGAACACCTCCATGAACCATGTCACCCACTCAGGCTACCTTGATCTACTTGAGTTGATCAAGTTGCACCCAAACACCCTGGTTTGGGGCGACTTTAATTACCCGTCCATTGACTGGGTTGTAATGCATGTATTAACACTTTCACCCTAAAGTTTCTAGACTACTTTAACTCCAGTGCCCTGGATCAGCTGGTTGACACTCCCACAAGGGGCTGAAACATTCTGGATCTGGTGCACATCAACATGAGGGATCATTGAACCACCCCAAGTGTGCTGCCCTCCTTGGTGAGGTCTGACCACAAATCAGTCTTATTGGAGGTAACAACACCTGACACCCTCCCCACCTCCAGCAGCAACCAGACTAAAAAAACTTCTGCAAGGCTAGTTATGACCTCTTATGTGAAGGCATAAAAAGCTTCATATCTCCTCCCCCCACTGATGGAGAGGTTACCTATGCTGGGGATATACACTAATACTTTATGAGCATCTATGCCATTGTATTAACTCTGCCGTACCTGATAGGACCAAAGCAAGATCCTCAAGGAAGAAAAGCCTGCCTGTTGGACATCAACCATTAACAGGCTATATAATTAGAGGAAGAAATTGCTGTCTGAGTAGGGAGTTATGATCTCAAACCTAGAAGCACTCCCTCCTCAACTTAAATAGGCAAATAAGTCCTCTAAAGCTGCTTATGAATCCAAATTAGCATCCCTAGTTATGAAAAACCAAAAGACATTCTTTAGCTACATCTGAAACCTCAAAAGAAAATCCCAGATTTGCACAGAACTTGTAACACAACCTCAGTGGGACTGGACAACATCCCAGACTGCATTCTCAATGGATTAAAATAGGAATTAGCAACACTGCTGGGTATCTTGTTCAGCCACAGCCTTAGTACGGGTTTCATCCCTGCTGTATGGAGAACAGCAAGAGTCCTACATCTGCATAAAGGGGGTGCATCCACAGACCCCGAGAACTATAGACCCATAAGCCTAATCGGCCTTATCTGCAAGGCCATGGAGTGTGTTGTCATGGACCTTAACAAAGATATAGGTAATCTACCAACACTTGATCTTACAATCTCAGTTTGACAAAGCCAAACTGGGTATCTTTTAAACTTGGACTTTCTTGACAGACACCAAAACCCTTGACAAGGGTAAAACTGCGTACAGCTTACCTGAACTTGGCCAAGGCCTTTGACACCATCCCCAGCTCTGGCGTTATTGATAGTCACCCAATTGGTTATCAGCCCATGCAATCAGTCCATCAATCAGTTGGGTAGGTTGCAAACTGGCTCACCAATAGAACTCATACAGTCAAAATAGGAGACTCTGCCTCCTCCAGCAGGCTGGTAACCAGTGGCATTCCACAGGAGTCTATTCTTTGCCTCCAGAAATGGTATAATCCCCCCCCCTGTACTCTTCCCTTATCAGGCCAATAATTGAGTATAATGCTCCCTTTGGCATGTACCTATCCAAGCATCTGCAGCAATTGGAGAGACCACAAAGGTTTCTTAAATAAAATGTAGGGTCTCCAGCACATGTCATGTGGACAGACTGAAATCACCGTCTACTCTGTGTTGTACAGACTGCTCAGAAGCAACCTGTGCCTTGCATATAAGGCAATGTACGACCCTGTCTTAATGGAAATGCTACACATTTGCAAGTCAAATGGTACACGTCACACTCAAGGAACCTTAACCTGGTATGTGACAATAGGACTTGCTGGAAGGACAGATTTGTCTTGCAGAGGTTAGCTGATCTGTGGAACACACTTCAATGTAGGTTAAGCAGAGTCCCTCATTGACTCTCTGTTTAAGCATAATTTGGATGATTGTATGGGAAACTGTAAATTTAGCCTTGAGGGTTCCACCTATATCCCTCTTAGATGGGGTAATAGGTGCTGATTCAGGGCCTACTCGTAAAAGACACTCTTGGGAACAAGGGTTAAATTGGCTAGGCTTGTAATGGCCCTCGGGCCATTAGCCTAGTAGCCTCCTTTTAGGGCTGATGCACATCACTGTCACGTGATCTGACTGAAGGTTAAAAAAAAAAAAAGCCTTTTGCTGCTGGCACAGATAATGTGTAATAGGACTAATGAGAAAATAAGACTTGCATAAAGGATGAGAAGATACATGGCAAAAGAGGGAAGAATGCAGATGATTATTTACTGCAAAAAGTTAATCTGGGAAACAGAGCTTGGGGAAAAAAAATCACATAGTGGTAATTTATGTGCTTTGGATGTATCAGCAACTCAGGAAAACTATTGTTTTCAGTCAGATCAGATGGCCTAAATCTAAGTAGACCTGCAACGAAGGTGCATAGAATACTGAAATCACCATCTGTCTGTAGATGCTGGACAAGATTACAACTCTGCATAACACAGTTGATGTTGAAGCTTCATCTGCATAATGATGTAAATGTGGCAGTGACCATTACGAGCTGAGCAGCAGTAATTCTGGAAGGTGAGCAGCAGTGGCTTTATAAAGACAGTCTAAAGTAGTTTGAGGAATGGAGATTGGGAGGGCATTCCACGTCCACGGATCAGTATTCTACAGTGGTTAAAGTAGTTTGAGGAATGGAGATGGGGAGGGCATTCCAAGTCCATGGATCAGTATTCTACAGTGGTTAAATTACTGTACGTTTTATATTGGTGCGTGAGAAATGCAGCTGTACATGTGTACATTAAATGGGCACCTGTCACAAAAATGCCCAAAATTGCAATATGAATCATGGAGCTAAAGAAGGTCTCTGCATATGAGTTAATTGTCCCATCTTGTATGCAGATTTCTACATTGCTGCGGTGTGCTGTCGAATTATGTAACTTTTGGTTTTTTGATGGACCGTTTTCAGTATACATGTAACATTGTAGCTCAGTATACGTACTTACATTTAGGAAATATCTTGCGCATCAACATAACTTGCACATTTAATGACGGGAAAGGAGGGCATTACTAGAGAGTATTGTAAACTGAAGGTATTACATTAGATGTATAAATGAAGCAGTGACCAACCTGGATGTGGTGTAACAGTGGATGTTCGCCAAGGGAGTAGAAACTGGTAGAGTAGGATATGTAGTGTGAGCAGAATAAGACCTTACCAGAAGCCTGTAGAAGGTGAAAGTGGGGAGTATTGAGAGTAGTAAACTGGATGCATATGTGAAAGAGGAAGGTGTGAGAAAGGAGGAGAGACACTAATATGGTGACTGTTGAATTAGGCAAGTGAGATGCTATTATGGTGATCTAACAGGCAAACAAGGATGTTTAGTGGTATGAAGTAGTTTCTTCCAGGAGATGTGGAACTGAATGCTGGAGAGTGTATATTATGTGTTTATTTGGTGGAAGTAATAGGGTGAAATGGTGAAGTCTGGAAATATTGATGACTGGAGCTGCTGTATGAAGACTGGTACATTGCGTGGTAGTGTGTAGTAGGTGAATCCAAGTAAAGATATCCACATGGAGGGGGTTGGTGTAGACTGCGTAGGTTGGAAGAGGTGAGTAGTGGTCACAGTTTATATTGAAAAATGTGGTGAAGTACCAGTGATGGATAAACATTTTAGAAGAGCAATGCTTGAATGTAGGGTTACAGTCATTTTGAGTTGGTAGGGAACTGATATTTGCTGATGAGCAAGTTTAAATCCAGCAGAGAGTGTAAACTGTTGGAAGTGGATGTTACTAGGGTGGTGACGTTTAAGTTGTGGTATGGATACATAATTGAATGATTACACAAGACTAGAGAGAGTTACAAGTAATAACTGATTTGAAAGAAGCAGAGTTCAGAGGAAAATTTGTTTTAGCTGTATGAGGAAAGCACAGAAACCTGCAGAAGGGGTGTGTTGTTTAGGGTCTGTACATAGTACATGGGCATAGCAGAATCTGAATCCTAGATATGCAGATGGTTCCACATTACCAAGTTTATAGAGAAGATGAAACCATGAAGGGTGAGGAGGTATTTGTGCAGAAGCTGTGACATGTTAGCCACAAGTACAGAATGTTAGAAGGAAAGCCTTGGAAATTCCTTAAACTGGTGACTCCCCCATGTCTGAGTGGTTTTGCAAGAGGCAATGAGAATGGACATCCATGTTCATCTTCATTCTAATACAACGTGAGTTTCTCATGGGGCAGACAAAATGTTCTGAGACCTTTTTCTAGTATTTTCATTGATTCTAGTCTCTCTTTGGCAGCCAGTAGCATTAACCTTGGTGAAGCCTTATTGTGTCTAGGCAATTCATGTCTTACATCCTAGCTTAAAAGAAATTCCTCTATTTACAAACATTTGCTTCCTCAACATTTCTGATGAAGTACTCTGTTCGGGAAGTTTTTATAACTGCTAACTTGTTATATTAAAAAAAAACATGTTCTTAATTACCCCCCCCCCCCCCCCATATAATGTCTCCAACATTTGCTGTCTACCAAGGAAAAATTCTGTGAAATATGCTTGGGATATCAAAATACCTATGCAAAAATCCTAAACCTGAAGGTGTTTGTTGCATGTTTGAGACCCGTGCAAATGTCCATCCCTCGTTTATTTTGTAAATTGCCTTTCTCTTCCAAATTTTTTCTAACCTCCTGTCATTCTTGTTGTTGCCATGCACTGTTTTATGTGCCCTTTTTTAACAGCGGTTTCAGTTCTAGACCATACCTATCAACCTCTTAGAGAAAGAAACTGGACAAAGCCATAAGTAATAAGGGGACAAAGGCCCCAAAATGGGGACGCTACTGTTACAGGCATAGAAAGTTGATAGAATAACAGGTTTTACATTGGCATGGATTTTCTGAAGGATGCAAGTCTGAAATATGAATGTCATTATTTTCTGACTTCATTCCTCAATGATTTGCCAAAAAACCCTTTTATATCCACATCTCGCCCCCACCCCCCATTAAGAAAAGCACGGTAAAAAATTTCTCCAAATCCAACTTCATGCTTCTTAAGACAGAACTGGTGAGCTTCATGACACCCATGCAGATGGACAATACCGTTACAACTGCTGAATCGTACACAAAAGCACTCTATAAGCACTTACATGAGTGCATGGATCGTGCTATCCCAAACAGAACCAAGATGCTATCCTCTAAAAAAAGGAAGCCAATCTGGTGGTCCCCTGCCATAAACTGTACAACAGAAGGAAGAAACTGTTGCAAAAGAGTAAAATCCCATGAGTGGAGGAGCTCCCTGGTCAGCCTCGGTAAGAAGCTGAGATCCCTTATAAGATCCTTCAAAGCTAGCTACGAAAACAAAATCGACACTAATTCTAAGGACAACCACAAAGCATTCTATAGCTATGTCAAGTATCTTGATGGCAACACCCAGATCTGCTCTGAGTTACTGCACAACGGCACAAAAATTACAGAACCAACTGATACTGCCAACATCCTGGCAGATAGGTTCAGTGCTAACTTTACACCCCCCTCACCCCCTAAAGGGCCCATATCTATACAGGAAGAATGCATAGTCCCTGTAATCACAACTACGCAGGTAAAAGCTGCACTCTCTAAAGCCAAAAACACAGCATCCATGGGACCGGACAACATCCCAGGCTGTGTTTTTACATGAACTTCAGAACGTACTGGCTCCCCACCTAAGCACCATGTTCAGTAATGGCCTTGCATCAGGCTGTGTGCCCACTGAGTGGTGCACAGCGACAGTTATCCCACTCCACAAAGGGGGAGCCACCAGTGACCCTGTGAACTATCACCGTATTAGCCTGACGAGCCTGGTCTGCAAGGCCATGGAACATATCATCCTGGAACTCGTAAACAAAGATATTGGTAACCTCCAAATTCTGGATCCCACCCAGTTCGGGTTTGTGAAAGGCAGATGATGCCTCCTGAACCTGATCGACTTCTTTGAGGCAGTCACCAAAGCCGTAGATGAGGGTAAGGTGGTTCACACAGCCTATCTTGACCTCGCCAAGACTTTTGACATCATCCCCCATTCTGGAATTATAGCTAAACTCATTTTACTGCCTGTTGCATAGCTGGAGGATTAAGATGGTGAAGTTTCATTCCATTCATGCCATTAACTGGGAAAACTACTCGTGCACCAACACCTTTGCCCAACGGTTCTTGGAATTCATACATTCCAATGCCCTGGATCAACTAAACCATAGTCCCACCAGGGGCTCCAATATCCTAGACCTGATCATTACCAACATGGGAAATCGGTGCTTCACACCTATGGTCACCCCTAGTTGGTCAGGTCTGACCATAAGCTAATCACCCTTGACATCCACATCCCTCCCCCACCCCCAGTAAGGAAACCTCTGTAAAAAAAAAAAAAAACTTCTCCAAAGCCACCTTCATGGTACTCAAGTCAGAACTGACAAACTTCATGACATCCATGCAGATGAGAACTGAAAGTTTGACTGCTGAATCCTACACTAAGGCACTGTACGAGCACATCCACTCGTACATGAATCGTGCCATCCCAATTAGAACCAAGATGCTCTCCTCCAAAAATAGGAAGCCAATCTGTGGTCCCCTGCCATAAACAAACTTTACAACAAAAGGAAGAAACTGTTGCAGAAAAGAGGAAAATCCCAGGATGCAAAAAAATTCCCTTACCAGCCTCCGTAAGAAGCTGAGATCCCTCATAAAATCCTCCAACGCTAGTTCCGAAAATAAAATTGCCAAAGATTCCAAAGACAACCACAAGGCATTCTATAGCTATGTCAAGAATCTAAATGGCAATGCTCAGATCTGCTCTGAGCTACAACAGAATGGCATTAAATTTATTGATCCCAAGGATATTGCTAATATCCTGGCAGATCGATTCAGTGCCAACTTCACCTTCCTTTCTCCCCTAAAGAGCCTATCTCAATACAAAAAGATTGCCAAATTCCGGTAAACGGCCACACGGGTAGAAAATGCACTCTCCAAAGCAAAGAATACAGCATCCGTGGGACCAGATGACATCTTGGGCTGTGTACTACATGAACTACAAAATGAACTGGCACCTCAATGAAGTGTTATGTTTTAATCATAGCCTCACCTCAGGCTTCGTGCCCACTGAGTGGCGCACAGCTACAGTTGTCCCACTCCACAAGGGGGGATTCACCATGGATCCTGGGAACTACCACCCCATCAGTCTGACGAGCCTGATCTGCAAGGCCATGGAACGTATTATCATGGAACTTATTACAAAGACATTGGCAACCTTCAAACGCTGGAGCCCACCCAGTTTGGGTTCGTGAAGTGCTGATTTTGTCTCCTGAACCTGATTGACTTCTTCTAATCAGTCTCCAGAGCTGTGGACGAGGGTAAGATGGTCCACACAGCCTATCTGGACCTCGCCAAGGACTTCGACACTATCCCCCACTCTGGAATCCTAGATAAACTTACTAAGCTGGGCATTAATCCTTATGTTACTCGATGGGTTGCCAGCTGGCTTACTGACAGAACCCACACTGTAAAAGTAGCTGACTCCAATTCCAGCTCCAGACAAGTGACAAGTGGAGTAACTCAGGGTTCAGAGCCATTATTGAATCCCCAAATGATGTGGATATTCTACAAAAGGGCCTTACAGAAACAGATGCTTTGTACCAGAGCCATGGGCTCAAGCTCAATGCCAAGAAATGTATGGTTATCCCCTCTGGAGAAAAAATGTGTACCCATGAATTACCACATAGGTGGCAGTACACTAAGCACCGAAAGTGTGATAAGAGACTTGGGGACACAAGTGGTCAGTGGTCTCCTCTTCGATAACCACAACAGTCAGGAAATCCTTCTGTGTGGCACACCTCATCACTAAGGGTTTTCATCCAGAAAAAAGGTCATTGTCCCACTGTACTCATCCCTCATTAGACCCATTTATAGAATACAACGTCCCATTTGGTATGTACCTCTCAAGACATCTGCAACAGCTGGAAAGGCCGCAGAAATACCTCACTAAAAGAATCACAGGCCTAAAACAGATGCCCTATGCTGACCGTCTTAAGAAAACCTCCAGGTGTACTCTGTTGCATATCGTCTACTCGGAGCCGATTTCTGCTTAACATACAAGGCCATGTCAAACCCAGAGCTGTTGGACATGCTACACTTAAAGAAATCCCAATTCCTCAGAGCCACACGCTCCAGGGATATAAACCTTGTCATCACAATGAACAAAACATGCTGGAGGGATAGGTTCCTGACCCAGAGACTCCCCAGACTCTGGAATAGACTGCCCATGCATGTGAAGCAGAGCGCCTGTTTGGCCCTTTTCAAAAGGAACCTTGACGATTGGATGGGAGATGAGGAGTTCATCCCGGGGATCACATCAGACAGGGGTCCAGGGAAGTAAATATTGTAGGAAGAAATAGCCAGGGAATTGTTATGGTTAGGCTTGTGTAGGCCCTAGGGCCGATAGCCTAGTACACCATGGGGTGTGGCTATGGGCACCCCGTATGCGAATTCATACGCAAATTTGGTTGTCCACTATTGGGAGAAGCAGTAGCTCTACAGCCATGGCCTTAGTACAAATATGACAATGTATAGATGCTTTGTTGATGATATCCTTATCTTTATGTTCTGGGATGGAGCTGCTAGTCTCTGGAAGAATTTATTCTATATTTAGAATCAACTACATCCTTTTTTTATTTATTTTATTTATTTAAATTTGTTGACCGGGAGTGTCAACTCTAAGGTTTCTAAGGTTTACCATGACATATTCCCAAGAGTTGGTGAACTTTTTGGATATGACAATATACAAGAACAAGGATCTAGGTGTCAATACCAGGTTATATCGTAAAGAGTGTTCGAGAAAGAGCATATTGGACCATAGTAGTATGCTCCCAGGACATGTGTTTTCTAATATTGCTGAAGGACAGATGAGAAGGATTAAGAAGGATATGTAATGTCCTGCAGGTCATGGAAAAAGAAGTTGAGAAATTGGAGGGTTTGCTCTTAGAGGGCATAATGAGTCAGAACTGAGTAGGGCAAGGGCTAAGACTTCAGGTAGAATGGATGAAACGGTCACCAAAGCCATAGATGAAGGGAAGGTAGTCCACACAGCCTATCTGGACCTTGCAAAGGCATTTGACACAATACCCCACTTGGGCATCATAGATAAGCTATCCAGCTTAAATATAAACCCCTATGTCACAAGATTGGTTGCAAACTGTCTCAAAGACAGAACCCACAGAGTGAGAGCTGCTGGAGCCATGTCAGACTCGAAACCGGTCACAAGTGGCATCCCACAGGGTTCTGTCCTGGGACAACTCTTGTTCGGTATATACTTTTCCGAGGTACAGGCAAATGTGGGAAGACTATGGCTCACCAGGTTCGCAGACGACTGAAAACTGGGCGCCATAATCGACAGCTGACACAAACATCCTTCAAAAAGGTCTCACAGAGACAGATAACAGCGCCATGGTTTAAAGCTAAATGCCAAAAACAACAAATTACCACATAGGCGGAAACCCATTAAGTACAGAGAAAGTTATTGGGGACCTGGGGACCCAAGTTGATAGCAATCTCTCCTTTGAAAACCACATTGCCAAAGTGGTTAGAAAGACCACCTACATAGCCCACCTCATCACGAAGGGTTTCACATCTAGATCAAAAGAGGTAATCGTGCCCCTTTATTCATCTCTCATCAGGCCCATCATAGAATACAATGCCCCTTTTGGGATGTACCTTACCCGACACCTGCAGCAATTAGAAAGACCCCAAAAGTATCTCACCAAGAGGATCAAGGGTCTCAAACAGATGCCATATGCTGCTCGGTTAAAAAAAAACTCCAGCTCTGCTCAGTTGCATACCACCTACTTCGAGGCGATCTATGCCTGACATACAAAGCTATGTCAAATCCAGAATTAATGGACATGCTCCACCTCAGTAAATCTAAATCCCTTGGAGCCACAAGCTCGAGGGAGTTGAACCTCAGCACAGAAATAAATAGAACTTGCTGGAGGGACAGGTTCATAACCCAGAGGCTCCCTTCGCTCTGGAATAGAATTCCAGTTCATGTGAGGCAGAGCACCTCACTGAATCTCTTCAAGAAGAATCTCGATAGGTGGATGGGGGATCGTAGGTTTGTCCCAGGGATTACTCCCGTGTCACTATTAGACAGAGGCACAGTAAACTAAACCTTAAAAAGGGCACAGTATACTCGAATCAAGGGGTGGCGTAAGCCATACAGAATCGGGCTAGGCTTATAATTACCCCAGGGCAGATAGCCTAGTATGAACCTATGAACAAAGTGAACAAAGTGAACAACAAAGTGAACAAGATGTGTTAATTTCATCAGGGAATAAGGATAAAACAAATAGGAGACATCGGGTTCGCTTCACAACTAATTACACGAATGATAACTGGAGGGTAAGCAGTATTAAGAATTGGTATCCTTTTAACTATGGACAAGGAAACGGTGAAGTGGGTGGGGGAGACACCAAGTTTTTCCTATAGGAACAATAAGAATTTAAAACATTTGTTGTGTGGAGAGAGAGACAGAAGGATGTCACACAGAGGAAAGAGCAAGGTACATTCCCATGTAGGAAGTGTAGGGTGTGTGATGTGATTTGTAGAGAATAAAGTTATAGTCACCCCACCTTGAATTTTATTTTTAAACCCAGGTTTTATGCCTCTTGTAATAGTACAAACATTGTTTATCTTGCTAATTGTAATCATTATGAATGTTTTTATGTAGGTAAGACCCTGAAACGACTTAAGGATAGAATATATCAACACCTGTATGATATAAGAGACAAGAATATACAAAATGCCTTAGTGAAACATCTTATGGAGTCTGAAAAGCATAGTTTTAGTTTCAGGGTCCTACAACATGTAATTTTTAACACAAGAGGGGGAGATAACAATAATTATTTGGCGAGAGTTGAACTTGGGTGGATTTTAAGACTTCGGGCACATGTGCACCCTGGGCTCAATAACATTATATGCATTAAGCTTGTGTTGGATGCCCATACCCTTAAGAACTAGGCTACTGTTTTGTTAGAGCTACTTTTGATTTATTTTAATTATTGTCTTCAGTTGAAATGTATTAATTGTTTTAATTGATTGTCAATTATTGTTACATGATGAATATATAAATGAGGTTACCTTGATGTATTTTTAAGGATCTGATGAAGCGCAGATTTCACTACGCGAAAGCACTTATCCACTGTTTAGTAACTTTTAATGGAACTGGATCATTCAGCTGTGGTGGTTGTTGTAGTGTCTACAAGTTGGCCTGTGACTGTCACATTCCGATATTAATAGCGTAGGGTGAAAAGTGGCAGTAACATATATCTGTTATCAAACTCCCCCCCCCCCCCCCCCCCATGATGTTTTACACTTTTTGGGATCCCTTTGTCTGACATGAGCTTGATAATTCCCAGAGCTGCCACTACAGAAGTAACCAACTCTGATAACATATTGATTGGTACACATGATTTCAGTGAGCATGCATCATTGAATCACTCCTTAAGTTCCCACAAACCATTGCTGTGTCTAGACTGTGCCTATTCCTGTGGAGCAACAGTCTTCCGTAGTACCACACCACTGAGTTCTCTAAATGTACACCAAACCTCCAGGTACATCCTCGTCTCCCTTGTACCACTGATTGTGTGGTGTGGTTTGCTGTAGTCCTACCACTTCACTGATGATAACCTCTTTATAAACGGTCTGTCTTACTGTGTCAGCCTGAAGGGCGAGTGAGTGTGTAAAACAAAAAAAAATTATATACCCATACATATATATGGATATTTATTTCCTCCTGGTACCTGTTTTACAGTATTTAATTGAAAGAGTAACTGCATTTTCCTTTGTCCACCTCCACTGTGTAACCTGCGCATCTTTGACTTGTATGATGTTCCCTCTGCTCCTCCCTACTTTCTCCATTGGTTTAGAATAAAGAAAATTCTGCTTTGCCATTTTAGAGGCTCCTTACCACTCCCTTCTTATTGTTGTAGGTTGTAACACTGTGGGTTAAATTGGAAGGCTCTTGTAGGTGTAATAACAAATCGCTATCTGTAAAATGTAGCCACTACCTGGTACTCTGAGAATTATAAAATGTAATCCAACATTAAGCCTAATTTTAGCCATGTTGCCAAGCTTGGAGGATAAGAAGCAGCTGCCATGCAGAGAGTATTGTTTTTCATGTTGTAAAGCTTTAGCAGCAACCAATGTAAAGCTATACAACATGTTAAGCTATTCAGTTTGTAGTTGTCTTTTGAACTGCTGTAGGTAATAGCTACGCTGTATCTCTGAGCCTGTGGCATACAAACTGGGTCAGGGCATGGAGCAACATATATATGTCTTATTGTAGTAGTATCCATTTAGAGAAGTTTTGAGTTATTTGTTCTTAATTGCATCAAGTTAATCACTGTTTTTATTTCTATTAAAAATGTGTCCCCGTTTAGCTACATTAACTTTAAAGTATCTTTAGTACATTGACTGTACAGAACTTAAGTCTTTATGACTGTTGCATATTGGAAAGAACACCTTCACCCCCCCCCCCACCCCACCCCATAATAGTAGGCTTACCGACAAACACACAGACAGAATTTAAATGTGGCAGTGGAAAGAATGTCTGTAGCACATCTAAGGATTCGTAAAGACCACAGCATTAGGGAAAGAAACCTGGCTTAACAAAAAGGTAAATTACCTTTCTCTGTGATTTGCCTTTTTTTATCCACCTATTGTTTAAGAGAACAGAAACTAAGGAAACTGAATTTGTCTAAGATGCCCCCTTTTTATTTTCTCTTTTACAGTGCCTTCTTATTCCTGTGTTAAAAGCCCCCATTTGCAAATTTAATTTTTTGTGGCGATAGCCATCTGAAAATGGAGGGGCTGTTCTGTGAAAGTGCTGCATCATGTGAAAGAGCTGTGCGTCCTGTGTGTTGGCATAAGAGGAACACTGTATTGCAACAGATAATTGGCAAATTGTGAAAGCGCGATCAAAGAACAAAGTGCAGGTAGTTGCTGAGTTAAACTGACCCATTAGAAGAGGTCAGGGTGTCCATTTCACAAGGCAGGTCAGTTTGTATTTGGAAGGCTTCTACAGTTTGGTTGGTTGTGAAATGCTTCATATACACACATACACCATACATGTGTATACATTTTGTAACAGGGACTTGTGCCTTTTTTTGACAGAATTGAAACTGCCCATTCAAATTGGACACTTTTTTGCCAGTTTGGAAATCTGCCTTAAATAACTAAATTTCTTATTTTGTTAACTATTTTTAATTTTAACTCAAGCCATAAGATGCGTTTAATTTTCTTTCAAGCATGTTATCCATGATGCCAAACACATGCAGTGCCCTACTCACTACACTGAATAATGTCAAAGGATTAAACCAGATAAAATAGTTGTGAAGATTGCAAACTGACTCCAGAGTTTAACAGTTGTATTTCACCAAGACATACTTAGCAGCATTTCCGTGATCTTACCATACCTTGGCTGCATTTGTTTGCTTGTTAGTTTGACCACTTCTGGCTGTATAGTGTAATAGATTTATGGATTTGCTTATTTGCTTTAAAGAAGCAGACAGGTCAGTAATCACTTTTTCCTACTCGAGTGAAGTCGCTGGATTGTTAATTGGTACTATATACAAAACGAGATTTACATTTCATTTGGTTTCTCTAGATGTTTATGGTTTTCAGTGTTGTAACAGAAATGGCCCTAATTCTTGTGTGTTTAATTTCAGAAAATCAGTATGATCAGTTTACTCTCAAACAAAAGTTTTGTTTTGCCAAGGGGGACAAGGCCCCAATATTCTCATATGGCAAAGTCCCCATGACTCCCTAAATTTTATGCAAAAGCATTCTGCCGTTTTGTACAGTACAACACATTGCAACAAAGTGAACCACAGTATTAAATATTCAAGCTAAAACCACTCCACCAAGTCGGTGATGATACTGGTAAGATAGCTGTTCCAAGTATCTGTAGTGTGTAGCCAGGAGTGATCCCTTTCCTTACTTCTTGTGGATTTGCTCATGTTGGTAAAATATTTTAAACAGCTTTGTAGATCAGCTATGTGCTGTGTCATTAATAAGCATGTCAAGGACTAAACGTGGGCATATAAATACCGGGCATGTGCTATTCCCACTGTTATTTTGAGAGTGCAGCCAGAGTGAGCATGAGAGTGAGCATGTATGAGTGCAGTAGTTTGCTACTTAAGTTAGTCAGTGAACTTCTGTCGTGATGTGCTTGTATATAATAAAGCTGCTTGAAGAGAGCCCGCAAAGACTTTTCTATCCTGTCCAAAGTAGGAGAGCGATAAGGTCAGAACCAGGATTCCAACGAATGATATTCAGAGCCATGAGGTGCAGAGATAACAGTGAAGGTAAGCTAACAGAAATAAGCATGAAAAAGACCCAGAAAAGAATAAAAAGTAATGAGAATTCGCACAAACTCTTTTTATAAAAAAAGATAAAGCATTACAAGGGCACAAACCGCGTTCTTAAACAAGCAGGAGACACAAAAGGTTTGTTAACTAAAGGAAAAGCTTAAAAATTGCGATATTTGATAAAGCGATTAACAGAAAACCAGGACGAGTATGTTTTTAAAGCAAAATGAGTGCATTTAAGGCAAAACTGGCATGTTTAGAGTAGAATGAGCACAAGCAAAGTACAATGGACATGAAGCGATTAAATGAGCAAAATGAATATAATAAGGGCAAAAAAGGGGGGCACATTAAGCGTAAATATAGCAAGGCAACTGCATGTTTTTTGGCAAAGTGCTGTGTTTGGCATGACTACGACTTTGTATCGTATCGAGGGCATAACTAGTTACTGAAACTGTGTACAAGTGCTTAGTGTGTGCTTATTACTGTGCATGTATTCCAAAGTGTTTGTGTATGCAAAGTGTAATTATTTCGTGAAGTACATTCAAAGTACAGTCATTTAGAAAAGTTTCTTGTGTTGTATGTGTCTGTTCGCAAAGTGCCGCCATTACAGAGTGTTTCTTGCACTGTAAAGATTTGCCTAGCAAGGTACCACCATTTCGGGGAAATTTCAGTGTGCTGTGTTTATTCGCACAGTGCAATTACTTCGATATGTTATTAACTCTGAGCTTTCCTTGCCCAGTTCATTCACATTGTGCAGTTATTTGGAATGTTTCTTACACTGATAAGAGGTGATTTCTTGCAGTACAGTAATTTCAAGACTATTACAGTGTCCAGGAGACTTATTTCGCAAAGTTCATTGTACAGAGGTTTATTGGGCAAAGGTACAAATACTGGCATCAATTTCTGGAGTGTGTGTTTGTGCTTATTTGCAAAACCCTTCACTGGTATATGTTAATATGGCAGACTGATTTCAAAAGCCTTATCACTTGTATTTGATCAGAATGTTCCGGAGAATTGGAGAATATTTGAGCAAGAGTATGATGTTTTTATACAAGCAGCTTATTCAGATAAAGATACATGCACCAGGGGATTCATTTTGCTAAACCTAGCTGGGTCGGCGGGCATAGAAAGAGAGCATTCATTTGTGTGTATGCACCAGCAGTATGCGAGGGAGAAGGTGAAACTCATCCTGTTGTTGTACAGGCTGAATCAAGGGAAGACCCAGAGTGTTTGAAGCGCAGGTTCAGTGAAATACTACATTAGAGAGGCATTTGTTTTACATGGGAGATCAGAAACCGGGGAAACTTTTGCAGCTTATATTACTGAAAACAAAGCCAAAATGTGTTGGTTTGGTGACTTAAAAGATGTTAATAAAGGCCAGGCTCATATGTGGTATTAATAGTGCTGCAGTGAGAGAAGATTTTGCTTCACGACAGCGATTTAATGTTGAGTAAAGCCACTGAGATTTGTCAAATCCAGTGACAGAAAAACACACAGGTATGCTTGCGAGTGACCAAGAGCATGGTTTCAGCAGGCTCCAGAGCAAATGTAGATAGCATGCAACACGTGGCAAACAGAAGTAGGCCTAAGCACATGGCAGCCACAACCCCTGCTGGTTCACCAGGGAAACTACGTAGTTTTTCAACAAGTTCTAAGTTTAGTTAGGAGCGTGCTCAGTGCAGTATAAGCATGAATCAGCAAAACCGAAGTCCAGCTTTATTGTTAAATGTTGCAGTTGTGGTACCAATCATGAGTCTAGAAGAGTGAAATGCTTGGCATTTTGTCAGCTATGTCACAAGTGTAAAAAATGAAACCATTTTCAAAAGTTTTGCAAATCAAGTAAGCCCCACACAGTTGTAAAGAAAGGTCACACAAAAAAGCAAATTGATCAAGATGGTGCATCAGTAATTATTGAGAAAGTTGATGCAGTAAATTTATTGGCAAAGAGCAAAGTGTTTTGTATGGTCTAGATCAATGATAAATCCGCAGGACTTAAAGTAGACACTGGTTCAAAGTGTAATGTTATATCAGCAGACGTATTTGCTAAAGTGAGAACTAATGAGCAACTTATTGTGGCCAGTAGTGCAAAACTTATTGCTTATGGAGGTGAAGAAATTTAAACCGAAGGCTCAGGGATGCTTTCATGTATGGCTAAGAAGTGTAACAGCTTGTTCTATGTAGTCTAAAGACCAGTACAGTCTTTATTGGGTCTCAAAGACAGTTTGAGAATGAATCTGTTTTCCTTTGCCAAAAGTTCATCACATAAGTGCATATCCTAGTGCCAATTTTTCTGAAGCCATTTTCTCAGAGTATGCTCTGATGTTTTCGATGATAAGTTGGGCAAATTTCCAGTTATGTATTCCATGAAGTTAGACCCAGAGGTCACTCCAGTAGTCAGACCAGCAAGAAGACCAGCAAGAAGAGTTCCGATAGCTATGCAGGATAAAGTTAAGGCTCAGATGGATAAAATGGTACAGCAAGGTGTTAATTTGTCCAGTTACAGAACCAACTGAATGGGTGTCGTCCATGGTAGCAGCTTAAAACAGGCTCAGATGAAATCAGAATGTATTGACCTAAGAGATTTGAACAAACCACTGAGTAGACCACATCTTCCAATGCGTACAGTCGAAGAGGTCACAACCCTAATACAGAATGCCACTGTTTTTTTGGTCTTGGATGCAAAAAGTTCATTTTGGCAAGTGATACATGATTGCAAGTCCTCATTACTAACCACTTTTGGTACCCCATTTCGCAGATACAGATTCCTAAGGATACCTGGAATAAATTCTGCAAATAAAGTCTTCCAGCTTACAGTGGAGCAAATTTTTTTGGTTATCCTTGTGCCATAAAAGTAGATTTATTGGTTGGAGACAGTGGTGAAATAGAGCATGACAAACCTAAAGAGAGTTCTAGACAGAGCACGTGAAGTAAACTTGAAGCTCAATCCTCTGAAGAGCAAATTCAGACTACCAGAAGCGACATATGTAAGTCCATTTATTTACCCATACTGGCTTGAGACTAGACCTGACCAAGCAAGCGGCTATTCTTGATGTCAGCACCAGATAATATTCAAGCTCTACAGCGTTTCCTTGGCATGGTCACCTATTTAAGCAAGTTTATACCAGACTTCAGTGAGTTGACAGCACCTTTTAAGGGCTGAGTCCCAGTTTTTACAGTTGTGATGTGTTTGTAGTAGGAACGAGCAATTTAAAAGAGCGGCAGAAAAAAATGACTGCAAGATTTGTTAAGAGAATGTATAAACCCTCTAACGTGGGTGCAGCTGAAGAGCTGGTATCTAATTTAAATAGACATGACTTATTAACAACTAAGAATAGGAATGAGGGGCTGACAGTTGAGCCATCAAAGTTTTTTGTAACCACATATGGGACCAGTACTTTTAGGATTAAGGAGATTATGAATAAATTTTGGTGTATGTTGAGTACAGATTATTTTTTTGGTCAATGTGTAGAGGATTATTGTCAGTTCAGTTACCATGGGGCAGAAATATTGGGGAAAGCCTTTCTTGGTTTAAGAAAATCGGATTTAATAAAGAGAGTTTCATGGAGAGAAGTACCATTACCGGCTCAACTTATTGTGGTAACTCTGTTTAATGCATGGTTGTATCCAAAACCAGATCCTTGACATCCGTGAATACCCCTGAGGTTTTTAATATTAAATAGTTAATTACTTGCAATACTGAGTGGATGTATGCCAATGTGGGGCCTTTTATATGGGCCAGGCATTTAGAACTTTTAAAAGTAGGATAACCATCAACTTAAGTGACATTAATTGCAAGATGGAGAGCGAGAAGTGCCCTGTACAAGCAAAGTACTGCACCCTATGGCACATGTTTTTGTTGGGTTGGATTCGGTGAGGAGATGGGGATTTGTCAGAATCTTCCAAACATAAACTATTGGATAGGAAGGAACGGTTATGGATAGTTAACCTGGGTGCTTCATATATACCAGGTTTAAATGAAAATTGGTAGCAATTTTCATTTAAACCTGGTATATATGAAGCACCCAGGTTAGTGGTGATGCTGCTGTAGCGTTGTCGCCTCACAGTAAGATGCTGTCCGGTTCTATTCTCAGCTAGAGCGTCTTTTGTGTGGAGACATGCGTGAATGGGCGTACCTTCGTTGAAGGTTGTGCGTTAGGCCTGGCAAGCCGGTATGTAAAAATCAACTGCCAATCATTAGCGGACCGGAGTTCCGCTGTGGCGACCCCTAACCGGGAAAAGCCGAAAGACGCAAACAAAATGAAAATTGGTAGCAGATAATAGGCTTTGTAATAAAATAATTGGATCTAGTGTTTATTAATATTTATATACGTCTCTCTTTTTAGTATTTTCTTTTCTGTTTTCTGATAGGGTTTACTATGATATAAAATTTTGAAGAGCCTTTGTAGATTATTTGTGCACTGTGATGAAAATGAGCAGTGTCTCTTTAATTATGGTTTATTTAAATGGTAATGCTGGCCTTTTCCAAATTGCACTGAAGACGCCAGGTGGCGAAACCAGTCTGTGTTATATTTATGGTCACTACTGCAGCCTTGGATTGCATGACCTGAATATTACTATGGGTGTACTACATTAAATGATCTTTGGGACTTAAATTGCCCATTAGTTTGTTTTTCCTGGACTCCTGAACGATATACATTAGTTGAAATACCTATATAGTACATAGTACATTCCAGAAGGTGAGACTAAACGTTACCGCTGATGTATATTTTTTTTACTTGTTTTGTGCTGAACTGTGTTTGGTTTTAGTGGTGTGTGTGTGTGTGTGTGTGTGTGTGTGTGTGTGTGTGTGTGTGTGTGTGTGTGTGTGTGTGTGTGTGTGTGTGTGTGTGTGTGTGTGTGTGTGTGTGTGTGTGTGTGTGTGTGTGTGTGTGTGTGTGTGTGTGTGTGTATATATGTGTGTGTGTGTGTATGTATATATGTGTGTGTGTGTGTGTATATATGTGTGTGTGTGTATGTATATATGTGTGTGTATGTATATATGTATATGTGTGTGTGTATGTATATATGTATATATGTGTGTGTATGTATGTATGTATATATGTGTATGTATGTATGTGTGTGTATATGTATATATGTGTGTGTGTGTGTATATGTATATATGTGTGTGTATGTATGTATGTGTGTGTATATGTGTATATATATATATATATATATATATATATATATATATATATATATCTATATTATGTATGTATATATGTGTGTGTATGTATGTGTATATATATATATATATATATATATATATATATATATATATATATATATATATGTGTGTGTGTGTGTGTGTATATATATATATATATATATATATATATATATAATGTGTGTGTGTGTGTGTATATATATATATAATGTGTGTGTATATAAATTTGTATATATATATATATATAAAATGTGTGTGTGTATGTATATATATTTGTGTGTGTATATAAAGTAAAGCTCCACAGATACCAAGCAAATAAAAAAAAAAGTTTCAGGAAATGACCTCCACTAATGCTTGTCTGAATTTACCAAAATATTTATTAAGATTAATAATAATAATAATATTATTAAGCTCTACAGATGGGAATTTCCAGACCTGCTGTCACATTACTCTTTGTGAATGCAAGAACATTTGTAAACATTGCCTGGGTCATTGGTGTGGTTTTATTAGAATTGAAAAACCCACCCAGCCTCTTGAGACGCAACTCTAAACTAGTTTAATGCTAAGAAATGGAATTTATTACAAATGTTTTCCAGTCTCAGCATTTGCTGTTTTGATGTACTGTTTTCTTTGAGGTATTAAAGATGGAAAGAAGTAAATCCTTAAGGTAAAGAATACAGTCCAGCATAGTAAGATCAACGCTTCATAAGCCCTGCACTTCACAGGACTCAAGAATGTAATCAGACTACCCAGGGAGTGGAGGTGGGTTGGGGGTGATGGAAGAAGGAAGCTCAGCAATAGACTTTTGCCTGTCAAAGTTGAGGCTGTCCGTAGGCTTCACTAGAAACAAATGAATCCGCCAGTTAGGAGGTCTTGAGAAGCTGCAATTATGGAATGTTTACATAGGCAGCAGTTAATAATGCAGTTTTTTGTAAAACGATGGCAGTGCATGCAGACTGCAAAACTGTAAGATATTGTGCAGAGATTGAAAAGTTTAGGATCATGCCAAACTGTACAAACAGCCTGTGAAAACTTTCAAAACCGTGCAGTTCTTTTCAATGACTCAGTGCAGGAAAATAACATTGTGAATGTGAACCGTATGTTTGCATAGTATCTTTATCTTTGCATAGTATGAGTATCTTATAGTTAATAACATGCAAAGCTAGCAGGAGTCTGTGTATCCTAAGCTTTGTGTTGAGTATTGCAGCCAAATCTGCTTAGCCTGTTGGTGCACCCAGAACAAGTCAAAGTAGATTTTCAAAAGTAAAGGCAAAGCAAGGAGCGGACCCCTAGCTGCACATCTTAATTGCCAGCACGGGAATGTTGAGAAATATTCCTGTATTTACATAGTATTTGTGATCACTCCACTTGTATATTATGGTTGCTTGTTGGCAATATCTTTTGTGATATATCTCAAGTTAAGTTGGGTGTTTCATCAGTAGGCATACCAGTAAAGGACAAACTTGGAAAACAAAGTGTTGCAGAGGTGTCTCCATGTGTTTGACAGCGTCTTCATAGCAAGAATTGTGTAGTTACAAAAGGTCAGTGCTTTAAATAGAGAAATACTGGAAATTTGTTACTGATGTAATAGTAAATTCGGGGGGGGGGGTTCGTTTCTGTGAAAATCTGACTCTCTCTGGGTATCATCCACCAACAAAGAGCAAATGCCACTGGGGGGGGGGGGGCAGTAAATGTTGCTGTACATAAGTAAATTTACTAGTGTTTTTATTTCCTTGAACGTGTGGGTTTTAAAATTATGAGAACAATCCTACATATGAATATAAGGAGATGAGGTTTAAAAAGCTGTTTAAAAATGTATACATCTGCTGGGTATAAGGAAGGATATTTGCTAAGGTAACATTTTGCCAGAGAAAGCTAGCTTAAGGAAAAATGACTGAATATAATAGTCGAGCACTTCATGGGAAATGTGCAAGGGAACTCTATTTCATAAAAAGGATAAATGTGGATATTGACATGCACCATCAGATTTGCTTGGGTAAGTCAGAACACAGTCAGTTAATGGTAGCAAATGAAGGACAAGGAAAAATGAAGCTTATTATCCTAACGGCTAACAAAAAGAAATGTTTATATTCCTTTAGAAACTGACCAGAAAAAAGATAGTGGGTAAAGTAGTTTTTTTATCAGTGCATCTTGTGTAATGTTGGAATGCCCTGTTATGGGTTGGAATGCCCTGTTATTAAGCTCTAGTGTAGACACAGGACCTAGACACAATTCAGTAAGCAAGAAGAGAATTGATGAAATTCTGAAAAGATGGGAAAAGTTTTGGCTTTTCAAGATGTAGCACCTTTAGGGTAAGCCTTTACTAGAATACACCTATCTTTCTGCCCAAAAAATGCTAGATCCAGGATTGGTGGGTATATATAACCAGGAACATGTTTATATGGTACATCACTTGGAGACGAGTTGCATTACATTGCTACACCTAAGGGTTAACTAGAAATTTAAACACTGGAAACTGCCCTCTTACAGTCCACATGCCTCTGACTTTGAATATAAATTCCTGCTTATTTTTGCAGTTTAATACCGAATCCTTTCTTGATGTTGGAGCAGTAGGGCAATTTCAAATCAAAACTTTGGGTTAAAGATGTCAAGAAATATAGTAATCCACAGAAAAAATAAAGGAGCTCAGACTTCCAGGATGGATGCATACTGATCAACAGGTTGATTTTAGAGCTGTCCCAGTATGAAAACTGCAGTTCTGGGGAATAAATATGCTTAAGCTATCAAACTGGGTAACAGTCAGTTATAGGCTTATTATTACACTGTCTACATATCAGCAAATAAGTTTGGAGAAATTAACAGTGTACCAGTAAAGGGGAAAACTCAAGCTGTTAAGCAAAAAGCACTTAAAAGTTTCAGCTTTTCAGAAGATGTCTTCCAGTCATTTTACAGGGAAAAACTAAAGATGCACTCAGAAGTCTTTAAAGTAAGAGATATTCTGAATGAATATTTATAGTCAAATAACAAAAGGATGAAAAAATAGGAGAAACTTTTCCTAGCTATTCAGATGAATTCTTAGAACTACAAAAAATCAGCGGTTGAAATGAAGAAAAGGCTGTCTGAGCATGAAGCTTCGCAAGACGTGTGGTTTCAGAAAATAGTTAGTGTGTGCTGAGAACCTGTAGTTTTCTTTTCTACCAGTGGAACTGGATGAAAATACTGTGTTCATTTTATGGAAGTACAAATGAGCAACTTGACTAGTGTTCCACAGCAGGATGCTGTTACTTGAAAGGGAAAATTGTGTATATGATGCAAATCGGGCAATGAGAAAGCAGCCAAGACCTGTATTAGTAATGATGCAGTCCTACCAGCAGGAGTTTCTGCTGATTTGCGCCAGAAATTAAAAGTATTAAAAAAACGGGACAACAGTCCATCTGTGGAAGATGATGATTGTCAATTCTGCAATTGACAGAGGAGAAGAAATATCCTAGCAATCGTGGCATGTGAAAAGGACGGTGCGAGTTTTAGGCTGCTATATCCAGCTGCCTTCAGAATATTTTTTTTGTAGAATCAAACATTTTTGAATGTAGAATCTTGGCCAACAAACAGTGAGATATCAAACAGACCGGGACTCTGCTTCTCATTATTCTTGTAGTAGCAATGCCCATAGGGAGACTTTCCCATTGAAATGTGTTTTTGTTGTTCTAAAGACAATTGCTCAAGCGACAGACATGCACAGGATATGACTAGATTTGGGGGGAGGGTGCTTTGGATTGAAACGGTGACTACCATTGGCCGATGGATGACCAGGAGGAAGACCATCAACAAATTAGTGAATAAATGGGAGACTGCAAAACTTCAGTCCCATTAGCTATAGGACTAAATATGTGAACTATGGCTCTGGAAGAATTGATCAACAAAATTCTAATCTTTCTCAACTGTGTTAAACTGATGGATAAACTGTAAAGCATATGCCCCGATTTGTCATTCGAGTTTCAAAAGACACTCAAACAACTGTAAATAAAAGTTTTCCATTTTATTATTATTTGTATTTCATGACCTATAAATTTCATGCTGTATTGTAAAGCAGTTTTGTACAAGGTGCAGTCAGTGGTATTTTAAATGTGAGGCAGGGGTAGTCTTATCAGTGACTGCTGCATTTGCTAAAGCTATTATAGCAATAAATTAGTTTCTCTTGGTTGCAATGTATCTGGGCTTTACAATGTAGTCTGGCAATAAAGTCTGGAAAGAAGCAAGTTAAAGTTAGTATAATGTTATGATCTTGGGCTGCAGGGATGGGGCTAAAATTACAGTGATGCCATGTGTAGAATTAAGATAATTATCTCCCCTGTTTTTACATGGGTGGGTATCTAAATTTAATGCTATTGGTTTTGGCTATGGAAATTTTTTTTCTTAAGCAAATAGATTTGAAAAAAAAATGATAAAAGATGTGGAAAGTTTGAAGTTTTGCTGTGTTTGCAAAGTCATTGGCTATTTTTCCCATTAGTAAATGCTTTCTCTGCTAGACAAATCTACAGATACATACAGTTTAACCACAAGAAGTCAGAATAGTGTATTGAGTGAAATTTTACAAGGGTGCTGTAATGCATCTTCAAAGTTACTGGCTGTTTTTATCATTAGCAGCTGTTTTTCCTTTGAAACGAGCGATCTGCAGGTGCATGCAGTTACCTGTGAACATTCTAGGCCGAGAGAAAGAAACGTGTTTGGAGTTAACATTCAAAGGTGTATTGGCAACCAGTTCAGCAAAAAATGAAGTTGGACGCTGTGGGACATAAGATACAGGTAGTTGAATCCCCAGCAACCTTAATACTGTTACGCATTTACTATAAGTTTATTTTTTTTTGTTTGTTTGTTCACTTTAAAGGTAGCCAGTGCTTTTTCTCTTACGTTTAAAAGTTTACTGAAAGCATGCAGGCTGTTTTTCATGTGGGAGGGGAGTAGATAAAAGAACTGCAATCATTCAATAGAAGCACAGGCTGTAACAAGCCATTTAGCATGAGTACCCTTAATTTTACAGTAAGTACAGTTTGAGGCAACCACTCCTATTTGGAGGGGTAATCTTTTATTTCTTTTAAAATGTACTTTTGTGTGCTTATAAGTTAAGAGGATGTGGGGATTCAGAAAAATACTTTTTTTTTGTTTTTTGTTTTATTTTTGTTGTTTTCATGGAAGCAAATGATTTAGATGTAAATGGAGATGACGACTCAAATGGAAAATACGAAGAAGCAACTGTATGACAGCATCTTGACACTTTAGTGTGTGCATGTTGGCTAAAAGTTGAACATACATTTGCGACGATAGGAGGTATTGCCAACCATGCCAGGTGAAGTAGGGCAGTGGATATATAATTTATGCCAGCACCGCTAGCTGGAATTTTGTAAAGAATTGTATGTCATTTGGTTATCAAACTGATTTGTATAGATGCTTGTATTTAAAAATGTATTGGTAAAGTTGCTCGTGTTTAACATGTATCAACAGTATTTCCTGCTGGACAGAAAAATGTATATGCAGTATTGTAACTGTTTAAATGTATACATTGTAACAACATATTCTGGAAGAGAAGAAGTTAATGCACCTGACTTTGAAAAGAATGTTCTTGAAATTAAATTACTGTATGGGTTATGTCATAAAGATGCCATCCCACAGTTTTGAAGGGAGCCAGAGATGCAATGTATGTACTAGAGAATAGTCTGTAGCTCCTGTAGGAAGCGCATGGAATGGTTTTATTGTTTTATGGCTTCCAGATGCTCTTGAGTGTGTTATTGACATGTAGGTGCTAAAACCCTGGCAGCTTCTAGTGATGGGGATAGTGCAGGAAACTGAGTCAAATGACCAGATGTGTGTGATGTCATTCTGTGGGACAGAAGCAATGTTTAGATATTAGTAGGAGATTGCTCTCAGCATTCTGTATTGTCATGGATCTGACAACAAGGACCACTCGCCCACTTTATCTTGCCTTGCTCTGTTTGGTAAGTAGGAACAATTATACTTTAGAATAGTCAGGAAAATATAGTGAGAATAGTTACATTGTTTTTTCTGTAACTGTGTGACTCTTTCCAAATGTGTTATTTCCTGTGAGTGAAACTGGTGTTCACTGTAAATAAAAAAATATTTAGTATTTTCATGTTCTTTTGTTAAATTATATTTAAAATTTTCATTGTGGCAGGTCCTTTTAAAAAATATTTAAGTTTTGAGAGTGTTTGCATATATTTATTTGGTGATAACTCTGGCCACTTCTCAAAGCCTTGCTGTTTGGACATTACCATTAGTATTAATATTAACTTACTCTGTATTACTGGATATCGTTTTAAGAGCTTTATAGTAACTGACTGGTGACAGTGAATCTACCTTGAAGTCTGGGCAAAGTTGGTAGAGTGAGTAATTTGTGCCAGCCTTTCCCAGGGGAGTGTGTGTGTGTGAAAATTAAATCTGTGTGTCAGCTACTTGGGCAGGGACACAAAGCACTGGTTTCGCAGAGAGGGTGGTGGAGGACTTGGCTTGGTCACTCTGCTGAGGACTTCACTCTGAAGCTGTGCCAGTGGGGAGCCTTACTGAGGATCTGGGGAGAGACAGAAACCCAGACTCTGGGCTGTGTTCCCTGTGTGCTCTTAAGGGGAATTGTGCTTGATGCAGAGAGGTCTGCATCTGGAAATACTTTGTATCCATTTGCATTCCAAGTGAACATCCCTCTTCAGTGTCAGTGGTGTGGTTTCAGGCTCCTTGATTACTGGCCCAGAGTGGGGATGTCACAACACATTCAAAAGAACTCTGTATAATAGGATAGAGAATTTTCGGGTGGGCATTCTGTAGACTGTCAGGGACAGAGGGAAAGAGTAGAAATACTGATTTGCTAGAGAGGAGAGGTTCTAGTAATGGTAGAAGAAAAGAAAGAATGTAATGGTAGATTTGGGGTGATTGGCAGGAGAGGTGGATTATGTTGCCATGTATATTTCACCTAAAAGTGTTTGTTCTGGATCTTGAGAATTTTGAAGAAAAATCAGTTTTCGGTAGGAAGTAATTTTATGAGTGGGGAATGGAACTTTATTTGTAATAATGAAAATGTACCAGGTGGGCCTAGAAGGAAAAAAATAATATGAAAGTAGATTTGTGAAGAAATATGAGAATATTTGTTATGGAAGATATGGATTTTGCAGAAGAAATTGAAATAATTTTTATATTATTCCCCAAGGTATAATAGCTGGGCTAGTCTGGCTCAAACTTGTATTTCATAGGAGCGTGTTCATTTAATTTAAAGTTTTGACGCATCAAATAGCTTTTTCAAATGCAGTGTAATGAAGTAAAAATGAGACACTGGCATTTTTTTCTACATATCTGTTAAAACATAGGAATCTAAGGAAGGGAGATTAGAAGTGATTTGAGATTGGAAGTGATTTGAGAATTATTAGGGAAGATGGAAATTTCTTTAGAATGGGTAGCTGGTGAGTGGGTTAAAGTGGAGTCTAAAACTGGTTAGA
>NC_056727.1:441796234-441878734 GCF_019279795.1 Protopterus annectens
GATGTTGCAGTCCTCACACTTGGGGTTATCTGCCTGCAGGTAGCCCTCAGTCGGCCCGAATATCAGAGACTTAGTATTTCTGCGTTGGATGTTGTTGCTCCAGGACTGACGTAAGGGGTATAAAAACAGGCAGCCGACGCCATTACATCAGTCTTTCTTGCCAAGGAGCTCTAAGCAGAAGCAGTTTGCAAGTGCCGGTCGGCCGCTACCTGAATTTTCATTTACGAATTTAATAATCTTGAAGTCTTCTAAAGCTAAGTACCCCATTGGGGATCCTTTTTTCTTGCTTTAACCGATGTCAGAAAAAGTTAACAATTGTCTTGCCTGTGGAAAGCAAATACCTCAGAGATTTTCATTCTTACTGCGTCATCTGTTTAGGCCCAGACCACGACGTCCTCACTGTCTTGTTTTGTGCCTTGGTTTGGGTGTTAAATATTCATCGGGCTCTGCCGCTAAATTCTTTCACTCTCTATCTCTGTATTCTGAAATGGCTTCGGTAAGCTATCCGACTACCGATATTTCGAAAAAACGTAAAGACAGAGACCGCATAGGTCCAAAACTGCTAATGACGCTTCTGTTAAGCTAGTCGCCAGTCCGCCGGTACTCGAGCGCTTTCGCAGCCCCTGATGCCCACTTCAGTTGATTCGCAGGCCTCTACGGAGACCCATTCATCCACTATGGAACCTGCGGATGTCTCTACCTTGGATGGGTCCGGAGCCGCTGAGCAGGCACCGGCTTCTGAGGCAGTTATTCGCTCAACTGATGTTCGACTCAAACTGACTTTTTTAACCAAAACTACCGAGTTTCTTAGGCCCAGAGTACGTACTATGCCTAGAAAACCTACAACCAAAGTGCATGCACCTGCTGCCATGCCACAGAAACAAATGCTTAGAATGGCTGAAGACCTTATTACGCTGATTAGGGGAAGTCTGCCTTCCCCTGCTAAGAGATGGCATCCAGTCCCCTTCAGCTTCTACAGACCAGGAGTACGATGACTCTGAAATTTCTGAGTATGAAGACACTCCCTTAGCTTCTTATGAGGATTCAGATGCAGAGGAATCCATTCCCTCTGTCTCCCCTCCATAGGACTTTTCTTTTGGTGAAACCTTGCATACCTTACGAGAGTATTTCCACTGGGAATGCCAAGACTATCCTCAGTCCAAAAAGAGACTCTGAGAAATTCTAGAGCTGCCTCAACACAGGCCCTTAACAATACCCCCTGTCCTGGATGTTGTGGATGACAGAGTACCTGACGTTCACAAATTTCTTTTCAAGAATCCTACTGCTGACCCAGAGATCATTTCCCAGGGGCCTAAATGCATCAAGGCTACTACAGCCAAGAATCCCACCCCTTTGGACAGGGATTCCAGAGTTTTGGACAGAAGGTATATACCTCTGCAACTCTTGCTATTAGGGCATTGAATTGTCAGTTTCACATGCTAGTACCAGCTACATATTATGGAACTTATTAAAAAAAAAGTGTCAACCTTTTCAGACTGTGCAGAAAATAAAGAATTGCAGGAGCTTATGCACTCTGTAAGCCAAGTCAGCAAGCATACTTTGCAGTGTGGCTTTGACGCCCTAGAAGCATCTTGCCGGGCGGCTGTCACTGGCTCTGTTCTGAGAAGACATGCTTGGCTGAAGGAGCAGACATTGCCAGACCATGTAAGTTACTAGATACTCCTTTGAATAAGGACTGTTTTGCACCAAAGCAGAAGAGGTTCTTAAAAAGATGGAAGAAAAAGCTAAGTCTATGCAGACTGTTAAATAATTCTTACAAGTGCAACCCCCTAGATTCAGTAGGCATTTCCCTTCCTAACACTGGTCTTTTCCAGCCCCTTCCAGGCCTTCTCAAACCAAACCAAGGGGAAACAGACCACCCAAACTTCAGTCTCAGGGTATGCAGAGATCTAAGCAATGGAGTGCCCCCACTCCTAAAGCAGGGAGTGGTAAGCCACCTCCGTACGGTAAAAGCTCACAGTGACTTCTACTCCCCAGCCCTGCCCAATTGCTTGTGCCCTTAGGAGGAAAACTTGCCCTTCATGCAAAAAAACTGGATGTCCATCACTCAGGACTGGTGGGTCTTCAACATTGTATCCCAGGGGTACAAATTTTATTTCCATTCACTGCCAACCCCAAGCGGGTTTCCAGACCTTCCTGCAAACCAGTGGGCAGAGGCTCATAACCAAGTACTTTCCCTGCTCAATATCAGAGCTATTCAGCCGGTTCCAGTAGAACAGAGGGGTCAAGGATTCTACTCCAGACTCTTCCTGGTACCCAAGAAAGAGGGCTCTTGGTGCCCAATCCTGAATCTTTCCATTCTCAACACCTTCCTGGTGGTACCAAAATTCAAAATGCTTACCCTGCAACAGCTTCTTCCTATGCTAGCCAAGGATGCCTGGTTAGTCACCCTAGACTTAAAAGAAGCCTATCTGCATACCCCCGCAAGGGAATTGTGCAGGAAGTATCTACATTTCAGGGCAGGGTCTATGCATTATCAGTTCTCTGCACTTCCCTTTGGCTTATCTACTGGGCCCAGAGAATTCACAAAATGCCTGGCTCCAGCCATTGCATATTGCAGGCAGAGAAATATACAAATTTACCCATACTTGGACGACTGCCTGATTCAGGCGGACAGCCTGGAATTGCTGCTGCAGCAGCTGACATTTGTGAAAAACCTTGGGGTACACCATCAATGAAAAGAAATAAAAACTGGTACCCAGTCAAAAGATTGTATTCCTGGGAGCAAGCTTGGACACAACTTCCCAGGTGGCATTCCTCACCTCAGAAAAAACAGTATCTGACAGCTGGGTTCTGGTGGCCATTTGTATGAAGTGGTCTATCTGCAAGAAAAATACTGCAAGCCATAGGGTTCATGGTCTCGTGTATACTGCTGATTTCATATGCAAGACTGCATATGAGAACTCCCAGTGGTACTTAAAAAGTCTTTAGTGCCAACATTCCCAGGACCTGGAAACAGTCATTCCTATCACACCCTGTCTAAGGACAGAGTTCCTCTGATAGGCAGAAGCATGAAACCACAACAAGGGACTGCCATTTACTCAACCCCAAACCACCCAGACCCTAACCACAGATGGATCAGACTATGCCTGGAGGGCACACATGGATGGAGTACGTATTGAGGACCACTGGAGCCCAAGTCAAATTCATCTGCATATCAACCAAAAAGAGATGCTAGCTGTAAAGAATGCCCTGACAGATTTCAGATCCCTAATCTTTCCAGGACGACTGCTAATAAAAACAGACAGTTCCACAGTTATGTGGTACATCAACAAGCAGGGGGGAACCCATTCCTATTCACTCTGCAGGCTAGCCATGGCCCTGTGGAACACGGCCTTGGACATTCAAGTCCATGTGCAAGCTCAATTCCTGCCAGGCAAACAAAACTTACTGGCAGACGATTTAAGCAGAAATCTCCTAGACCCACATAAGTTGCAATTGGAGCCCAGCACCTTCAACCTTCTGATCCAGAAATGGGGGACCCCAGAGGTGGATCTCTTTGCCTACCCCTACAACCACCAGCTCAGCAAATTCTGCACCAGGAATCCTCACAGCAGGGCCTGGAAAGTGGATGCACTATCTTTTATTACTCAAGATCAAACAAGACAGGCCAAGGACAATTCTGATTGCCCCGGATTGGCTAGGCCAGCACTGGCACCTACACCAGAATCCAACCCTCCTCTCAGAAGGAGGGACAGATTCTGCATCCACAACTGCAAACCCTAAATCTTGCAGCCTGGCTTATTCCTTGAATTCTTCCCCAGTGACCTTAAGCAAACAAATGCTGGACGTCATTCTTGAAGCCAGAAGACCCAGTACAAGAAAATCCTATGCTGATAAGTGTAAAAGTTTCTGCTCATGGATTCAGTCTGAAGGAGAGGATACAACACTGCCCTCTCTGCCTCTTATCCTGGATTACTTAGCAGATCTACTCCACAAAGGCCTGTCCTTCTCCTCCATTAAGATACATGCTTCACCCATTTCTGCTCATTACAACACTGAGCCACCTTTCTTCTCGCACCCTCTTATCAAACAGTTCCTGAGAGGGGCAGACAACTTAAGGGCACCAAGGAGAGCATCCACCCCTGCTTGGGACCTTAACTTTGTACTGGAAAAGCTCACGCTCCCCACCCTTTGAACCCGCTGCATCAGCAGAGTTAAAATTCCTCTCTTGGAAAACAGCCTTGCTTTTAGCCATCACTTCAGCTAGAAGTGTGTCCAAGCTACAAGCACTGATGCCTGTGGAACCCTTCATAATTTTCCATGCTGACAGAGTTTCCATCAGGACTAACCCTTCCTTTATGCCTAACGTGGTGTCCAGTGTGGCTCTCAATCAATCCATCCATTTGCCAACCTTCTTCCCTAATCCTCAAAATAAAGGGGAAAGTATCCTGCACTCCTTAGACGTGCACAGACAGCTCAGATTCTACCTTGATAGGACTAAGCCCTTTAGAAAATCTGACCAGCTACTAGTCAGCTTTGCAACAGGGGCAGAGGGCAAGGCCATTTCAAAACAAACCATTTCCAAATGGATAGCACACTGCATCCATTTCTGCTACAAACACCATGGGAAACCAACCCCTCAGGGGATCAGAACACATACTACTAGGGCAACATCTACCTGTACAGCATTTCTCAGGGGAGTCCCTACCAGGGACATCCTGGAGGCTGCTACCTGGAGTTCTGTACACACCTTCACCAAGCATTACCACCTGCTTATCTTTTCCAAATCCATGACAGGGCTTTCTAGAAAGCCCTAACTCTTCTTGACTGCCTCCACCCTCCTTCAGTTTAATCCACCCAAGTGTGATGACTGCAACAGTGAAACACGAAGAACATAGTACAGTTGTGTACACTTACCATAAATGTAGATGTTCGAGTGTATTCACTGTTGCAGTCCTGGTTTCGCTCCCTCCAACCCCCTGCTTCTGTCTCTCTGTCTGTCTCTCTCTTTCTAATCACTGTTACTAACCCCTTCTGGGGTATTGGTATTTACTTTTTACTGGTGGTATTTTCCCTACCATAACCTAGCTCTCTATTTGGGGGGGGGCTCCTGACATTTAGGGCAAGAAAAACTGATGTAATGTGTCGACTGCCTGTTTTTATACCCCCGACGACCTGGTGTCAGTCCTGGAGTGATAGTATCCGATGCAGAAATACTAAGTCTCTGGTATTCGGGCCGACTGACTGTGATGACAAGGTTTAGATCCCTGGAGCGTGTGGCTTTGAGGGCTTGGGATTTCTTTAAGTGGAGCATGTCCAGCAGCTCAGGGTTTGACATGACCTTGTATGTTAAGCAGAGATCACCTCTGAGTAGACTATATCCGACAGAGTATAGCTGGAGTTTTTTTTAGATGGTCAGCATAGCGCATCTGCTTTAGGCATGTCATACTTTTAGTGAGGTATTTCTGCGGCCTTTCCAGCTGTTGCAGATGTCTTGTGAGGTACATACCAAACAGGGCGTTGTACTCTGTAATGGGTTTAATGAGGGATGAGTACATTGGGACAATGACCTCTTCTTTTTTTTTTTTCTGGATGCAAAGCCCTTAGTGATGAGGTGTGCCACATAGAAGGATTTCCTGACTGTTGTGGCGATGTGGTTATCGAAGGTGAGACCACTGTCCAACTGTGTCCCTAAGTCTCTCGTCACACTTTCGGTGTTTAGTGTACTGCCACCTGTGTGGTAATTCATGGGTACATGTTTTTTCTCCAAGGGGATAACTGTACATTTCTTGGCATTAAACTTGAGCCCATGGCTCTGGCACCAAGCATCTGTTTCTGTAAGGCCCTTTTGTAGAATATCTACATCATCATTTGGGGATTCAATAATGGTAGATCCCGGGATCCAAGGTGAATCCCCCCTTGTGGAGTGGGATAACTAGCTGTGCGCCACTCAGTGGGCACGAAGCCTGAGGTGAGGCTATGATTAAACATTACACTTGGGTGAGGTGCCAGTTCATTTTGTAGTTCATGTAGTACACAGCCTGGGATGTCATCTGGTCCCATGGACGCTGTATTCTTAGCTTTGGAGAGTGCGGTTTCTACCTGTGTGGCTGTGATTATCAGAATTTGGCAATCTTTTGGTGTTGAGATGGGCCCTTTAGGGGGTGAGAGGGGTGTGAAGTTGGCACTAAATCGATCTGCCAGGATATTGGCAATATCCTTGGGATCAGTATTTAATGTCATTCTGTTGTAGCTCGGAGCAGATCTGAGCATTGCCATTTAGATTCTTGACATAACTATAGAATTCCTTGTGGTTGTCTTTGGAATGTTTGGCAATTTTATTTTCGTAACCAGCTTTGGAGGATTTTTTGAGGGATCTCAGCTTCTTGCTGAGGCTGGTAAGGGAGCTTTTTTGCATCCTGGGATTTTCCTCTTTTCTGCAACAGTTTCTTCCTTTGTTGTATAGTTAGTTTATGGCAGGGGACCACCAGATTGGCTTCCTTTTTTTGGAGGAGAGCGTCTTGGTTCTATTTGGGATGGCACGATTCATGCACGAGTGGATGTGCTTGTACAGTGCCATAGTGTAGGATTCAGCAGTCGAACTTTGAGATCCCGTCTGAATGGGTGTCATGAAGTTTGTCACTTCTGACTTGAGTAGCATGAAGTTGGAGAAGTTTTTTACAGAGGTTTCCTTACTGGTAGGTGGGGGAGGGATGTGGATGTCAAGGGTGATTTGCTTATGGTTAGACCTGACCAATGAGGGGGGTGACCACTGGTGTGGAGCATGCATCTCCCATGTTGGTAATGACCAGGTCTAGGATATTGGAGCCCCTGGTAGGGCAATGGATTAGTTGACCCAGGGCGTTGGAATTTATGAATTCCAAGAACCGTTGGGAAAAGGTATTGGTACCAAAGTAGTTTTCACAGTTAATGGCAGGGTAGTTGAAATTAACCAGTATTAGGGCGTTCGGTTATATCTTAATATTTTCCTGTATGTTTAGAAAGGTGTAGTGAGACTCTTGGGGCATGGTGGGGGGATCTGTAGCAAGCTACAATTTGGATTGCAGTCTTACCTAGTGTTAGTTGCACCTGGAGAATTTCAGATGCATTGTGTTGGGCAACTAGCCTGGAGGTATGAATATCCTTGTTAAATATGAACACTCCTCCACCTTTAGTGTTTCAGTCTTGGTTTGGTGACCGAAAAGTGTGGTAAGAGTTGTAGCCTGGTATTGCAGGGGTGCTCTCTGGATCCTTGAACCAGGTCTCAGTTACTGCTCAGATATCAATGTCCTCCATTTTTAGGAGTGCCTCAAGAGAGTGCTTTTTGAGGTTTAGACTTCTAGCATTGAGTAGCATTACCTTCAGATTTTGCATGCTTGTATCTGTTATGGTGGTGGTTTTGTCCTTTGAACCTTGCCTAAAAAAGGCACTATAGGGGTGGCAAGAGCTTTAGCCAGTAACCTGAATCCCAGGGGTGATGTGTGCAGACCATCTCTGGCAAAGCATTGTGGTTTGTCGATCAAGTATTCCCAGGCAGACAGACACTGGATCCCTTTTGAATGACACCAGAAGCTTAGCCAATTGTTGAAGTCAATCATTTTGTCCTTATACTGTGGTGTAATTCTGGGCGAAGGCAGGATGCTACTCAGGGCTAGGGTCATACCTGCCTGGGCCACATGATCCGAGAGCTCTTTCATGTCTCTTCATGTAGTCCAGGGAGGTACGTCTCAAGTAATTCACTCCAACATGGACAACGACAGAGTCTTATTTGTACTTGTTGTGGAGTGACTTGAGTGCATGCGTTATGTGGCAGATCCTGGCACCCAACAGGAGCTGACTGTAATTTTCTCCATGTTCAGCCTGGTGAGTGGGACATCAGTGTGCCTGACTAGAGAGTCACCTATGACTAAAGTGTTGGATACATTGTCTTGCCTTAGGGGCTGTTTTTGCGTGGCACACTGGTATTGTGAGCTGTGTGTCACCTTGGTTGTGATTGGTTTGGTGTTTGTTTGCATTTAGCTTTGGGGGTCGTCGTTGCTTGTGCAGGTTAATGTTAAGGGCCTCTGCATTTGTGGGTGTAGTGTTGCTATGTGTGTGTGTGTTGGTGTGGGTTTTGAAGGGCTATGTGTTGCTTGAGGTGTAGGTGTTAACCTTCTCCTCTTGACTGTCTAGCACAATCTTGGCTGGAGAGAGAGCTTTGCTTCCAGTTTGGCTATGTAAGTGCATCTCTCGCAGGTTGTAGTGTTTGGTGATAGAAGAAGAGGGTTGTCTGTGTATGAGGCAGTTGCTACATTGCCCCAGTATGCCCAAATTCACCTGGTGGACAGGAGAAATCACCAAAGCTGATCCTTGGACATGCCTGTTTAGGTGCTTTCTTTGTAAAGTGCAAGAGCTGTTTTCCCTTACCTTTGCAAGGTACTTTGTAGTTATAGGCTGTTTAGTGCCTACGATTAATTTCTCCTTATTGACAAGTGGAGTTGAGTGCTTGTATCAGTTTAAGGCTTCCTAGTTCTTTCCAGTAGGTTCTAGAGCAAGTGCTATTCGCAGGGGTTCAGATTTTAGTGCTACTACTGAAAAACCAGCTAGTTCTAAGAGAAAATTTGAAGAGCAGACTTTCTGGCACCTGGAATAGTTTAATCATAGCCCTGTGGTGCTGCATGATGCAAAAAATGTGCAAACGCACGCGTTTTTAAGCCAGAAAGTTGAAAGGAATAGAAATCAGCCCTAGAAAGGCTAATAAAAATAAAATTTCAGAGCTGGAAACCACTCCTCTAGTGTTTAGATAGGCAGTACAATGCTCACCACTTCCACTGGTAAGCAGTAGGATTTCCTTCTACCACAGCAAGGTCTGGATAGCTCTGAACACAGAAAATAAATTCCTGAGACAAGCAAAGCCCAGGATCTGGACTATACTAGCTAGGAAAGGCGGGAAGCAAGCAAACAAGATAGTATTTTTTTGGTTTTTGTATTTGGTTAAAACAGGCTAAACAATGCAATTATATGGGAAATAAACACAGAAAAGGCTAACGCACTTGAGTGTGTAGCCCTAAACAGTAAATGCAATTAAAACTCTACAAAATTAGCAATTTAAAACTTTTTAAATGAAGCAAGGCAAGTGCACAACTGAAAAACGATTTCTACAGAATGCCAGCGACTTTCTAATGCATTTGGTTTTGACAGCTCCGTTAGATTTATTTCAGTAACTTAAGTACCTTCTACTGAGGGTACCATTTTTTTTAACTAGCCCTCTGTTTTGAAATTACATAGGGAATTTAATTAGTATTCCAGATATGCTTTTCTTCTCTTGGTGACTTTCACTATACGTCTCTCCTTCTGTTTCTCTATATAAATATTCTTCATTGCTTTACTTTAACGGCTGGATTCTGACAAGGTTCAATATTGTTAGGAATTCTTTCCTTTCCATTTCTTCATGGACTTCTTTCCCTAACTTAACTGAGGTTTTATGGTGAGCTTCTGTAGGATTTTTGGTAATGCAAGATATTCTTTTTCTTGTATACAAAGCAAGGTTTTTGCTCATTTTAAGTTTTTACATCTGTCTGTCTTTTTATCGGGACCTTACATTTTTAAGTGTCTTGCTGTTGTCCTGCCCCCCACTTTTGATGGCTGTAATTTCAGAACTGTGTGACCTTGTGTGCCGGGATGTTGCTTCCCCCATCCCAACCTCCAATTTTACTAGAAATGCATTCAAGATACAGAGAATCTTAACTGTGCTCACTTCCTCCATAGTTTCTGCAATTCCTTGAATCTGAAGAAGTCCTTGACTAGTTATGAAAACAAAGGTATGGGCTGTAGTACTTTGCACAACATTCTCAGTTTCTAAGTATATGTATATAAAATTATTACTTAAGTGAAAGCTTTATTATCACCTTCCATTTGGCATATGTTTTGTTTTTGTAGGTGTATGTCCCTTCTTTGTGACAAAGCTCACAGAATTTAGTGCCCCTTTCAGTTCCTTCCCAAGCTTATTTAGCAATGGCACCAAGACAATATTCTAATGTTGTTATAGACCTTAGTCACATTCTGTTGATACACTTTTAATTGCCAGCATGTTGGCTAGACATCATTTTGGTACATTCAACACTCATTACTAGTTTAGTGTATAGCAATGTGCCCCTTTCTTCTTCAGTTAAGAACTGCCAGCAATTGAAATTATATGTTGTGTGTTCAGACATTTGCACATTGTCCCTGTATTCAGTGTCCTGTAGACTCCTAAGGGGTGATATGTGGCTTGCCTTCCATTCCAGGCCATTAGGACTCCAGTCTTCAAAGACTTCTCATTTCTCCACAAATCACAGTCCAGTGAGCACTAGAACCAGAGATCTGAGCCTGCTTCAGCAAACAAATAAATTGTGGTGTAGCGAGAGATTGTTCCAGAAAAGGGTTTGTCATTGTATAGCAAACTTCCTCGCCTGATCAAGCAATGTGACCCACACTCCTTCCTAGGAAGGAATTGGACGATTGGATGGGTGTTCATAAATTCACCCCAGTTTGACTGACTGGCCTATGAGGTAAGGTCTAGGGGTGGGCATGGCGAAACATAAATGGTCACATGCCCCAGTTGTCTTGTACATTCTTTGAGTCTGTAGGCCATGTATTTCTTTTAACTTGGAAGGATACGAAACTGACCCAGTCGGACAGAATCCAATTCTGTTTTGTGTTATGACTCCTGTTGAAAACAACAAATGTGCTTTAGTGCCATCATCCCCTGCACAAGATTCTTTAGTGGTGGGTTATCAGTACTGTGGCTGTCAGATTTAAATTGTTCCTGAAGACTGACCAAATGTAGTGTCTTTCCTTGCTTGAAAAGCTGCAGTCCAAAAAGCAATGACTTGTTCACTCAAATTTGTGCTAGTCTGCACCAAAGTCTTTCTACTAATGTCTTTCGGCTTTTAGTCGGTTAGGGGTCGCCACAGCGAAACTCTGATCCGCTAATGATTGGCAGTGGATTTTTACGGTGCCTAGGTGTCAGCCCGATGCCCAGCCTTCAAAGAAGGCAGACCCATTCATGCACGCACCTACCTGCATGTCTTTAAGTGTCTGTCGACCACGGGGAGGACATGCAGACTCCACACAGAAGGCGCTCCAACCGAGAATCGAACCGGAAAACCTCTTGCTGTGAGGAGACCACGCTAACCGCTGCATCACCGCGACCTTGCACCAAAGTCTTTCTGAATTTCTCAGTTTTGAAAGTGCAACAGTTCAGTCACAAGACACCAGACTTCCCATCTCTTTTAGGATGGGGTAAACATAGAAATAAGCAATATTTCTGTCGGTCTTTCTAGGTGGTGTCATTGACCTCAGAAATGCTTTGCATTTGCAGGCTATGAGGCAGGAATGGAAAAATGTGCACTTTAGTAGATGGTGATCAGAATATTTGCATATTCTCTACCAGTGTACTCGCTGGAGACGTCTCAGTAATTCATATGCAGTTTATTTACAACATAAAATCTAACAAAGTTCAGTTTGGAGAATAAGCAAAATTTAAAATAAGCATACTGCTTGCTTACTTTTAAGTTCTAGGTTTGTTAATCTGTTTTAAAGTCTCTTAATTGTTGTCTCTTTCGTCTTTTTCCTGGTTAGGGGTCGCCACAGCGGAACTCCGGTCCGCTAATGATTGGCAGTAGATTTTTACGTGCAGAGTTGCCGGCCCTGACGCACAACCTTCAATGAAGGTACGCCCATTCACACTAGTCTCCACACAGAAGACGCTCTAGCTGAGAATCGAACCGAACGTCTTACTGTGAGGCGACAACGCTACACCAGCACCACCACCGCCGCAGCTTAAAGTCTCTTAATTAAAGGCTAAAATTCCTTACCTTTATTAGGTATTGTTGCTATGTGCAAACTGCTTCACACATGCAGAATTTGGTTCCTAATATTCCACAAGTAAATCCACAGTTAGGTTTTTGCTGCTCCACACATAGCTACAAATACGTTTTTTATACTCCCCAGCTAGTCTCTGGGTACTCCACAGCGGATTCTAGTTAGATTTCCCAAAGAGTCTCCACACTCAATTGAAAAATGTTTGAGAGGCAAATCCCTCTACTGTGGTGAGCTTTCAGCACTACTTTAACCAGAACATTTCAGATTATCTGTGTTTTTACTACTATATTTTACTGATTAAATGCCCAACTCAGATGTTTGCAGTAACATATACAAGGTAAAAACACACCATAGTGTTTCTGGGTGACTTTATGGGGTAACTTTAGTTGCTCCACAATAAATTAGGATACTTTCACAGACCCAGACTTACAGGCCCAGAGATTCCTGGACATTATAAATACAAACACCTTAGACCAGGTAGACCATACACCCACTAGGGGTGCAAACATACTCAACCTGGTCATCACAAACATGGGAGAATACTGTGTATTGTCCTCTTTGGCAGGGATGGATGACTAAGTTGCTTTCTTCATATCAGTTCTGTGACCCAGGCCAATCCTGCAATATTTAGGAAGTATTCTAAGGCAAAATTCCTACTAAATGATAAATCCATAGCTCTCATCCTTACATGTCCAAAATGAGGAACACTAGCCCTCATAATGTGGAACAAATGGGCAAAATGTGGAACACATACTAATGGCTTACTAATAACTTCAACTAGGAAGGTCATAGGATGGTTTAAAATATGCTAGTTTTAAGATCTTTTAAAGAATTAATGAGATTCATTTCTATTTACAATGGATTTCACTTAAAAAAAATTCCTAACACTAAATGTGTGACAGAGTCTTTCAATGTGGAACTTTGAGGAACTTCGAGGAACATGAACTTTTTAAGACCCCAAATGAGGTACATTCCTCGTAATGAGGTACACTTGAGAGGTATGGATAAATCTGTCAAAGATTTAAAGCCCCCCCCCCCTCCCCCAACACTGAGAACACAGTTGCCTGTTCCAAATTCTCCTCAGAAACCCTGTACAAACATGTCACTCCATGCATAGAAACAGCTGTGCAAGTCGGTAATTAACCCAGAACTAACTCGAAAAAAAACCTGGTGGAATCCAAACATAAATGGGTTGTACAGTAAAAGGAAAAAGTCATAGCCAAGATTAAGAACTGTTACTCCCAGTATGATAAAATCACTCTAATCACTGTAAACAAACAAAAGGACAAATCCAGTCCACTAAAGCTAAATCTACGGTAAAGGTAGCTTCCCAGGCAAATGACAAGGCTTTCTTTAGCTGTATCTGAAACCTCAAAAGGCAGCACACATTAGTGTGCAGAACTAATTGCAAGTGGAGTCACCTACACTGAGCCAAAAGATACAGAAAATCTGATGGCCAACAAATTCAGCTCCAGTTTTACCCTCCCACTGGCACTCCTCCCCAGGCAATACCATTAAACAAACCTCCCCAGGTATCACTAGAGAGTAGGTCCTAATTGCACTTTTTCAGGCCAAAAGCACTGCATTGAATGGGTACTGATAACATCCCAGGATGCTTCTTAAATAGCCTGAAATAATGACCTGTTGAAACCACTGGAGTCAGTTTAACCATAGCCTCCAGACAAGTTTTTGCCATGCAAATGGAGAACTGAAATGGTTATCCCTCTGCACAAGGGCAGGCCATCAATGGACCCTGAGAGCTCAAGATCCATAAGTCTGACTAGTCTTGGGCAAAGCCATGAAAACTATTAACATGGAAATTAATAAGAATGTAAAAAAACCTTCAAACACTGAATCCAACCCAGTTTCATCAAGAGTAGATCATGCCATGACCTTTAAGAGGGCCACCAAGGCTGTGAATGGGGGCAGAATGGTGCTTACTGCCTACTTAGTCATAGCTAAGGCATTTGATACAACATCTCACTCAGGCATTGTAAACAAACCCGTGAATTATCGACATAAACCCCATGTTATTTCAGGATTGCTAGCTGGCTCTTGGATAGAACACACAAAGATATAATGGAGAAACATCCTCTACAAAGAGGCTGGTCAGCAGTGGAGTCTGTCAGAGCTCTATGCTGGGTCTGCTCCTTTCTTGCATCTACTTCTTGGAAGTCAGGGCCATTGTCAGGGGCCTCTGGCTAACCAAGTTTGCAGATAATTAACTAGGTGCAGTCATAGAATATAAAAACCAAAACCTGGTTACCCCACTAAAAGCAGTCTGAACAATAAACAACAAGCTGAAGTATGGAAAAGACGGACGTGCCGCCATAGTACTTTATGACTGGTGCCAAAGCCACAGTTTAGAACTCCATGCTAAGAAATGTATAATAGCACCTTTTGGGAATTCAGCCACTGTAGGAAATTACTTCATCAATAGCACACCCTTAAGTCTAGAATTAGTATGTGGAGATTTGGAAATACATGGAGATAGGTGGATGTTGGCTGAAAACCAGATTACTAACGTGGTAAGGAAGTTGTTCTGTGATTCTCAACTTATAAGCAAGGGCATTACACCGAGCTCCAAGGAAGTCCTTATTCCACTGTATCCAGCACTTGTCGGCCTCATCACTGAGTGCAGTTCCCCCTTTTGGTATGTACCTAACCATGCACATGCAACAGCTGAAGCATCCAGAGAGGTTCCCCACAAAAAGAATACAGGGTGTAAATATCTTGTCCTGTGCAGGTTGCCTCGGAGCCTTATCTCTATACTCTTGTTTCCTACAGACTGTTGAGAGGCGATCTATAGTTCCCACATAAGGCATCCTTGGATCCCACTCTGATGGACCTTTTTGCATATCTACAAAGTGAATAATATTAGAATTATTCGATTTAGGGATTTAAACATTGCTTGCAACATAAGTAAGACACATTGGAGATGTGTGTCAGAGAATTTCCACTCTCTGAAACAGACTCTCCATCCAGGTGAAGTAGAGCTCTTCCCTAACCCTGTTGAAGAGAAACCTGGACCACTGGATGGGAAATCCAGAAATAAAGCCCGGTCTAGCACCAGTGTCTCTAATGGGCAGAAGCAGCCTGTAAACCTTGCTGTAGCTTGCATATAGGAACACAAACCTCTGTGATGCTTTGCTAGTTTTATAAAGACTCCATTGTTAGCATAGTATACAGTTATGAACCTATGGTTTCTGAAGTAGCCGCCATGCTAATGTGCATACACACATACATAGGTGTAGAATAGCATTTGGTTTTGCTTGTAACAGTTTCATTGCTCACTCTAGACTGCTTTCCAATCTGATGCTCATGTTTGTTTACAAGAAAATTCAACAAAAAGAAAAAAATGCATTGTGCACACCATTCAGTCTGCAATATTCAGTCAGCTACAGTCCTAAGCAAACAAATTTTATGGTAAATATTCGCACACTACAGGTTTTACTATCCCCTTCACAGAGTTCTGGCAAAAGTACCTGTATAAAGTAAATGAGCCACACTTAATGAGGCCTCCCAAGACAGAGCAGGGCTCCATTAGGCTTCTCTTTGTATTTCATGTTGTTGCCATGTGAAAAAGACCCCTACAGTCCTTCACAGGCAGATTATAAATTCAGATAGCTTTCCTGTAAAGGTTATTGTCTCATTTCCCTTGTAGAAACAGTTTCTAGATTGCCTTCCTTATGTTAATTGCACTGCTTAGTCTTGTAACTGACCTCTTTACTAGCTGTTTCTATCTGTACTTCAACTTTTGTCTACTTGCTTCTGAGCTTTTGTCCTAGACCAGTCATGACCATGCTACAAGACCCAGCCCAACCATATAACTATTGGTTCGAGCTTCAGATGGTCCAAATTCCTGGGCAGCCCAACTTCAATTTAGGTGGCTGAGGCCAGGCCAGTGTGTGATCTTTAAACTAAAGAGCTGTTGAGTCAGTACTCATTGAGATTACTTTGGGTTGATTTCCTTGTTTTGCATACAGTCATACAAGCTCAAACACCTGGCCTAGTAGGTAGTATTTGTGGGTAGTGAGAGCCCACTTCATGGCTAAACACACTTCTATAGCTAAGCAGCACTTCTCAGAGTTACTCAGCTGGATGTATATTATTTCAGCGTACGCTTAAAATAGCGAATGCTGTTTAATCAACCCAATAAAGTCAAAATCCCTAAATCCTGAACACACAGAACATAGATTTTTTTTTTCCCCAGGGGAAAAAAAAATTGCTGCACCGTAACAAAAAAAAAAAAATCCGAACACAAAATAGTGTGTGGGGGGGTTACCCCCCACACACCCCACTTAAATATACCAACTCCAGGATTGCACTACAGTGGAGGAAATGGCAAAGTCCTGAACATGGCCCAGTGATTTTTTTTTTCCTGGGAAAAAAAATCGCTGTTCCGTGTGTTCAGGATTTAGGGATTTCAACTTTATTGGGTTGATTAGTTCGCTGGAATAATATAGACCCACTCAGCTTTGTACTCTGTTTCCTCCCCATCAAGAACCTGATATAATAATGTCAGGCAGTTGACTCCTAGGGTTAAGTCTGTGAGCTGTAATCCAAGTAGTACAAGGTTTGATTTTCTCAGCCCTCATTTGCCAACTCTGCGTCCTTGAGCAAGTGACTTAACAAGACAGTGCTCTCGGATCACCCCTGAAAAGGGTCCGTCTCTCTCCAGTGGGCCTACCTGGTTAACAAATGATTGCTGTACCTATGCCAACCTCTGGCATCTCTATGTGTTAAGAACTGTTGGCAAACGTCCGGGATTAGGAGTATGGTCTCTACACAGATTGTATTCTTGGGTAACTTAAGTGATCGCTCTGCTTCACGGATTCATTTCACATTAAAGGGAGCCATACCTTTAGTCATGTTGTCGGGGGGGGGGGGGTGAAATCTTGTACAAATCTTCAGTAATAGCTAGGTTTAAAAAGCCTTGATTATTTGTTTTTTGTTGGCGTGGACTACCTTTGCTCTGTTTAGTCTTTGGTTTCACCATTCCCCCAGCTTGTTGCATAAACCGGATAGCCAGCATCTGTCATATTCACATTGCACTTGGCTGGGTTAGACATCAGTCCAGCTTGACACAGTTTAAAATGGCTTGAACTTTTGATATAGGGCTTTCACAGTCTCATTAATTCTCACTAAATGTGTTTTGAGACTGTAGCTTCTCACTAAATGTGTTTTGAGACTGTAGCTCTATCAGCTTATTCTGCACTGTATCAATCTGGGTAGATACCTGAAGCAGACAAATAACGGAACGTGCACCAACAAATAGTTTATATTTCTTATTGTGTATTGGTTGGCTGTGTCATGTGCTTGTTTGTATTAAGGTATATATATTATGTGGTGTTAAATGCTAGTTAAACACTGATGAAGGGATATCTTCCCGAAAGCTTTGCTGGTTTTGAATAAAATCAAGCGTTTCTATTTGTTGGTGCATGTTCTGTTATTTGTTTGCTTGTTATAACCGATGTAGTTTACTACAGTGCGTGTATTGATTTTAGATACCTGAAGTACCAGGAGTCCAGTTATAATGTAGTTTTAGCTTCTCCTAAAACGTTTGTTTACTGTGCTGCTGTTTTGCCCCCCCCCCCCCTTTGCTAAAGAGTGTAGGGGGTGTAACTGATGTTAGTTCACACTAACTCCACTTAGCCCTGCTGTTTCTGCCTTAATTAAGTTACCTTCTTTCCTGTCCCTTTATGATAGCCTAAGGAAAGGTTAATTCCGTACTTTCCTCAGAGCCCCCCCCCCCCTGCGGGACCTCTCCTTAATGTTGAAATAGCATAGTTTTTCTTCAGAAATTCAAGGAGTAAATACATGATCGGTAGTCTTTCAGTATCTACTGCATGCCCTGAATGCTGTGTTTTTTTTCCTCTCCTAAATGCAATTAATCTCCTACAACCCTTTTAGGTAAGCTTTCAGTGCAGACCAGTTTGGAATTGGTCTGTGTTTAGTACCTTTCCCTCTAGTTGGGCTACATGTTTTTTATTTGATGTACTAGTTTACTGATATCTTTCCCACACTGTTATGCTTATTTGTGGCCATAACAGTAGATCTGGATTGGCAGTTCCAGCTTAATCGCCATACTCTCCCTCTGTCCCCTTGCCTTGTCTTGGTGGGACCAGGGCATTCTATCTGCATAGGCTTGGGTTATATTATATCTTTAATTCTATTTCTTGCTTTGCTGTAGTTGAGGTTTGCAGAGATCTGGAAAAGGGTCCTTAGTTGCAGAATAATATGGGTAAAAGCGGAGAAAAGGGTAACCTGTAGAAAGCTTTAGGGGTCAGTCTAAGTTTTTCCGGCCTTTGTCTTAATGCTGACAAAACTCAAGGCCCTTGTTCACAGATAGTACTGTTAAGTGTTTCTGTCTACAGTGCAGGAAAATTTACCAGGTACCTGTGCTAGAGTTTACCCTTTCCCAGTAAGATAGTGGCTGAGCATAATTGAAAATACTCCTCTTATGCAGTCCACACACTTCAAGCAGAACTGTTATGTTTCTCTTCTGCCTTGTTCCAGGGATTGCATACATGGCCTTTTTTTTCATTTAATTCCCAGAAATAACACATTTAGTTCCCTTTCTTCTATTTCCCCAGCAAGTCTGACAGTCCATGTCTCCTCTTGCGCAATTTGCAGCTGTGCCAATCTCCGTGGTAATTCCTTTGATTTGCATTCACTTCATTATGAGTTTCAAAAATCAAAACCTCACCAGTCCAAAACATTTGTTGGAAATGTCAGTGTGTACTACTTTCATTATAATGTCAATGTGTACTACTTTCCTTATCGGACTGCTTCCACAAAACATAGACAGTGTTTGAGTTATTTCAGTGCAATCGTGCTCAACATACACAGGTCATAGAGCCATTTGTAATCCTTACCAGGCTGCCGTAATGGTACAAGTAGCAGCAAGTACTGTGGCAGTGTTAGAACTTGATTAGAATTGAGCATAAGCTTAGCATGTTTAGTAGCTGTCTGGGCTGTAGTGGTGAAAGGTCTTCCAATACCACAGTGAATCTTGTGCAAAGCCCGCACGTTCTGCTACCTTTGTTTTCATACAGTCCATCAAACCTGCCCATTTATCACATTCCAGAAACTCCAAACAATGTTAGACTGACTGAAGTCTGACTTCTTGGTTATCTATCAGCTTACCTACTTGACTGTGTCCCCCTCCCCCTTAAAGTAGCAACCCTGGAGGGCACCTACTCCACGTATTCACAGACAGTTAATGCCCTTCTCTTGAAAAAAATAGATCGGCTGTTTCTCCCCTTTGTCAAATTTTACCAAAAAGTGCTTTTCTAGGCCGTGGTGGTCTACTTGAACAGTGTTTTGCTATTAGCAAGTAAGGAACGTCATTGTAAGAATTGCTAAAGGTAATTTTTCTAAGTCTGTGGCCACCTCAGCAGCATTTTTGCATGAAGCTTCCGTGGATGACCACTGTGGTGACACTAATTTGTGCTATGTTTTCCACTGTAGGCCTTAGACTTGGCATGGTAACCTAGTTTACATAATCTTTTGGGGTCACCGCTGTCAGTGACATTTCTGTAGTTTTCTTGTTTAGTGATGTGTTCTGTAATCAGGACATTCCATGGTCAGACAAATAATTTTATGTACTGTGCTCACCTTGACTGTGGATCTTTGAAAAGAGGTAGTGGCTACAAGGCATATTCTAACCCTCTGTTCTTCCAAATTTTCTTTGATTCTTTCGTTTGGGGCATTGCTGCAGTGTAAATTTAAAGGTGCCTGCTTCTGCATGTTAGGTGGCAAAGAACTGGAAATGTCTACACCCAGTGGGAGTTAACAGCTTGGGAAATATATTTGCCAAGTGAACTTTGAGTGGAAGAAGCCTAAGTCCCTTAGCCAGAACATAATCTTAAATATCTAATGTTGTGGTGGTGTGTAACTTTTTCATTTTTACACTATGTCCAAACGTACTTGGCATAATTGCATGTTTCCACTTTGCGGTATTGTTTCCACAAACACTGAAACCAGATTATAAGATTTGTTTAGGCAAGTAGGCTATTTTCAGATCTGGATGTGGAATATACAAGTAATATGGAAAAAAAAAAGCTGTTCGACATTACATGCTAAGCAGCAGTTGCTAATGTCAGTATGAAGCGGAATATAAGTATGTAGTGGTGGCCATCTAAAAATGTATAGAAGTAAGGATTGAAGGCAGTAAGATGGAGATGGTGTCTGCATACATTTGTATAATAAACAGATTCTCATTAGTTCCTCTGCACATATCTGGTTTCGTAGCATTATTTTTCCCCAAGAAAGGGCAGATCTATGCTTCAGGTTGCATAGTTATACATGGTAAAAAAAAAAATGCACATGGATATCTACGCTTTACCTTGCTCATGTCTCTCCTGGGTTTCTTTTAAATTTTTTTCAAGTTTGTATGATAGCATTACAAAGTAAGTATTCTGAGGCTGCATTGTTGTGTACGAGTTTGTATGATAGCATTACAGAGTGTTCTGAAGCTGCATTGTTGTGCATAGTGTGGCTTGTTACGTATCACTTATCCTACACAGTGTGCTTGTAGGTTATTACTACACGGGCTATGTGACCATTTAGAAGCCTAGCCAATGCAGCTTAAAAACTTGTAAATAAATTAGCTGCCTCAGTTGAGGAGAGCCATACTAAATATCTCAAGGGTGAATTTGTAAATATCCAGCCACTCAGGAGGACTGGTGTTAAAGTTGGCCAATGTATTTCTTTGCTTGACATGTGAGGAAAATGTGTACTGTGGATAGATTGAGTTGGGTATCTGTCATTCCAGCAGGTCCTGTTTGTTATGATAAACACTGAGGTCTTTGGAGTGGGTATTTTTGTAGTATTGCCAGTTTTCTGAAGGTGAAGGAGGTCCAAGCTCAGAATGCTGAACTGTGGTCGCCATGCAGATGGAGTAAAATAGTTGGGGTTTTACTCTCTCACACTAGATTAAACCCTATCTCGATAGATTAGAGAGTTTAGTCCTGCATTCTTTAAAGTTGGGGTTTGTTGAGGCCTTTTGAGTTTGGCATGGTGTTTGGAAAGTAACATGCTTAAGAATACTTTCACGTCAAGATTTCATATTTACAAAAGAGCAGTTTCAGTATTCTAGCAAGAGTTGCAAATCTCCTGATGGCAGGAGACCAGCTGTGCTATATAGTGCTGGTCATGCATGGATATCTCTGCAGTATTTGACACTGTGGACCATGGCACCTTAACAGAACAGCTGTGTTCATACTGTGGAAATTCTTGACTACTGGTTTGTTTCATACTTGTCCAATCAGGCACTGAGCTTGTTCAGGACTAAATTCCTCTTCAGTGTGCAGTCTTGATTTGTAGAGTACCTCCAAGTGCTGTTTTGAGCCCTTTGGTGGTGGTGTACATGCTTCCTTTAGGAGATCTAATAAGGGAAAGGGTTTTGTGTACCATGGCTGCACTGCTAACTCTGATTCTTTTTCCACAAGAAGAGGTGGCCTGTTATTTATTTCCTGGCTGATTATCCTGGGTATAAATTCTTAACTTAATGAAAATTTAAATGAAGTTGAATATCACAGTAACTGAGACCTTAACTGTTTATGCAAGTCTGAGAGACTTCTCTGCCATACCCTGAATTTGTTAACAAGGTGATGGATCTATAAATGTCTGCTAAAATTTTGGGGGAAGGTACTGGCTGTAGTGAAGACATCATGCTTTCACCTCATAGTTTTCCATGATTAAGCACAAGTTTCCTCAAGACCATCTTTTGTTGTACGTGCCTTGGTGTCCTCTGGACTGGACTTCTGCAATGCCTTGTACCTGGGACTACTTGTCTTAACTTGATTGCTGTCCAGATGGTGCAGAAGTCCTCAGATTACTTAACTGGTATGTCATATTACTGGCATTTTATGCCTGTTTTGCATGGTTTTCATAGGCTTCCTATTCATTACAGTATAATCATGAAAATGTTTTGCAAAAGCCAGAGAACCGAAAATGTGATCAGCCTGGTTTCCAAACCTTCCCATGCCTGGACATTGTAGGATGTAACCACATGCATCATGAGGGATGCCAACCTTGACGAGACTTAATTGAAGCAAGATGAACACCTCATTATTATATGTGGCCGCTAAATAAAATATTAATTTGTTTGAATGTCTGGTTCCTGGTTTCTCGATTTTTTTTTGCTGGTTTTGAAGTAATACTTGGTTCATGGTTTCCAGTTACGGAATGCCTGTGTTTAGTGATTATAAAGATTCCCAAAATGGGTCTCTGCTGCCTGGAGGAACTGTTTTTGCCCATTTGCCCTGAACTGGTATTTCATCCAGCTTCTGAGTGGCTGCTGGCAGTTCTATGGGTTAATCTTAAACCTCGGGCTTTCAAGTCTTCTATCAAGCCCCTTACCTGTGGAATTACACTACCTTGATAGCATTGTGAGTGTTCTCCCATGGCCAGTTTTAGACAGGCTTTAAAAACATACTTGTTCGAAAAGTTCTTTTAATGGTTTGGATTGATGACATGATATCTTCATTAAGCCCGTACTGTATTTTTGTTTTGTTTTTATATTTTACTGTAGATTTTATATCCCATTGTTTTGAATAATTAATTGTGTGTTATTGTTTTGTACTTTGCAACTGTGCTTTGTAAAAAGCGCATTAATAAACTTGAGCACACCCACGGAAGAAAGAGTACAAGGGACTTACAAGTGGAATATCCTCGAAATCCAGTGAGAACTCTCTGATTAAGGAAGAATGATTCCCAACTACTGTTGGCACACTGTAGTCCACTTGTTGGCAAACATGCCTAGATCACTAAATGACTGTTAATTTTAAGGGGGGTGGTGGTGCTATTTTATGTGGTAGTCCTCTGGGCAGTTATAGTTCCAAAATGAAACCACACTTTTTTTTTTTTTTTTTTTTTTTAATGAAGGTGGAAACCATGGTCCGCACGCTTGGGGAAGGCATGGTCAGATCCTTCTTGGAGGATGAGTGTGTCAGCAGGGGATTTAATAATGTTGTCCTATTTAGTCAAAATTGTTTAGCCATAGGCCTTTGTCTGTCTTAATGACAGAGTTGTACATGCCAAAGAGGAGGGCATCCAGGTGTGAACCTTGTGGGACTGCAATAATGACATTTTTGTGTGGAAAAGAGAACTCTGTCAGCGAGAGTTGGTGGTACATCAGTGAATCGCATGACTACCCAACAGATGGACATAGGGGTTAATGTTTAAGTGCGACAGCTTATCAGTAATATCCACATGGAGTGTTGTATCAAAATACTTTTGTAGGGTCCAGGTAGGATGTATGGCCAGACTGGCCCTTGTCCATGGCTTTATTAGCTCTAACAAAGAAGTTTAGTAGACTTGAGTAAACAGTTTACCTTTCACAAGATGAAATCAATTAGGGTCAGTAGATTTTGTCTGTAGTCTGTCTGTTTACAGTTTAGACTATTAAGCGCTCCATGACCTTGCATATGGTACTGGTGAGACTAATGGGTGTGAGCTTCGAAGGGCTTGAGGTTCCCATGTGTAATGGCATTACTGTGACAGTTCTTCAGAAATCTGGTACATAAGCTGTGGACAGCCTAATACTGAGTAGGTTTATGAGGTGTTCAACAAAGCTGAGTTTTGCACTGACTGGAAAACAGCCGGGTGTGTTGCTGGAACCCACAGAGTTGGTGTGTTTAGTTCTGGATAGTGCCTGTAGGACCTGCTCTAAGGTGGTTTATTTTGAAGAGCAGTTGAGAGAAGCAGGGGTATATGGGCTGGCTGAAATTAGAGCTAAAATTTTCACCTAGGATAATTGTCAGTGGTTTCTGGATCTTAGTAGGTGGTACAATTAGATAGCAGCTCAGTGCAGTACTAAGTGTTCCTTCAGAGTGTTCTAATCATGGAAGAGATTGTTTTTTAGTTCATAAACTGTTGTACATTTAATATTGTGTGTTGTAGATCTTTGCTGATCAATTCTAGATTTTCTCCCTCTTTAGTAAGTAACATCCTGCTTTTTCTTTCCCTTGTCTGAGTGAAATCTGAGTTTTAGACTCCTCAAATGTTTCAAATGCCCTTCCCATTTAAAATGATCTTGAAATAGAGATTTGTCTTCCCTCCCTCTATTGTATTAAAATTGTGGTGCTAAAAACTGTGTGTATGTGGTAATAGCATGCCAAGGACTGCCAGTCTTGAGTAAGAGAATTTGCCATTTTAATGTGAATTTTTAACCACTTTCTTTGCATTTTCGCTGCTTTCTTAACTTGTGTTTTTTTGTTTACAGATTGTTCAGTGAAGACAGAAGTACAGTTCTAAGAAAAATGGATATTCAGGATCCTCAGACAATTGGTGTTATGGTCTTTGGGGGATTTATGGTTATTTCGGCTATTGGAATTTTCTTAGTTTCAACATTTTCAATGAAAGAAACCTCTTATGAGGAAGCCTTGGCTAAGCAGAGAAAGCAGTTGGAAAGGGTCCATTTGCAGAGAAGTGAGAAGAAAAAGAAAGAGAAGCTCACTGAAAAGAAAGGAAAGGCCAAGAAAAGGGAAGAGAAGCTGAATGGAAAAATCCCAGAACGGGAATCGTCTTTTGACCTGCCTGAGTTTGTTGAAGAAGAGGAAGAACTAGATGTCCTTGAAGAACCAGCAGTACCAGAGCGTCCTTTTGTAGCTGTTGCAACTCCACCCTCTTCAGAAAAGCCAGTTTCTTTTCCTAAAGATAAGCTTTCATTAGCTGCAGAAAAGCCAGTTTCACTTCCCAAAGATAGGATTTCATCCACTACAGAAAAGCCGGTTCCCTCTCCCAAAGATAGGCTTTCACCTGCCTCCGATAAGCTGGTTCCAGCTTCCAAAGACAAGGCTTCACTAGCTCAGGAAAAGCTTGTTCCAGCTCCCAAAGATAAAACTCCACCCACCGTAGACAAGACTGTTCCTTCTCCCAAAGATAAGAGGAAGAAAGAAAAGAAAGTTGCAAAAGTTGAGCCTGCACCAAGCCCTATTGTCACTGTTGCAAGTCAGGCACCTGTTACTAAATCCGCACCTGCTGTGGAGCTGCTTGCAAAGGAAGTACCTGTGATTGCTGTTCCACCAGTTGGAGTACAGCAAAGCACAGCAGTACCAACATCTGCCCCCATTAAAAAGGTGGAAAGCGTGATGCCTGTGGAGGAGTCCAAACCAGATGTTCTTGCAAAGAAGAAAACTGCACCCAAGAAGAAGACTGAACCAAGTAAGCTTTTCATTTGTATAAGACCTTTTCAGTTCACTGAACTTTGTAGGATACTAGTATATTAATACAGCATCAGTGCTTTTGTTTTTCTTGTATAATATTCTCAATAAATTGGTGTTTTGTTCATTGAAAAATACACTTGTGGCTTCTGTATGAAAAAGAAACAGAAATGTTTTCAAGTTCTTCCTTCATAATAAATGTAAACAAGATGATCGGCTTGGTCTCTTGCTCAGAGAGTCAGTGATTTCTGCTCCCCTCTTCCTAAATCAGACCAGCTGTACATTAAATGAATGTTTCAATAGACTTGTGACACTGTTTCTGGAATGAGCATCAGAAAAGTTTGTTGTTCTTGGGCCTGAATTTATTGCACCACAGTTCATTAATACTCTGCACTTATGGTATACAGCACCGCTAGTGCATTTATTTTGTAGTTCTGCTCGTATCACTTGATATTGCATCATTTTTTTAATTGGAGAGAGCCCACTTGGCATCAAAGTACCCACCCATGTAGAAAATAAGCTTATCTTTACATTCACAGCTGCAGTATTCCTTACTAATGGGATTCCCTGCCATGAAACCCTCCATCCAGTCAGTTTACAAAAGATTTCCATTGCTTTAAGGTATGCTGAACATCACCTGCTTACTCTTTGCATAAGGTAGGGCATAAAGGTGACATTCAGGCGTACCATTCTCAGAACGTTTTTGCCTCCAGTCTGAATGCTGTTTTAACTGCTGATCTGTTGCATACATTTTTTTTAACCGTTTTTCTGTTTGTTGGATTTTCTGTGCCTACTCCTGTTTGCTGGAGTCCTCACAGTTGCAGATAAGTACCCAGTTGGGTTTTGGTTAGTTTTTCTGTCGGTTTAGTGCTGTTTGGAGTTAATGTCATCCAGGAAGGGTAAATGTCAGTGTGAGAGACTGATTCCCCATAAAGACTGTCACGACAAGTGTCTTTTTGCCTTCATGCTCCTCACAACCATACTTGCTCAATTTATCAGGTGTTTGTCTCCAAAACTCTATGTAGTAGGCTTTCTTCACTTTCCTTGTACCTTGAGAACCAGCTACTTGCTGCGAGTACTATGGATGGAACTTCCTGCCCAGAGGGTCAGCCATCTGAGAAGAAGGTGCATAAGGTCAGGCTGGAATCTTCTGCTGTCCAGCCTCTGCCGGGTGTTTCTCCTGAGGTTATTATGCACCTGGAGGCTCACCCGGTTTTGTCAGATACTTCTACTGTGTCTGGGTTGGAGGCCAATGAGGATTTGGCAGGCAGCACATCCAATGAGGCTTTTCAGGCGTCCATTTGGGTGTTCAGAGGGAACCATGGTTGACCGTTTCTGAATGGTCTAATGGGGTTCCGCAGCTTCTCTTTCGGGAAGAAGATGTTCTTCGTGTTTCACTGTTGCAGTCATCACACTTGGGTTTTCTGCCTGCAGGTAGCCCTCAGTCGGCCCAAATACCAGAGCCTTAGTATTTCTGCATCAGATGCTGTCACTTCTTCCCTGATGTCAGGTCATAAGGGGCATAAAAACAGGCAGCCGACGCCATTACATCAGTCTTTCTTGCTGAGGATGAGCCCGAAGCAGAAGCAGTTAGCAAGTGCTGGTCGGCCGCTACCTGAATTTTTGTTTTAGAGTTGAATGATCCTGAAGTCTTCTAAAGCTAAGTACCCCGTTGGGGATCCTTTTTTCTTGCTCTAACCGATGTGAAAAAGTTAACAATTGTCTTGCCTGTGGAAAGCAAATACCTCACAGAGATTTCCCTTCTTACTGCGTCGCCTGTTTAGGCCCAGACCACGACGTCTCACTCTGTCGGTTTTGTGCCTTAACGCCTGAACCATTCGTCATCGGGCTCTCTTTGTCGCTAAATTTTTTCACTCTTGATCTCCATATTCTGAAATGGCTTCGGTAAGCCATCCGACTACCGACTTTCCAAAAAAAATGTAAGGATAAAGACAGAGACAGACCACATAGGTCCAAAAACTGCCGACTATGCTTCCGTTAAGCTACTCGCCAGTCCACCGGTACTCAGTGAGGCAACTTTGCAGCCCCTGATGCCCGCTAAAGTGGATTCGCAGGCCTTTGGGTTCGGAGTCCGGTATGCTGTGAGACGCTTCTTCGACTGTGGAACCAGCAGATGTCTCTACCATGGATGGGTCCGGAGCCGCTGTGCAGGCACCGACTTCTGAGGCAGTTTTTCACTCTACTGATGTTCAAAACAATCCAACTTATAATCAAAACTACCAAGTTTCTTAGGCCCAGGGTATGCACTATGCCTAGAAAACTGACCAAAGCGCATGCTCAGGTACCCATGCCACAAAATCAAATACTTAGAATGGCTGAAGACCTTATTACGGTAGACAGTCAGCCTCCCCCTGCAAAGCGACAAAGAATCCAGTCCCATTCAGGTTCTACAGACCAGGAGTTCAATGACTCTGACCTTTCTGATTATGAAGACATGCCCTTGTCAGCCCATGAGGATTCGGATGCAGAGGAATCAATTCCCTCTGCCTCCCCTCCAGAGGATTTTTCTTTTGGTGAAACCTTGCATACTTTAAGAGAGCATTTCCATTGGGAATGCCAAGACTATCCTCAGTCCAGAAAGAGACTCTGAGAATTTTTAGAGTTGCTTCAACACAGGCCTTTAGCTATACCCCCTGTCCTGGATGCTGTGGATGATGATTTCATGGAATCCAGCCTTACTCCTGATACTTTACCTCCTGCCCCTAGGAAACCAGACTGGTACTACAGAGTACCTGATACTCGCAAGTTTATTTTCAAGAATCCTACTGCTGACCCAGAGATCATTTCCCAGGGGCCTAAAGGTATTAAGGCTACTATAGCCAAGAATCTCACCCCTTTGGACAGGGATTCCAGAGCTTTGGACAGATGGGGTAAGAAGGTATATACCTCTGCAACTCTTGCTGTCAGGGCATTGAATTGCCAGTTTCACATGCTGAACTACCAGCAACATATTATGGAACTTGTTAAACTAAAAGTGGTAACCTTTCCAGATTGTGCAGAAAATAAAGAATTGCAGGTCAGTAAGCATACTTTGCAGTGTGGCTTTGATGCCCTAGAAGCATCTTGTAGGGCAGCAGTCACTGGCTCTGTGTTGAGAAGACATGCTTGGCTGAAGGAGCAGACCTTGCCAGATCATGTCAAATCTAAATTACTAGACGCTCCTTTGAATATTTGGCACCAAATCAGAAGAGGTTCTTAAAAAAGATGGAAGAAAAAGCTAAATCTATGCAGACTGTTAAAGAATTCCTACAAGTGCAACCCCCTAGATTCAGTAGGCATTGCCCTTCAAAACACTAGTCCTTTCCAGCCCCCACCAGGCCTTCCCAAACAAGATCCAGGGGAAACAGACCACCCAGACTACAGTCTCAGGGTATGCAGAGATCTAAGCAATGGAGTGCCCCCACCCCTAAAGCAGGGAGTGGTAAGCCACCTTATTATGGAAAAAGCTCACAATGACATCTTCACTCTACTTCCCAGCCGCCCCAGGAGGAAAACTTGCCCTTCATGCAAAAAACTGGATGTCCATCACTTAGGACCGATGGGTCCTCAACATTGTATCCCAGGGGGTACAAATTTTATTTCCATTCACTGCCAACCCCAAGTGGGTTTTCTGACCTTCTTCCAAACCAGTGGGCAGAGGCTCAAAACCAAGTACTTTCCTGCTCAGTATCAGAGCTATTCAGCCTTTTCCAGTAGAACAGAGGGGTCAAGGATTCTACTCCAGACTCTTCCTGGTACCCAAGAAAGAGGGCACCCAATCCTGGATCTTTCAATTCTCAACACCTTCCTGGTGGTACCAAAATTCAAGATGCTTACCCTGCAGCAGCTTCTCCCTGTGTTGGCTAAGGATGCCTGGTTAATCACCCTAGATGTAAAAGAAGCCTATCTGCACATCCCCATAAGGGAGTCCTGCAGGAAATATCTACGTTTCAGGGCAGGGTCTATGCATTATCAGTTCTCCGCACTTCCCTTTGGCTTATCTACTGTGCCCAGGGTATTCACAAAATGCCTGGCTCCAGCCATTGCATACCGCAGGCAGAGAAATATGCAAATTTACCTGTACTTGGATGACTGCCTGATTCGGGCAGACAGTCAGGAATTGCTACTTTAGCACCTGACATTTGTAAAACGCCTTCTCACTTCATTGGGTTACACCATCAACAAAAAGAAATCGCAACTGGTACTCAGTCAAAAGATTGTATTCCTGGGAGCAAGCTTGGACACAACTTCCCAGATGGCATTCCTCACTTCAGAAAAACAGGTCTATCTGACAGACTACTTCAAGCAAATGGCCACCAAAACCCAGCTGTCTGCAAGAAAAATACTGCAAGCCCTAGGGTTCATGGCCTCATATACTGCTAATTCCATATGCAAGACTGCATATGAGGAAACTTCAATGGTACTTAAAAAGTCTTTGGTGCCAACATTCTCAGGACCTGGAAACATTCCTTTCATCCTTGTATAAGGACAGAGTTCCTTTGGTGGGCAGAAGCATGCAACCAGAACAAGGGACTGCCTTTTACTCAACCCCATTCTGCCCAGACCCTGACCACAGACACATCAGACTGTGCATGGGGGGCTCGCATGGCTGGAAAATGTATTCAGGGTCACTGGAGCCCAAGTCAATTTCATCTGCACATCAACCAAAAAGAGATGCTAGCTGTACAGAATGCCCTGACAGCTTTCAGATCCCTACTCTTTCCAGGACAGCTGCTGATAAAAACAGACAACACCACAGTTATGTGTAACATCAACAGGCGGGGGGGGGGGGCGCATTCTTACCCACTCTTACCCACTCTGCAGGTTAGCCATGGCCCTGTGGAACATGGCCTTAGACATCCAAGTCCATCTACAAGCTCAATTCCTGGCAGGCAAATAAAGCTCACTGGCAGATGACTTTAGCAGAAATCTCCTAGACCCACACGAGTGGAAACTGGAGCCCAGCACCTTCAACCTTCTGATTCAGAAATGGGGGACCCCAGAGGTGGATCTCTTTGCCTCCCCCTACCAGCTAAGCAAATTCTGCACCAGGAACCCTCACAGCAGTGCCTGGAAAGGTGAATGCCCTATCCTTTCAATGGGAAAGACCTCTCAGTCTATGCCTTTCCCCCTCTGCCCCTTCTCTCAAGAGTATTACTCAAGATCAAACAAGATAGGGCAAGGACAATTCTGATTGCCCCAGACTGGTCACGCCAGCACTGGTACCCACTCCTGCGCAGTCTGACAACGGTGCCACCCTGGCACCTACACCTGACCTCAAGGCACCTACACCAGACCTCAACCCTGCTCTCTCAGCAGGAGGGACAGATTTTGCATCCACAATTGCAAACCCTAAATCTTGCAGCCTGGCTTATTCCTTGAATACTCCCACCAGCAACCCTAAGCAGACATGTGCCGGATGTCATCCTTGAAGCCAGAAAGCCCAGTACAAGGAAATCCTATGCTGATAAGTAGAACAGGGTATTGTTCTTGGATACAGTCTAAAGGAAAGGACATAGCACTGCCCTCCTTACCTCTAATCCTGGATTACCTAGCAGATCTACTCCACAGAGGCATATCCTTCTCCTCTATCAAGATCCATCCCTCTGCCATCTCGACTCATTACAATACTGAGCCACCTCTCTTCTCTCACCCTCACATCAAGTAGTTCCTTAAAGGGACAAACAACTTAAAGCCACCAAGGAGACCACCCACCCCTGCTTGGGACCTTAACTTTGTCCTGGAAAAGCTCACGCTAATTCCTCTCTTGGCAAACAGCCTTGCTTCTAGCCATCACTACAGCTAGAAGAGTGCCTGAGTTACAAACACTGATGGCTGTGGAACCCTTCAATGTGAAGTTGTTCAATCTCACCGTTCATTCTTCACTGATGGGTTTGGAGCCGATCCTCTGCTCCGACATGGCTGACTAGCAAGCTCAAAGTTCTCCAGTAGCTTGAGACCCCACCCCTTATCCCACAATACACTGCTGGAATTACCTCAGATCTAGTTTGCCACAGCACGGATCTCTTGGTTTCCAGCATTGCTCGAGACTTTATTGGGAGTTTTCAACTTTCAGCAAGTTATATTTTTCAGTTTTTATATATCTTTGACCTATTTTTAATAGATATTACTAGCTAGTAGATAGTTCTTTTGTATTCAACCCCCTTTCCTCAGTAAATGTTTCTTTGCCTTTGGCCTTAGGATCCCTTTCTTTACTTGTTAGTCGGCGTTCCCTGTTGGGACTATTGTTATTGGATTGCTTAATCCTGTTTATATTGGTAGTTGTTAGTTGCCCCTTTTGGGCTGTGTGTGCGTTAGTTAGTTAACATTTCTAAAAATAACTCTTCGTTAAATAGTGTGTTCCTTTTAGTGGAAATTGTAAAATGTTTGAAGAAAGAGACAAACATCCAAAGTCTGGGTTTAAAAAATGCCCAGACTGTGGACAGAAAATGTCAGTCACGGATGCCCATGCACAGTGTGTTTACTGTTTGGGTGAGGTGCACCTGCAAGAGTCATGCAGTATCTGTCACTCCTTTTCCACCAGAGTGCTATCTGAAAGGAAGAGGAAGTTGGTAGATAGGGGTATTAAACACCCCTTTTTTCTGAAGCATTGTCTGACCAGGATGGAGCCAGCAAATCATCCAAATCTTCCACTGAATCTATGTTAAAAAAAAAAAAGGGAAAAGAGAAAGTGCGGTGACTTCGGCTCCGCTGCCTTCGGAGCCCGACAGTCTGCTCTTTTCGGAACTGGGACATTGTTCTGGAACCAGTTGCCAAAAAACCTCCATCCGTATTGCTTCAGTCGACTCCATCTGTTCACTCTTCCAGGTCCTCTGTCAGCCTTTCTGATCTGGATATGGACCGGCTGGTTCAGAAACTCTTAAAGGCACCAGGCCGATCTAAATTGCTGTTGGCTCAGACCCAACCATTTGAGCCAAAGACCGCTACTCTTGAATTGTCTGCTCCTCCTCAGAGCCATACCGGACCTTCAGAGCCGGAGGAGGATGACCTGATTGTGGATCCCTTGGAGCCGACACCTGCTCCAGTGTTGTCGGCTCCATCTGCTCGGACGTTCTCTGTGCCGACCGGGGACTCTCTAGGAGCCGACACTCTCCAGTCGGGTCTGGAGAGGATAGCCGCACTGACTTGTCTGTGCCGACTCTTCCTCTTGGGGACTTTGCTCAGGTGAGCTTGGCTCCTAACTCGGGCTTGGAGCCCACAGCTTCGGTGCGGGAGGAGATCGCAGCTCCGTCGGATCCGTCGACTCCTTCTCATCGGCGCTGAGGTGCATTCAAAGCCATGAGGCGAGTGTTGCCTCCTAAGACTTCTTCATCTCAAGGTCTGGCCTCTTCTGTGTCAGTTTCTGTCTCCTCCGGTCATCCCAAGTGTAGAGACCCTGAGCCTCAGGTAGCCCCACAGGGCGCTCCATGCTCTTCCGAGACCTCTCCAGAAGTTCCCCCTGAAGAGGTTCCCAGGAAGCGATTATGCAAGAGGAGGCATTTGGACCCCCCCACCCCCCCAGGAGTCTGTCACATCGAACACCGACTTGGATGAATCAGGTCCCCTAGATCCCCCTCTGAGGACATCTCCTTTGTGGAGATTCTTGATGTTCATCGTGTTACACTGCTGCAGTCATTACACTTGGGTTATCCTGCCATCAGGCGGTTCCCCAGTCTGCCTGAGTTCCAAAGTCTTGGTCCGGCGTCAGTTGCTGTCGCCGCCTCCCTGACGTCAGTGCAACAGGGGTATGCAAGATGCAGCTGATGCCATTGTCTTCAGTCTTTCTTGCCCCGCGGTGCCCGAAGCAGAAGCAGTTCTCAAGTGCTGGTCGGCCGACTCCTGAGATTTTCATTCTGAATCCAGAACCGAAGTCCTCTACAAAGCTAAGTACCCCGTTGGGGAAACTTTTTCTTGCCTCAGACTGATGTCAGTAAAAGTTAATAACTGTATTTCTTGTGGGAAGCAAATACCTCATAAGGATTTCCACTCCTATTGTATTCCATGCCTAGGCCCAGACCACGACGTCACTGGTTGTCGGTTTTGTGCTAGGTTTAACAAGCGCACTATTAAACGTCTGTTTGATTTTGCCCGACATTATTTTGGCAGAAAATTCAATTACACCATGCCGTCGGAACTTCCGACGACCGGATTACATAAAAAGCGCAAAGACAAGGAGGCATCAGAGGCACAAAACTGACGACAAGGCCTCTTCTAGGCCGGTCGCCGGTTCTCCGGTTTTCAGCGAGGTGCCTACGCAGCCCCTGATGACCGCTTCCACAGCACCACAGACCGCCTCTGACTCCCACGTGGAGCTGGCTGGGCCTTCGGACGCTCTGTTTTCAGCCTACCGAAACTAACCCTTCTGAGGGAAGCGAAGTAGCTGAGCAATCCACAGCCTCAGAGGGTGTCTTCAGACCTGCCCAGTTAACCATTAAACCCTCTGATAAGTCTAAGGCCGCCTTGAAAGCAAAGAAACAGATACAGCATTCTCCAGGACAGGCTTCCATACCTAAGAAACAGATGCTCAAAATGGCCGAAGACCTAATCACCCTGATCAGGGGGTCCCATCCCCCTCCTGATAAAAGGCCCAGACAGGATACAGACTATGAATCTTCCGACCAGGTGTCCATTTCATCAGATTCATCCTCAGACCTAGGATATTCCTTACCCCCTTATGAGGATTCTGATGCTGAGGAATCAATTCCATCAGCCTCTCCGCCTGAGGACTACTCCTTTGGGGAGACCTTGCATACCGTGAGGGAGCATTTCCATTGGGAAGGCCAGGATTACTCAGAATCCAAGAAAAGGCTCAGAGACTTCCTTTTATTGCCTCAACACAGACCCCTTGCTATTCCGCCAGTGTTAGATGTTGTGGATGATGTGTACACGGAATCCAGCTTAAACCCTCACTCCTTACCTCCAGCCCCAGTTAAATCTGATAGATATTACAGAGTCCCTGACTCTCTCAAATTTTTGTATAAAAGCCCTGTTGCCGACCCTGAAACTATTTCTCAGGGACCCAAAGGGATTAAGGCATCATCAGCAAAAAACCCAGTTCCCTCTGACAGAGATTCCAGAGCATTAGACGGATGGGGAAAGAAAGTATATACGTCTGCAACTTTAGCAATGAGAGTCTTAAATTGCCAGTTTCACATGCTAAAATATCAGCAATTTTTGATGTCTCAGTTGAAACAAAAGATGCTTCCAGATTCAGATCCTCCTAATTTTAAAGAAATGCAGGATTTATTGCATGCAGCTGAACAAGTGGGAAAACATACTTTGCAATGTGGGTTTGATTCCTTAGAGGCCTCCTGTAGAGCAGCAGTTACAGGCTTTGTCATTAGAAGGCATGCTTGGTTAAAAGAACGTACGTTACCAGATCATGTTAAGGCAAAATTATTGGATGCACCTTTGCAGCGGGATGTGTTGTTTGGAGTTAAGGCAGAGGCGGTATTAAAGAAGATTGAGGATAAGGCAAAATCTATGCAAACTGTGAAGGATTTCTTACAGGTTCAGCCTCCTCGTTTTAGCAGAAATTGGCCAACAAAGAATTGGTCCTTTCCAGTCACAGACAGACCTCAAAGAGGCAGATACAGACGTCCAAGAGGTAGTAGAGGTCAAGCACAAGGTCCTTACAGGCCTCGACAATGGGGTACACCAGGCCAGAAAGAAGGGGAAGACGGGCCACAGCCTTATAAAAAGCAGCCTCAATGACTTCCCACTGCAGCTGCCAAACAGCTGTCTCTTGGCAGCCCCCTTAGGAGGAAAACTGGCACTTTTCTTTCACAATTGGCATTGCATCACCAAAGACAAATGGGTTCTCAACATTGTATCTCAAGGTTACAGGTTCCACTTTCACACTTTGCCAAGGTTAAAAGGAATGCCAAATCTACCACCAAATCAATGGGCAGAGGCTCAAAAACAAATTATAGCACTCATGGACATGAGAGCTATTCAAAAGGTACCACCACAGGAGCAAGGACAAGGATTTTATTCAAGACTCTTTCTGGTTCTCAGAAAGGACAAAGCCTGGAGACCCATTCTGGATCTTTCTTCTCTAAACACTTACCTGGATGTTCCGAAATTCAAAATGTTGACACTACAGCAGCTTCTTCCCATGCTGGGCAAGAAAGCTTGGCTCGTGACTTTTGGACCTCAAGGAGGCATACCTGCATGTCCCTATCAGACAAAACTGCAGAAGATGCCTCAGATTTCTAGCTGGTTCAATGCACTATCAATTCTCTGCACTGCCCTTTGGCTCATCTACTGCACCCAGGGTGTTCACAAAGTGCCTGGCACCAGTAATTGCATTTTGCAGGCAAAAAGGAATTCAAATTTATCCATACCTGGACGATTTATCCATACCTGGACGACTGCCTGATTCAAGCAGAGAGCAAGGACATTCTTCTAAAGCATCTGGCGTTCGTAAAGAAGTTATTAAGTTGCCTGGGGTACACAGTAAACGAAAAGAAATCAAAACTAGTGCCCTCACAACAGATAATATTCCTGGGTGCCAGCTTGAACACAGCGGCCCAGATGGCTTATCTCATGCCAGACAAGCAAGGACAACTGACTCAATACTTTCAGTTGATGGCAACAAAGACCCAACTCCCTGTAAGAAAAATTCTGCAGGCCTTGGGCTACATGGCATCTTGCATACTACTAATTCCATGCCAGACTGCATATGAGGAAATTACAATGGTACCTAAAGAGTGTATGGTCTCAACACTGTCAAAGTTTGAAAACCGTTATACCACTAATTCCTTGCCTTCAACAGGAGTTTCGATGGTGGGCTCAAGCTTGTCACCTCAATAAGGGACCGCCTTTTACTCAACCCACAGCCAGGCAAACACTGACAACAGATGCATCGGGTTATGCCTGGGGAGCACATATGGCAGGAAAATGTATTCAGGGTGAGTGGCCCACAGAGCAAAGGCATCTTCACATCAATCAAAAAGAGATGCTAGCTGTACAAAATGCACTTATAGCTTTCAAAGACCTGCTACATCCAGGACAACTACAACTAAAGACGGACAACACCACAGTTATGTGGTACATAAACGAGCAAGGGGGCACACACTCCTACCCCCTCTGCAGACAAGCCATGACCTTGTGGAACACCGCTCTAGACTACCAAGTTCATCTGCAAGCACAATTCCTGTCAGGAGAGGAAAAACGCACTGACAGACGACCTAAGCAGAAACATCATGGATCCTCATGAATGGGAATTGAATCCACAAATATTCAGAATGATAACACAAAAATGGTGGAGCCCGGACATAGATCTGTTTGCATCCCCAATGAACTGCCAGCTACAGAAATTCTGCACAAGGAGTTACCATCCACAAGCATGGAAAGTGGATGCCCTCTCATTCAGCTGGAAAAACCTGCAAGTATACGCTTTCCCTCCTTTACCTCTCCTTCCAAAGGTACTCATAAAAGCCAGGCAAGAAGAGCCAAAGATTATCCTGATTGCACCAGACTGGCCACGCCAGCACTGGTACCCAATCTTAAAGAATTAGCACAAGAACCACCCTGGATTTTACCTCAAATCCCACATTCGCTGACACAGCACAACAATCAGATACTTCACAGCCAGCTAAAGACCTTAAACCTAGCTGCATGGAAAATTCCTTAGTCAAGCAAGCAATGCCTCTCTCCAAAGCTGTTATGGATGTCATTCTGGAGGCCAGAAGGCCTAGCACCAGGAAAGCATACTCGAATAAATGAAGAGATTCTGTGCCTGGAACCAGGTGCACAGCCTTGACCCTCTTGTCCCAAACATTCCTCCGATACTTCAATATTTAACTGAGATGCTGGACAAGGGCCTCTCCTTTTCATCCATCAAGATCCACGCCTCAGCCATTTCTGCTCATTACAACACGGATCCACAAATTTTTTCTAATCCTTTGCTCAAACAGTACCTCAGAGGGGCTAAAACCATAAGACCGCCCCGTAGAGCACCTACCCCAACTTGGGACCTCAACTTTATTTTGGAAAATTAACTTTACCTCCTTTTGAGCCAGCTAACACAGCAGAATTAAAATACATCTCTTGGAAAACTGCTCTGCTCCTGGCAGTAACATCAGCATGAAGAGTTTCAGAATTACAGGTACTAATGGCAGTGGAACCTTTCCTCATTTTCCACCAGGACAGGGTGTCTTTAAGAACTAACCCTACGTTTATGCCAAAGGTGGTATCCAGTGTGGCTCTAAACCAAACTATTCACTTGCCAACTTTCTAGCCAAAACCACAGAACAAAGAGGAGAGACTACTACATTCTTTGGACATTCACAGGCAGTTACGCTTCTACTTGGACAAAACCAAAGCTTTCAGAAAATCTGAGTAATTATTGGTAGCATATGCTGCAGGAGCATAGGGAAAAGCCATTTCAAAACAGACTATCTCAAAATGGATAGGACATTGTATACGTTTCTGCTATACTCACCATGGGAAACCTGTACCTAGCAGCATTAGATCTCACTCCACCAGGGCAACAGCCATTTCAACTCCCTACCTCAGAGGAGTACCTACCAAGGATATTTTGGAAGCAGCAACATGGAGATGTCCTTCAAGGATGCATCTGCAGTCCTTACATATGGGTTGTCCTGCCTCAGGCAGCCCTTCGGTCGGCCGGATTCCAAAGTCTGGGTCCAGCATCTGCTGATGTCGCCCTTTTCCCCGACGTCAGAGCACCTGGGGTATAAAAGCACCAGCCGATGCCATCTTCCTCTGTCTTTCTTGCCGCGCGGTGCCCGAAGCAGAAGCAGTTCGCAAGTGCCGGTCGGCCAGCTCCTGTGATTTCAGCTACCGAAGTCTTCAAAAAAGCTAAGTACCCCGTTGGGGACTCTTTCTTGCCTCAGCCGATGTCAGATCAAACGGTTAAAGTTAATAATTGTTTAAAATGTGGGAAACGAATACCTCGTAAGGATTTCCACTCTTACTGCTTACCTTGCCTAGGCCCGGACCACGACGTCTCAGCCTGTACAGCCTGTGCTTCCTTCAATAGACGCACTCTTAGGCGTCGGGCAGAGTTTGCAGAGGAATATTTTGGGCAAATTTACTGCTATAAAATGCCGTCGGAGCTTCCGACAGCTCATTTACCCAAAAAACGTAAGGAGAAGGACCGACACTCGCAGTCCGCGGTTCCGGCCGACTCCACGCCCAGGCCTACCGCTAGTGTCTCGGTCTCTGCTGAAACTGAATCTCTACCGATTCCGACCGACGACACTGCACAGCCGGTACCTTCGGTACCGGAGGCTTCTGCTGGGTCGGTCTTAGAATTAACTTCTGAAACCGGTGCTCCGGAGATATCCGACACCATTTCTGTGGATATAACTACCCCAGCACGTGTGGCAGCCAGGCCTCCTGTATCCATGTCCATTAAGGCTTTTAGTCGTGCTAAAGCTGCAAAACGGGCAAAATCTCTCCCTCCCAAGGCTATTCCTCAGGGATCCTCTACAGGTTCACAAATTTTAAGCTTAGCTGAGGACCTTATCTCCTTAATCGGGGGCTTTCAGCCACACCCAGACAGGGGCTCTCAACCTCCTCCAGGCAAAAGGCCCAGGGTTGAGCAGACAGATCCTCAGTCCTCTGATGAGGCCTCAGATGACTCTGCACTTTCAGATTACCAGGAGGAGGCCTTTCCGGCCTACGAGGATTCTGATGCAGAGGAATCTATTCCCTCGGCCTCCCCCCCCCTGAAGAGTTGTCCTTTGGGGCGACCCTTCACTCCATGAGAGAGCATTTTAAATGGCAAGGCCAGGAATTCTCTGATTCGAGGAAGAGGTTAAGGACTTTTTTGCATTTACCTCAGCATAGACCTTTGGCTATTCCTCCTGTTTTAAATGTTATAGAGGATGTGTACTCAAGAGTCTAGTATTTCCCCAGACTCCCTCCCTCCGGCTCCGGTCAAACCCAACAGGTACTACAGGGTCCCGGACACACATCTATTCCTTTACAAGGGCCACTCAGCTGACCCAGAAACTATTTCCCAGGGGCCTAAAGGGGTTGCATCCTCCACTACTAAGAACCCACTTCCTTCTGAAAGGGAATCCAGGGCCTTAGAGAGATGGGGTAAAAAAGTGTACACTTCTTCCACTCTTTCTATGAGAGCATTGAATTGTCAATTCCACATGATACAGTATCAAGAATATCTGTTAGATGAATTGCATAAAAAACTAACCTCACCTGAACCCCTAGATCGCAAGGCGCTTCAGGATCTGGTGCATAACTCCCAGCAGTTTAGCAACCATTTTTTACAGTGTGGTTATGATACATTGGAAGCTTCATGTAGGTCAGCAATGACAGGTGCAGTCATATGCAGACATGCTTGGCTGAAGGAACAAACACTGCCAGGTCATGTTAAAGCAAAGCTTCTGGATGCACCCCTGGAAAAACAAAAGTTATTTGGTTCCACGGCTCAAGAGGTCTTAAAGAAATTTGAGGAAAAGGCAAAGTCAGTACAGACAGTCAAAGATTTTCTCCAGGTCCAACCACCAAGATTCAGTAGAAATTGGCCTTCTAAGAATTGGTCCTTTCCAGACACACACAAATTTCAAAGAGGCAAAAATAGGCGTGCCAGAGGTAGAGGGCAAGCTAGAGGCTACTACAGAGGACGTCAATGGCAGCCTCCTAACCAAAGAGGTAGTGCAGGACCTACACCTGCTGCACAAGGACAAACTCAATGACTTGACTTTGACCCCGCCAACCAGGGCTCAATTGGAAGCACCTTTGGGTGGAAAGCTATCTTTATTCTCAGAAAATTGGCACATTATTACAAGGGACAAATGGATACTGCAAATAATAGACAAAGGATACAGATTCCATTTTCATACATTACCAAAAAGACAAGGCATGCCAAATCTGCCACCGAATCAAAGGACAGAGGCTTTCAAGCAAATTTCCAACCTACTGCAAATGAAAGCAATAGAAAAGGTTCCTCTCATAGAACAAGGCCAAGGATTTTATTCCAGACTATTTCTTGTCCCAAGAAAAGAAAAGCAATGGAGGCCTATTCTGGACTTGTCCGCGCTAAATACTTACCTCATTGTGCCAAAATTCAAAATGCTGACCTTACAGCAACTCCTTCCCATGCTGGGCAAGGGTTCCTGGCTGGTAACTCTAGACCTCAAGGAGGCATACCTGCATGTCCCTATCAGACAAAGTTGCAGAAGACACCTCAGATTTCTTGCAGGTTCAGAGCATTATCAATTCTCAGCATTGCCCTTTGGCTTATCTACTGCGCCCAGAGTATTCACGAAATGCCTGGCATCAGTAATTGCACATTGCAGACTTCAGGGGATTCAAATATACCCATACCTGGACGACTGCCTTATACAAGCGGACAGCCAACAAACATTGGTAAAACACTTGAATTATGCCATCCGCCAACTTCAGGCTTTGGGATACACAGTCAACATTCAAAAATCAAGACTTGTTCCATCCCAGAGAATAATTTTTCTGGGTGCAAAACTAGATACAACCACCCAAATGGCTTTTCTCACAGAAGAAAAACAAGAACAACTACCGAATTATTTCAGAAACCTGACAAAACAAACCCATCTTACTGCAAGGAAAATCCTGCAGGCCCTGGGTTTCATGGCATCTTGCATTCTTCTGATTCCACAAGCAAGGCTGCATATGAGGAAACTACAATGGTACCTAAGGAGTCTGTGGTCTCAACACAGTCACAGCCTAGAAGCTTTGATCCCCCTCATTCCATGCCTTCAAAAGGAATTTCTGTGGTGGGCTCAAGCAAGCCAGTCAAACCTGGGTCTGCCTTTCAGCAAACCAAATATCAGCCAAACCATTACAACGGACGCCTCAGACCATGGATGGGGAGCGCACATGGAGGGCAGATGCATTCAAGGACAATGGACACAAACAGAATTTCTCCTGCACATAAACCAAAAGGAAATGCTGGCAGTGATACATTCAATCGAGGCCTTCAAGCACTTCCTACTTCAAGGCCACCTGCTAATAAAGACAGACAATACCACAGTTATGTGGTACTTAAACAAGCAAGGAGGTACCCATTCTTACCCTCTTTGCAGGCTGGCAATGAATCTTTGGGAACTTTCCCTAAAACTCAATATAGAACTGCAATCCCAGTTTGTACCAGGAAAAGACAATGTACTGGCGGACAGCCTAAGCAGAAACATTATGGATCCACACGAATGGATGTTGCACCCAGACACCTTTCTTCAAATAACACAATCATGGGGAAGGCCGGACATATTTCTTTTTGCCTCCCACCACAACCATCAACTGAAGAAATTCTGCACAAGGATATACCACCCACAAGCATGGAAAGTGGACGCTCTCTCTTTCAGCTGGAATACTGTAACAGTATATGCATTTCCACCTCTTCCGTTAATGACCAAGGTCTTACTGAAGATCGGGACAGAACAACCAAAAGTGATTCTGATCGCTCCGGACTGGCCAAGACAACACTGGTACTCGCTGTTAAGGAGCTTGTCACGCACAAAACCGTGGCCTCTACCACAATGGCCACTTCTTCTGACACAGCACAATTACAAAAATCTGCACTCCAGCCTAAAAACCTTGCAGCTGACAGCTTGGAAAATACCTTGACTCCTCGCCTGGATAAACTATCCAAAAGGGTAAAGGATATCATCAAGGAAGCTCGGCGGCCTTCCACAAGGAAGGCATATTCAGCAAAATGGAAAAGATTTCGCACTTGGAACTCCACAAAGGGCCAAGATCCGACAGTAATGAGCATTCCACATATCCTGGAATACTTGGCAGAAATGCTCCATAATGGCCTTTCTTACTCTTCCATAAAAATTCATGCTTCAGCAATTTCAGCAGAGTACAACACTGATCCACCTGTATTTTCTCATCCGCTGCTAAAGCAGTTTCTAAGAGGGATAAAAAACATCAACCCTCCAAGAAAACCACCAGTGCCTACATGGGACCTCAACTTCATGTTGGAAAAAATAACTCTACCTCCCTTTGAACCAGCAGCATCTGCAGAACTACAGTTCCTGTCTTGGAAGACTGCCTTCCTTCTGGCCATAACCTCAGCAAGAAGAGTATCTGAGTTACAGGCCCTCATGGCAGTACAACCATTTCTTACTTTTCATCAGGACAGAGTCTCATTGAGAACCAATCCTTCATTCATGCCAAAGGTGGTATCCAGGGTCTTACTGAACCAAGCTGTTCACCTGCCTACCTTCTTTCCAAATCCACCTGCCTACCTTCTTTCCAAATCCACAAAATAAAGGAGAGAAACTTCTGCATACCCTGGACATTCACAGACAGTTGCGCTACTACTTGGACAGAACTAAGACTTGCAGGAAAACTGACCAGCTCTTTGTAGCATATGCTGCTGATGTACAAGGAAAAGCAATTTCCAAACAGACAATTTCAAAATGGATAGGGAATTGCATTCGATTCTGTTACTCTTTTCATGGCAAAACTGTGCCAGTCAACATTAGACCTCATTCCACCAGAGCCACAGCCACCTCCACAGCCTTCTTAAGAGGGGTGGCTACAAAGGACATCTTAGAAGCTGCTACATGGAGCTCCGTGCATACATTTTCCAAGCATTACAACTTACCTTTATATTCCAGATCCAGAGCAGGCTTTGCTACTGCAGTCCTGCAGGGCATTTTAGCTACACCATCCTTTTCTTAGGTCCTACCACCCCCAGCTTGGCTATGGTATTCTACCCATATGTAAGGACTGCAGATGCATCCTTGAAGGACATAGTACAGTTTTGTACCTACCATAAATGTAGATGTCCGATAGGTATGCATCTGCAGTCAGGATTTCCCTCCCTCCTACCCCTTTGTGGTATTCCTTGAGTATTTATCCCTCTTTCTAGCTAGCTTGGGTTATCTATTATGGTGTATTTGTTTTATATTACTGTGCATGTTTGGAATTTATTGCATCTCTCCAAATTTAGCCTTCATTAGAGGGCACCTGGCATCGGGGGCAAGAAAAACTGAGGAAGATGGCGTCGGCTGGCACTTTTATATACCCCAGGCGCTCTGACGTCGGGGAAAAGGGCGACATCAGCCGACGCCGGACCCAGACTTTGGAATCCGGCCGACCGAAGGGCTGCCTGAGGCAGGACATCCCATATGTAAGGACTGCAGATGCATACCTATCGGACATCTACATTTATGGTAGGTACAAAACTGTACTTTCTGTGCATACCTTCACCCAGCATTACCATTTGCCTTTATACTCCAAATCCAGAGCTGGCTTCGCCACTGCTGTGCTGCAGGGCCTTATAGCCACCCCCTAATGTCTTATAGAACCAGGCTCCCTTCCTCAGCTTTGGGATTCCACCCAAGTGTAATGACTGCAGCAGTCACGATGAACATAGTACTGTTTTGTACCTACCATAAATGTAGATGTTAGAGTGTAAACACTGCTGCAGTCCAGGTTACCCTCCCTCCTTCCCTCTTACTTGCTGGTACGTACCTATGCCTTCTACCGTTTACTACTTATGGGGAGTATTTGCTGGTAACTGAAAGTTGTTGATTGCTTTTCTTATGCGTGTTTTATTAGCAATTTGAATTGCCTACCTATTTGGGGGCACCTGACATCTGGGGCAAGAAAAACTGAAGAAAATGGCGTCTGCTGCATCTTCTATACCCCTGTTGCACTGACGTCAGGGAGGAGGCAACAGCAACCGACACCGGACCAAGACTTTGGAACTCAGGCCGACTGGGGAACCGGAACCGCCTGACGGCAGGATAACCCAAGTGTAATGACTGCAGCAGTGTTTACACTTGAACATCTACATTTATGGTAGGTACAAAACTGTACGAAATTCTTAGGCAGAGGGGTGATTGGCAGTCCAAGAGCCCTACTGAGGATGAGTCTGTTCTCTGGAAGGCGTTCGGGTCTCAACCTTTCACCTCTTGGGTATCTCTGCCCTACGATGAGCTTATGGATCTGGTCTATCGTAGGGCATGGGAGTCACCTGAATCTATGGAACCTGTTCATAGGAGACCTAATAAGTTTATTTCTGCCACCGTGGATAAGTCCTATTTGACCAAGGGAGTCCCTGTTGATGCCATGGCAGCCACCAAAAAGGAAATGTCTGAGACTTCCTCATCTATCCATCCTCCTAACAGAGAATCTGGGATCATGGATAGATATGGGAAACGCATGTTCAATTCAGCGACTTTCTCACTCTGATCACTGAACTACTTGACACATTTTACCAGACTGCAGAGAGATCTCCTTAAGGAGTTGGGAGATGCACTTGAAGCTACAGAACCCTAAAGAGTATCCGACAAGATTGTCACTCAGCTCTCTAACCTCAATTCGATAGTCATCTCATCCATGCGTCTCGTATCTTACGCAGCTGATGGTTTGAGTGGAGCCGCAGGTACAGGTATCACTCTTCATAGACATGCCTAGATGCGGCTCTGTTCCTTTGCGGAACCCTTAAAGTCTTCCATTACTAATACCCCATTTGACTGTTCATCTTTGTTTGGGCCAAAGGTGAAGGAGACTTTGACCAGGTGTGAGCAAAAAGGAATGACTCTGTCTGCCGTCAGAGTCTGTTTTTCCACCCCCACTCTACCCTTTCCTAAAGGTCAGAAAGATGTGGTTCCGGAAAGCCCAAGGAGCCTTTCAAGATGCACGTGGAGAGCCCTCCTCCAGAGGCGGGGAGGGGATTTCAATGGAAGATGCCGCCCTCGCGGCAAAGGGGGTCCACAGCACCAAGGTGACAGAGATCAATTCTCTGGTCAGTCCTACCAGCGCTCCTGAAGGGAGGCCCAGCAGTCCTACTCTGGAGACAGTCGGGGGTCGCTTATCATTGTACCCAAAAGCCTGGCTAAATATAACAGATGACATTTTGGTACAAAGTATAATTTCCAGAGGGTATTTCATACCATTCTCCACCCAACCCCTTCCCATCAAAAAAATCCTGGACTTTCCACCCAGTCACATGGGACAAGCAGCAGTAGAGGTACGCAGATTGCTAGAAAAAGTCATCCAGCCAGTCCTGGCAGACCAGACAGGATTCGGAACTTATTCAAGATTCTTCTTGGTTCCAAAGAAAACAGGGGACTGGAGACCCATTTAGATCTCAGCAGACTCAACCAATTTGTGAGATAGTCACACTACAGTCCATACACCCATTTCTAGGGAAGGACAATTCAATGTGCTCGATCGATCTCAAGGATGCGTACTACCACATAAAGTTGGCCAGACCATCCAGAATCACCTGCATTTTCGACTGGAAGCCAATCATTATCAATTCCAAGCTCTGCCCTTTAGTCTCACTACAGCCCCCAGAGTGTTCGCCAAGTGTATGGCAGTAGTCACGGCTCACCTGAGGCATCTAGGATTCCAGGTGTTTATGTATTTGGATGATTGGCTCCTTACCTCCACCACCAGGTATCAGATCCCTTCAAGCGAGAGAGGCTACTCTGACGCTCTGCTATCGGCTAGGCATTACAGTCAACTTCGAAAAGTCTGCCTTGTTGCCATCACAGCATATCATCTTTATAGGGACAGAACTAGACATGTCAACCACCACTCTTCGTCTTCCACCAGAAAGAATTCCTATTCTTCGCCAACACATCATGTCCCTGATATCAAAGAACAGAGCACCAGCTGCAGAGGTATTGAAAGTTCTAGGATTAATGGCGGCAGCTATTTTGGCAATCCCGTTAGCAAGGATGCACATGAAAATCCTTCAATGGCTTCTATTCACGCAATGGTCTTACCAAGAACTTCCAATGAGTCACATGATCCTGATAACGAATTACTGCAAGAAGGATCTTCAGTGGTGGTTGACGTCTCTTCATGTCACAATAGGACGTCCCTTCATGCTCCACCCTCTAGTTGCCACTGTGAGCACGGATGCTTCCCTGATAGGGTAGGGGGGGCTTTTTCAGGGAAAGACTGCCCAAGGCACATGGACAGATCAAGAATCACATCTGCATATCAATGTCCTGGAGATGAGAGCAGTACTTCTAGCGTTGCAATACTTTCGGGACTCTCTTCCTGTAGGGACAATTGCAATACAAACAGACAACATGTCAGTGGTCTGGTAGCTGAACAAACAAGGCTGGACCAAGTCTTATCCCCTTTGCCGAGAAGCCCTCCGAGTATGGCAGTGGCACTGTCATCCCAGTGCTTTCTGTTGGCAACGCACATCCCGGGCAAATCCAATGTTTATAGTTGACAGACTGAGCAGAGGCAATTTTACTGCCCCACGAATGGTCCCTCAAACAAGAGATTGCGGACAGGATATTCCACAAATGGGGCCAGCCTTCCTGCGACCTGTTCACCAGTCACATCAACAGCAAATGCAGAAGCTATTTTCCCCTGATTCCCACACCAGGTCACTCCCCGAGGGATGCTCTTGTCCACCGGGTCTCCTCTACGCATTTCCACCAATTCCCCTGATACCCAAATTCTTACAGAAAGCAAAGTTGTTGGGACGGACGATCATCCACATAGCCCCTCATTGGCCTCAGCAGATTTGGTTTCCATTTCTTTACCATCACATTCTGGAAGATCCATGGATACTGGACCCGGTTCCGGACTTGTTGACAGATCCGTCAGGGGATCTTTATCCATTCTTGCAGACACTGAAGCTAACCGCTTGGCTGCTCTAATTCCCCGCTTAGCCAGGCCCTATAATCTTTCCCATGACACTCGTCAAATTTTGTTGGCTTCCCATAAACCTTCCACTAGAAAATAGTATCGTAGAAAGTGTAAGAGATTTTCCATTTGGGCTTCTTCCCACAACATTGACCCTTACCAAGTGTCAATTGTCTTCTATCTTACAGTTCTTGACAGAAATCTTCAACAAAGGAGCAGCGGCTGCTACAGTGCGAATACAATTAGCTGCTATATCTAATTTCCATCTAGGAATCGATGGTTTGAATATTATGGCTCATCAATTGTCTAAGGCTTTTCTAAAAGGTTCTTTTCACATGAGACCTCCAGTGAAGATACCTTATTCCCCCTGGAATTTGAATTTTATATCTTTTATCATTCTTCCTCCTTTTGAGCCTGCATCATCTTGTGAACTAAAATTCTTGTCATGGAAAACTATCTTCTTAGTAGCCAGCACTTCAGCCCGCAGAGTGTCAGAACTCCAAGCCCTATCCATCAAGCCCCCTTATATGGTCTTCCATGCTGACAAGAGTATCTCTCAGGACAAATCCATCCTTTTTGCCCAAAGTATGTTCTGAGATTAGCATTAATCAAGTTATTGAGTTGCCCGTTTTCTTCCCTAATCATGACAACAAATTGGAAACGAATGAAAAGCAAACCAGTAAAAATAAACTGGACATCGTTCACCAGTGGGGTACTTGTCAAGTAGATCTCGCCTTCCCTTTGAACAGACAACTTCCTCTGATGTTCTTCATGTTTCATTGTTGCAGTCATCACCTGTGGGTTACCCCTGTTGGGTTATCTTTGCTGTGGTAGCCCTCGGGCGGCCCGAATACCAAAGTCAATGTTTTTCTGCATTGGCTGCCGTCACTTGCTGGATGACGTAAGGACGTCCGTGCTATAAAGGAAGGCAGCCGACATCATTACATCAGTCTTTCTTGCTGTGGAGCCCGTAGCATAACCAGTTTGCAAGTGTGACAGTCGGTCGCTACCAGAGTTTGAATTGCAGCTGAAAACATCTAAAGCTAAGTACCCCACTGAGGATCCTTTTTTTTTTTGCACTAACTGATGTCCAGAAAAGTTAACAATTGTCTTGCCTGTGGAAAGCAAATAACACAGAGATTTCCATTCATACTGCGTCACTTGTTTAGGCCCAGACTACAACGTCCCCCGTTGCCGGTTCTGTAGCCTCTTTAAAGTGAGAACCATTCGTCGTAGCCAAAATGGTGTTAGTCAGCAAACAATCCGTAGACATTCCGAATAAACGTAAGAATAAAGATGGAGACAGACCACACAAGGCTAAGCTTTCTGACATCTCTACCGTTAAGGTCGTCAATTCTCTGGAATTCAGTGAGGTACCTTCGCAGCCCCTGATGACCGATTCGATATCTTCGCAGGCCTCTACTGAGACCCTTTCGGAGTCCGGAATGCCGCAGAAATTATCTTCTTCTTCCTCCAAGCCTTTGGTGGTCTCTGCCTCATTTGGGTTCGAGCTGCGACACAGGCAATGGCTTTCGAGGCGGTCTTTTCGCACTACCGAATCTAGACAAAAAAAAGACATCTTCTCGTCCTACTACTGTTTCTCTCAGTCTGATGGATACTCTTAGGCCTAGAGGCAAGGCCACTCATAGGAAAACTACATTTTACTCGTGCTCCACCACCCCAAGCTCAAATGCTTAAAACGGCAGAGGATCTTATCACCCTTATCAGGGGTAATCAGGCCTTGAGGTACATGGCATCTTGCATCCTTCCCATTCCTCTGGCCAGGCTTCACATGAGAAAAATTCACCGGTACCTAAAAAAACCTTTGGTGTCAGCACACTCAACCTCCAGAGACCTCTCTAACTGTGATCCCCTGTATAAGGCCCGAGTTTGTCTGATGGGCAGGGACCTCTGCCCAGAACAAGGGTCTTTCCTTCAACCTCTGCCCAACTGGGCAGACCATTACCACCGACACCTCAGACATAGCTTGGTGCGCTCACGTAGAAGGCAGGTGCATCCAAGGTTTTTGGGATGCCCAGCACCTTCCCTTGTACATCAATCAGAAGAAAATGATGGCAGTACAAAAGGCTCCTACATTCTTCAAACCCCATCTCAAGACAGGGGTTCTTATCAACACCACAGTAATGTTGTACATCCAAAGACAGGGAGGGACCCCATTTTACCCTCTGTGCAGGCTAGCCATGAACCTCTGGCTTACAGCTTTTTGCATGGGACTACACCTGATAGCCCAACAGCTTTTTGCATGGGACTACACCTGATAGCCCAACACCTACCAGGGATCAACAACACCCTGGCAGACCACTTAAGCAGAAACTTACTGGACCCCCCACGAATGGTTGCTCCACTGCAAAATCTTTTTGCAAATCACTCCGGCGTGGGGGACTCTGGAGGCGGATCTCTCTGCTTTGCATCCCACCCATCAGCTGGAAATAATTCTGTACAGGGAGTACCGCCACCTAGCGTGGAAAGTGGATGCCTTGACTTCCTCTGGAACACCCTCTTCATGTACGCATTCCTTCCTCTGCCTCTTATCCCCAAGATACTGATCAAAATAAGGGAGGAGAGACCAAAGGCCATCCTCATTGCTCCAGATTGGCCCAGACAACATTGGTACCCCTTTACTGCGCAGCCTGACCTTACAGCCTCCCAGGCAGCTTCCCCTGATCTCAGACTTTTTAACTCTGGGGGAGGGGGTGCTGCACCCAGACTTTCAAACTATCAGCATGGCTAATACTCTAAAGGCAAACAAGGATCTCATCCCCTGTTAACCAAACAGGTCTTGGACATTATTACAGAGGCCAGAAGACCTGGCACCAGAAAAATCTTATACAGGAAAATGGAAAAGATTCTGCTCCTGGAGCCAGTCCACAGGGGGGGCAGTACCTTACAACTTTCCATCCTTCTTATCCTGGACTACCTAGCACAGCTACTTAATAGTGGCCTCTCCTTTTCCTTTATTGAAATGCACACCTCAGCCATTTCATCTCATTTTGATACAGAACAACCCCTGTTTTCCCATACTTTAAATGATTAAACAATTCCTCAGAGGGACTTCTAATATCAGACCTCCCAGAAGGCCACCCACTCCAGCCTGGGACCTGAATTATGTTTTGGAAAAACTAACTTTACTCCCTTCGAACCTGCTGCTTCAGCAGAACTAAGGAACCTCTCATAGAAGACTGTTTTTGTTTTTCTCCTAGCTATAATTCTTAACTCCTCTCCTACCTCCTCTTCTCTACTCCACCTCTTTATCTAACACCACTCCTCCTGACTTCTCTCCTTAGCTTACTTCTTACTCACCTCTACACAATCAGTAACTATAATCACTTCTTTTACAGCTATTTAGTTTATCTTCTCCTCCCTTCTCCCTTCTTCGGACTATCTTTCTAAACCATTACATTTATCTCTCCCTACCTTTTATCTACACTTTAAGCTTCCTATCTTCTGTATATAACCTTTCTATTCCACTGCCCTAATGGCCCATTCTCTCAAATCTTCCCTGAAAAACTTTCTTGTCTCCTCTTCCTTATTTTTACTTCTATCCTTAACCTACTTATTCACTGCATATGAACACTACACTCTAAAGCACAATGTGACCTATCTGCAAACACTCCCCATCACACATCCCCACAGCCTTTTTCATAGCAACATCACCTCTACTTCAGCCTATTTGCTTCCCAAGTTCCATAGAAACACCCATGATTCTTACCTCCCCAATAAGCTAACCCCACCCAAGTACTATAAATACTTCAAGATTTCATCCATCCAAACCATAAACATTCTAACAGGTGGAGATATTCATCCCAATCCTGGCCCATCCCCACCAAATACCAATCTACAGAATCCATCATTTAATAATGCTACCTCTTCTTTAATAACTCAGAACTCCCTCAGTATAGCACATCTTAATATTCGTAGCATTAACAAAATTAGTCAATTGCATGCTCTCCTTCAGGTTTATCCATTTGATATCCTTTGCCTTACAGAAACTTGGCTAAAACCTTCTACTCATGACCTAGAAATAACCCCTCCTGGATATAATATCCTAAGATGTGACTGTACATCAAAAAAAGGTGGCGGTGTAGCTATCTTGTTCAAATCTGATCTTCTGGTTTCACTCTATGATGTATCACTACCCTCAAATACCAATGCTGAGACCCTTACTATCAAACTCCAAATGAATAGCTCTAAAGCAATCTATATAATCTGCTCTTACATCCCTCCAGGAAACAATATTAGCTCCCTAGAAAACATTCTCAATAGCCTTTCTACCCATTTACCACAGGAAACAATTGTATTAGGTGATTTTAATATAGACTGGACCTTATGTAATTTGCCCACCCCTAACACCCATATTAATCTATTTGGTTTCAATCAAATAATAAACTTCCCCACTAGGATCCACAAACCAAGTAACAAAGAAACTACTCCTGACTGGATCCTTATAAACAGTCACCCGGATACCTATAAGGTAGGATCTCTCCCTGACGACATTAGTGATCACATTTTAACCTTTATCACTAAACAAAAGAAATATAGCCCAAAAAAGAACAATTTTATCACCTATCGTTGTAAAAAACACTTCCAAGCTGAGAACTTTATTAATGAACTAAAAGCATGTAACTGGTCATCTCTAAAACTACTTAATCTAGATGAAGCAATCTCTTACTTTAATTCTACTTTGCTTAAAATTCTAAATAACCATGCTCCTTTCCGCTCCTCCAGAATCAGGACAAAAATAGCCCCCTGGCTCACAAAACAAACCAAAGAAAAAATGTTTCTACGAAACAAAATATGGGCAAGATGGAGAACCTCTAAAAGTTCTGTAGATCTGTACTTTAAACAACTAAGAAATGCTGTCAAAAAGGATATAATCTCAGATAAAAAAAACTACTACTCCCACCTGCAACATTCACACTCTAATAATCCTAAAAAATTCTGGTCTGGCATTAATAAACTTCTCAAACCAGGACATGCCACAACTCCTTCCCCCTGCTCTATTCCCAGTAGTAATCCTCTGCAAATAGCTAATGCCTTTAACAATTGCTTCATTGAAGCTATTCAAACTTTAATTCAAACTCTAGTTCCCATGACCCCCACTCCTACACAACACACTAACGGTCCCTTTCCCTCCCTTCATTTGCAACCTGTACCAACCTCCTTTATCTGCAAACTCCTTCAAAAACTCAAACCCTGCACTCCCTCGGCTGATTGCCTCCCAGCAGAATACCTTCAAATTGCAGCCAAAGCCATAGCATACCCTGTTTCTATTCTGATAAACAGATCCATCTCTGAAGCCTACATCACCTCTATATGGAAATTCTCTCATATAATCCCTTTGCACAAAGGAGGTAAATCTACTGAAATCTCCAACTACCGTCCTATTGCTCTACTCTCCCCACTAGCCTAAATTATGGAAAATGTATTCACCATCAGCTACTCCAGCACCTTCTCCAAAACAACTTGCTTGCTAACTGCCAACACAGATTTAGGCCCTTTCATAGCACTACTTCTGCCCTTTTAACTTTTACTGATTGCATAAATAGGAATCGTAACAATAACTGTCTCTCAGCTGCTCTATTTATTGACCTTTCCAAAGCCTTTGATATGGTGAATCACAACCTACTTATTAATGTGCTAAAAGCCCAATCTCTTGACCCACAAGCAATCCTTTGGTTCAAATCTTATCTGGAAAATAGACAACAAGCAGTACTCTGGGACAATAATCTATCCACACACCTCCCATTGAGCACTGGAGTTCCTCAAGGTTCTATCCTAGGCCCTCTTCTTTTCTCCATCTTTATTAATGATCTCCATACTGTTTTTCCACAATCTACCTGTATAAAATACGCTGATGACTCTACTCTTATCTGTACTGCCAAGTCTTCTTCCTCTCTCCACACCCTTACACAAAATGTATTTAACACAGTTGAAAAATGGTTCACCCAACGCTGCCTTCTTCTTAACCCCAAGAAAACTAAGCTACTACTCTTTACTCCCACCATAAAATCTCCTCGGTTCCACTTCACTATTACCTCTGACAATGGAACCTGCATTTCCCCTGAATGTCCTTCAAGGATGCATCTGCAGTCATAACATATGGGTTGTCCTGCCTCAGGCAGCCCTTCGGTCGGCCGGATTCCAAAGTCTGGGTCTGGCCTCGGCTGATGTCGCACTTTCCCCGACGTCACAGCTTCTGGGGTATAAAGGCATCAGCCGACGCCATTTTCCTCAGTCTTTCTTGCCACGCGGTGACCGAAGCAGAAGCTGTTCGCAAGTGCCGGTCGGTCAGATCCAGAGATTTCAGCTACCGAAGACTTCGAAAAAAGCTAAGTACCCCATTGGGGACTCTTTCTTGCCTCAGCCGATGTCAGACAAAGTAAATAATTGTTTAACTTGTGGGAAACAAATACCTCATAAGGATTTCCATTCTTACTGCCTTCCTTGCCTAGGCCCAGACCACGACGTATCAGCTTGTTTAGCCTGTGCCTCCTTCAACCGACGGACTCTTAGACGTCGGTCGGAGTTTGCAGAAGAATTTTTGGAACCGCTTTTGCATATAAAATGCCGTCGGAGACTCCGACTTCGCATATGGTCAAAAAACGCAAGGATAAGGACCGACACTCGCGGCCCGTGGTTTCGGCTGAAACCACGGCTAGGCCTACCGCGAGTGTCTCTGTTTCGGCTGAAACAGAGTCCTCGGTTATTGCTACTACCGAAACCATTCCTCCGACCACCGAGGCCAGAGAGGCCCCGGCCGAGTCGGCCTCAGAATTCCCTACCGAAGCTAGTGCTCAAGAATTGTCCGACACCATACCTTTGGACATTTCTACTCCTGCACGTGGGGCAGCTAGGCCCTCAGCTTCTATGTCTATTAAGGCCTTCTCCAGAGCAAAAGCTGCCAAGCTTTCAAAAACTTTGCCTGCCAAATCTACTTCCCAGAGGCCTTCCTCCAGTTCTCAGATCCTCAGTCTTGCTGAGGACCTCATTTCCTTAATTAGAGGTTCCCAACCTCACCCAGACAGGGCCTCCCAACCTCCTCCAGACAAAAGGCCCAGGACTGATCCCTCTGAACCTCTCTCCTCAGATTACTCCTCGGATGGATCTGATTTGTCAGACCATCAGGAAGGGGCCTACTCGCCTTATGAGGATTCAGATGCAGAAGATTCTATTCCTTTGGCCTCCCCACCAGCAGAATTTTCCTTTGGGGAGACTTTACACTCCATGAGGGAGCACTTTCAATGGCAGGGTCAGGATTTCTCTGATTCTAGAAAAAGATTAAGGACCTTTTTACATTTGCCCCAACATAGGCCCTTAGCCATACCTCCTGTTCTGACCGTAATTGATGATGTGTTCAATGATGTCAGTACTGCACCTGATTCTCTTCCCCCGGCCCCTGCCAAACCTGACAGATATTACAGGGTCCCGGATTCTCATTTCCACCTGTATAAAGCTCATGCTGCAGACCCAGAAACTATTTCTCAGGGCCCTAAAGGGGTTGCAGCTGCTACTGCCAAGAATCCCCTACCCTCTGAAAGAGAGTCTAGAGCATTAGAGATGGGGAAAAAAGGTATATACATCTGCTACTCTTTCTGCCAGGGCATTAAACTGTCAATTCCATATGATACAGTACCAAGAATTTTTGTTAGACCAGCTGAATAAGAAGCTTTCTTCTCCTGAACCTTTAGACTGTAAATCCCTTCAGGATTTGGTACACAACTCTCAGCAGGTCAGTAATCATTTTTTAAAATGTGGCTATGATGCACTGGAGGCTTCATTTAGATCAGCTATGACTGGGGCAGTAATTCGTAGGCATGCCTGGCTGAAGGAGCAGTCTTTGCCAGACCATGTCAAGGCTAAACTCTTCGATGCTCCAGTGGAGAAACAAAGTTTGTTTGGCTCCCCTGCACAGGAGATTCTAAAGAAGGTGGAAGAAAAAGCAAAATCTGTGCAAACAGTAAAGGAATTCCTGCAGGTCCAACCTCCGAGGTTCAGCAGAAACTGGCCTACAAAGAATTGGTCCTTTCCAGACACCTCCAGAGCACAGAGGGGCAGGAACAGACGCCCCAGAGGCAGAGGTCAATCAAGAGGTGCCTACAGGGGCTGTCAGTGGCAGCCTGCCAACCAGAGGGGTAGTGCCACAGCTACAACTACAACCACTACCACAGGACAGACCCAATGACTTGACTCTGATTCCGCCTACCAGGGATAAACTGGAAGCTCCCTTGGGCGGAAAGCTGGCTTTATTCTCCAAAAACTGGCATTGCATTACAAAGGATACATGGACATTGCAAACAATAGACAAAGGATACAGGTTTTACTTCCACACTTTGCCAAAAAGAGGCGGAATGCCAAACCTTCCACCAAACCAGAAGGCAGAGGCTTTAAGACAAATCAGCAAACTACTTCAGATGAAAGCTATAGAAAGGGTACCATCTACAGAACAAGGTCAAGGATTTTACTCCAGATTATTCCTGGTACCAAGAAAAGAAAGCCAATGGAGGCCTATTCTCGACCTGTCCGCGCTCAACACTTACCTCATTGTGCCAAAATTCAAAATGCTGACCCTACAGCAACTTCTTCCCATGCTGGGCAAGGAGTCTTGGCTGGTGACTCTAGATCTCAAGGAGGCATACCTGCACGTCCCTATCCGACCAGATTGCAGAAGACACCTCAGATTTCTTGCAGGATCAGAGCATTATCAATTCTCAGCATTGCCCTTTGGCTTATCTACTGCGCCCAGAGTATTCACGAAATGCCTGGCATCAGTAATTGCACATTGCAGACTTCAGGGAATTCAAATTTATCCATACCTGGACGACTGCCTAATACAAGCGGACAACAAGAAAAATTTGTTAAAGGACTTGGCCTATGTCATACTCCTGCTACAGGCCTTGGGATACACAGTCAACATCCAAAAGTCAAGACTAGTGCCGTCCCAAAGGATAACCTTTTTGGGTGTGGATCTGGACACAATCACTCAGATGGCTTTTCTCACAGAAAAAAAACAAAAACAACTTCCAGATTATTTCATGATTTTAACAAGACAAACCCAGCTTACTGCAAGGAAAGTCCTGCAGGCCCTGGGTTACATGGCATCCTGCATAATCCTAATTCCACATGCCAGGCTGCATATGAGAAAATTGCAATGGTACCTAAGGAATCTATGGTCTCAACACAGTCACAGCCTAGAAACCATGATACCAATCATTCCATGCTTTCAAAAGGAATTCCTATGGTGAGCTCAGGCCTGCCAGTCCAACAGAGGGTTACCTTTCAACAAACCAAAAACAAGGCAGACCATCACCACGGACGCCTCAGACCAAGGATGGGGAGCACACATGGAGGACAAATGCATCCAAGGCCTATGGCCTCAAGGGCGGCTAAGCATGCACATAAACCAAAAGGAAATGCTGGCAGTGAGGCATGCAATCGAGGCATTCAAACCATTCCTCCAGCAAGGACATCTGCTAATAAGGACAGACAACACCACGGTCATGTGGTACATAAACAAACAAGGAGGCACACATTCCTACCCTCTATGCCGGATGGCAATGAATCTGTGGAACCTATGCCTGAATCTCAATATCCAGCTGCAGGCCAAATTCGTACCAGGAAAAGAAAATTCACTAGCAGACAGTTTAAGCAGAACTACCACCGATGCACACGAATGGATGCTGCATCCAGACATCTTCAGACTCATAACAAAGAAATGGGGAGTGCCAGAGGTAGATCTGTTCGCCTCCCCACTCAACCACCAACTGAAGAAATTCTGCTCAAAGACATACCACCCACAAGCCTGGAGGGTGGACTCTCAGCTGGAATGCCCTAACAGTATATGCCTTTCCACCTCTCCCATTGATGTACAAGGTACTACTGAAGATCAGGGAGGAACAGCCAAAGGTGATACTAATAGCTCCGGACTGGCCAAGGCAACACTGGTATCCGCTACTGAGAAGCATGTCTCAGGCGAACTCATGGCCTCTTCCCCTATGGCCTCTTTTTCTAACGCAGAACAATTTCAAGACCCTGCATCCAAGCTTGAAAACATTGAAACTAACTGCCTGGAAAATTCCTTAAAACCAAAACAAACTGTTTTATCTCAGATGGTGAAGGACATTATCCTGGAGGCTCGCAGACCTTCCACAAGGAAGACATACTCAGCTAAATGGAAAAGAATCCTCATTTGGAGCACATCAAAGGGCACAGATGTCTCAGTGGCAAACCTAGCACACATCCTAGAGTACTTAGCAGAATTGTTCCACAATGGCCTGTCTTACTCCTCCATTAAGATTCATGCTTCAGCAATTTCAGCAGAATACAATATGGATCCACCTATCTTCTCTCACCCTCTGCTCAGACAATTTTTGAGAGGGATCAAAAATGTTAAACCTCCAAGGAGATCCCTCTACCTGCATGGGATCTCAATTTTGTGCTGGAGAAATTGACACTACCTCCTTTTGAACCAGCAGCATCAGCAGACCTACAGTTTCTATCTTGGAAAACTGCTTTTCTTCTGGCAATCACTTCAGCAAGAAGAGTATCTGAGTTACAGGCATTAATGGCAGTGCAGCCTTTTCTTATTTTCCACCAGGATAGAGTGTCACTGAGAACCAATCCTACTTTCATGCCAAAGGTGGTATCCAGGGTATCCTTGAATCAAGCTATTCATTTGCCTACTTTCTTCCCTAACCCACAGAACAAAGGAGAGAAACTTTTGCACACCTTGGATATACACAGACAGCTACGCTACTATCTGGACAGAACTAAAACCAACAGAAAAACTGACCAACTTTTTGTAGCATATGCAACTGGGGTGCAAGGAAGAGCAATTTCCAAACAGACAATTTCAAAATGGATAGGAAATTGCATTTGTTTTTGCTACTCCTTTCATGGAAAGACAGCTCCTGAAAATATCAGGCCTCATTCCACAAGGGCCACAGCCACCACTACAGCTTTCCTACGAGGGGTGGCTACCAAGGACATTTTAGAAGCTGCTACTTGGAGCTTATACATTTGCCAAGCATTACAATCTACCTTTATACTCCAGATCCCGAGCAGGGTTTGCAACTGCAGTTCTGCAGGGGATTTTGACTACACCAACATTCTCTTAGTACCTCCTCCCCCAGTTTGGCTATGGTATTCTACCCATATGTTATGACTGCAGATGCATCCTTGAAGGACATAGTACAGTTTTGTACCTACCATAAATGTAGATGTCCGATAGGTATGCATCTGCAGTCAGGATTACCCACCCTCCTTCCCCTCTGTGGTTTTACTAGGGTGCTTACCCCTCTTTCAGCTAACTGGGGGAATCTATTATGGTGTATTTGTTTGTGTGTGTATATATATATATATATATATATATATATATATATATATATATATATATATATATATATATATATATATATATATATATATATATATATATGTGTGTGTGTGTGTATATATATATGTGTATATATATATATATAATCTACATTTATGTATATAATTTGCTACTGTTTGGAACTTTTCAGCTTTATCCAAATTTAGCCTTCCTAGAGGGCACCTGGCATCTGGGGCAAGAAACACTGAGGAAAATGGTGTCGGCTGATGCCTTTATATCCCAGAAGCTGTGACGTCGGGGAAAGTGCGACATCAGCCGAGGCCAGACCCAGACTTTGGAATCCGGCCGACCGAAGGGCTGCCTGAGGCAGGACAACCCATATGTTATGACTGCAGATGCATACCTATCGGACATCTACATTTATGGTAGGTACAAAACTGTACTTTCTACTGCTCAACTACTTGGTATAACTATTGACCATAACCTCAGCTTCGATGCCCATGTTAATAATATTATAAAAACTGTTAATAAAAAATTAGGCTCCCTGTATAGAATAAAACCCTTCCTTACACCACTAGCTAAGAAATCCATTGCCCAGACTCGTCTTACTTCCACCCTATTCTATGCATCTGCCATTTACACCAGTCTATCAAAGCATAATCTCACCAAACTTGAAACTAGCTACAATAACATAACCAGATTTGCCACTGGCTCTCCGTACAGAACCCATCACTGCCTCAACCTTAAACAACTCAAATGGTTAGAACTACAAAATCAACTACAATACAATCAACTTGTGATTGCACAAAAAATCCTGCACCATCCTACTAATACTCCCATCCTCACTAATCTGATCTCCCCTTATAAAAATCTTTCAACACTACGCTCAGCTAATAAGCTACTTATTGCCAGCAACCCTTCTAATAACAAAGCAGGTGATTCCCTCTTCTCCAATGTTGTGGGTAGAATCTGGAACAAACTTCCTAATACACTCGCCTCACTTTCATCCTCTCTGATCTTTAAAAAACACCTTAGAGACCACCTTAAAATACATTGGCTTTGCCCCTGCTCAAAGCCTAATTGAATTTGCTTTTCTTCTCTCCCCTCCCCCGATGTTCATCATGCATACAGCTGCAGTCATTACAGATGGGTTATCCTGCCGTCAGGCGAGTCCTCGGTCGGCCGAATTCCAAAGTCTAGGTCCGGTGTCGGTTGTCATCGCTTCTTCCCTAACGTCAGTGCGGCAGGGGTATAAAAGAGGCAGCCGACGCCATTTTCTCCAGTCTTTCTTGCCACGCGGTGACCGAAGCAGAAGCAGTTCGCAAGTGACGGTCGGCCAGCTCCTGAGATTTACGAAAGTATTTCAGCCAAAGTCTTCTTGAAAGCTAAGTACCCCGTTGGGGAAACTTTTCTTGCCTCAGACCGATGTCAGACAAAGTTAATAATTGCATTTCATGTGGGAAGCAAATACCGCATAAGGATTTCCACTCTTACTGTATACCTTGCTTACGCCCAGACCACAAAGTCTCGGCCTGCCGTTTTTGTGCTAGATTCAACAAGCGCACTATTAAGCGTCGGGCGGAGTTCGCCCTTCACTTTTTTGGCAAAAAATTTAATTATATTATGTCGTCGGATACTCCGACTCCAGTTTTGAGCAAAAAATGCAAAGATAAGGATCGACATACGAGGTCTGCACCATCTACTGAAACCACGCTAAGGCCGACTACCGGTTCTCCGGTACTCAGCAAAGCGCCTACGCAGCCCCTGAGTACCGATGACAATGCATTACTGGTGTCTTCAGTACCCGAGGTCGCAGGCTCCTCTGCCCCCATTCCTACTACAGATACCGACGCCACTCCTGGCGGGGAAACTCAGAATTTAGACAGGCCTGCCATTTCTCAAGGGGTCTTTAGGCCTTCCTCCTTTTCCATTAAAGCCTTCACTAAATTTAAAGCAGCCATGAAAACCAAAAAACAGGTTCCTCAGACCCCCTGTCAAGGCACCATGCTTAAAAAAACAGATGCTTAAAATGGCTGAGGATTTGATTACTCTTATCAGGGGTTCTCAACCCCCCTCTAACAAAAGGCCCAGATTAGAGGAAGACTACCCTTCCTAAGATCAAGCTTCTATTACCTCAGAACTATCTGAGGACCAGGATTATGCCTATTCTCCATTCGAAGACTCTGATGCAGAGGAGTCTATTCCCTCGGTCTCCCCCCCGAGGACTTCTCTTTTGGGGAAACCCTACATACTTTGAGGGAACACTTTCACTGGGAAGGCCAAGATTACTCGGATTCCAAGAAAAGGCTCAAGGAATTTCTCCTGCTCCCCCAGCATAGGCCTCTGGCTATCGCTCCTGTTTTAGATATATTGGATGATGTGTACACAGAAGCCAGCCTTAATCCAGATTCTTTGCCTCCAGCTCGTGTTAAACCAGACAGGTATTACCGGGTTCCTGATTCTCACCAGTTCCTATATAAAAGCCATACTGCTGACCCAGAAACTATTTCACAGGGTCCCAAGGGAATTAAGGCCTCTACTGCTAAAAACCCATTACCTTCAGAGAGAGATTCCAGAGCTTTAGAAAGGTGGGGGGAAAAGGTGTACACCTCGGCCACTTTAACCATGAGGGCATTAAACTGTCAGTTCCATATGTTAAAGTATCAACAGATGTCCTTCAAGGATGCATCTGCAGTCATAACATATGGGTTGTCCTGCCTCAGGCAGCCCTTCGGTCGGCTGGATTCCAAAGTCTGGGTCTGGCCTCGGCTGATGTCGCACCTTCCCCGACGTCAGAGCGTCTGGGGTATAAAAGCATCAGCCGACACCATTTTCCTCAGTCTTTCTTGCTGCACGGTGCCCGAAGCAGAAGCTGTTCGCAAGTGCCGGTCGGTCAGATCCAGTGATTTCAGCTACCGAAGACTTCGAAAAAGCTAAGTACCCCGTTGGGGACTCTTTCTTGCCTCAGCCGATGTCAGATAAAGTAAATAATTGTTTAACTTGTGGGAAACAAATTCCTCATAAGGATTTCCATTCCTACTGCCTTCCTTGCTTAGGCCCAGACCACGACGTATCATCCTGTTCAGCCTGTGCTTCCTTCAACCGACGAACTCTTAGACGTCGGTCGGAGTTTGCAGAGGAATTTTTTGGGGCTAGTTTTGCATATAAAATGCCGTGGGAGACTCCAACATCACATTTGGTGAAAAAACGGAAGGACAAGGACCGGCACTCGTGGCCCGCAGTTTCGGCTGAAACCACGGTAAAGCCTACCGCGAGTGTTTCGGTTTCGGCCGAAACAGAGTCCTCGGAGATTCCTTCATCCGAATCCACTCAACTGACCACCGTGGCCCGGGAGGCCTCGGCTGAGTCGGCTACCGAGCTACCTACCGAAACCACTGTCCAGGATATGTCCGACACCATTCCTTTGGACAGATCTACTCCTGTATGTGGGGCAGCTAGGCCCCCTGCTTCCATGTCCATTAAGGCCTTCTCCAGGGCTAAAGCTGCTAAACTTTCTAAAGCTTTGCCTCCCAAGACTACCTCCCAGAGGCCTTCCTCTAGTACTCAGATCCTCAGCCTTGCAGAGGACCTTATTTCTTTAATTAGAGGTTCACAACCTCACCCGGACAGGGCCACTCACCCTCCACCAGACAAAAGGCCCAGGACTGAGCCTTCTGACCCACACTCTTCAGATGATTCCACGGATGGTTCTGAGTTGTCAGACCACCAGGAGGCTTATTCACCCTATGAGGATTCTGATGCTGAAGAATCTATCCCTTGACCTCCCTCCTGAAGAGTTTTCCTTTGGTGAGACTCTACACTCCATGAGAGAGCATTTTCAATGGCAAGGTCAGGAATTCTCTGATTCTAGAAAAAGATTAAGGACCTTTTTACATTTGCCTCAGCATAGGCCCTGAGCTATACCTCCTGTTTTGAATGTAATTGATTGTGTACAATGATGTCAGTACAGCCCCTGATACTCTCCCCCCGGCCCCTGCTAAACCTGATAGATACTACAGGGTCCCGGATTCTCATTTCCATCTGTATAAAGCCCATTCTGCAGACCCAGAAACTATTACTCTGGGCCCTAAAGGGGTTGCGGCTGCCACAGCCAAAAATCCTCTACCTTCTGAAAGAGAGTCTAGAGCTTTAGAGAGATGGGGAAAGAAGGTATATACTTCTGCAACTCTTTCCGTCAGGGCACTAAATTGTCAATTTCATATGATACAGTACCAAGAGTATTTGTTAGATGAACTGAATAAGAAGCTTTCTTCTCCTGAGCCTTGACCATAAATCCCTTCAGGATTTGGTACACAACTCACAGCAGGTTAGTAATCATTTCTTAAAGTGTGGTTATGATGCATTGGAGGCTTCATTTAGGTCAGCTATGACTGGGGCAGTTATTCGTAGGCATGCCTGGCTGAAGGAACAATCTTTGTCAGACCATGTTAAAGCTAAACTCCTGGATGCTCCAATGGAGAAACAAAATTTATTTGGCTCCTCTGCTCAGGAGGTCTTAAAGTATGAAGAAAAGGCAAAATTTGTGCAAACAGTTAAGGATTTCCTACAAGTACAACCACCGAGATTTAGCAGAAACTGGCCTACTAAGAATTGGTCCTTTCCAGACTCGGACAGAGCCCAGAGAGGCAGGAACAGATGCCCCAGAGGCAGAGGCCAATCGAAGGGCTCTTACAGAGGCCGTCAGTGGCAACCTGCCAACCAGAGAGGTAGTGCAACAGCAGCAACAACAACTACTACACCAGGACAGGCTCAATGACTTTACTCTGATTCCACCCACCAGGGCTCAACTGGAAGCACCCTTGGGCGGAAAGCTTGCTTTATTCTCAAAAAATTGGCATTATATTACCAGGGACACATGGACACTGCAAATAATAGACAAAGGATACAGGTTCCACTTCCACACTTTACCAAAAAGCGGAATGCCAAACCTACCACCAAATCAGAGGGCAGAGGCTTTAAAGCAGATCAACAACTTGCTTCAAATGAAAGCTATAGAAAAGTACCACTTTCAGAACAAGGCCAAGGATTTTACTCCAGACTATTCCTTGTACCAAGAAAAGAAAATCAATGGAGGCCTCTTCTCGACCTGTCCGCACTGAATACTTTCCTCATTGTGCCAAAATTCAAGATGCTGACCCTACAGCAACTTCTTCCCATGTTGGGCAAGGAGTCTTGGCTGGTGACTCTAGATCTCAAGGAGGCATACCTGCACGTCCCTATTCGACCAAACTGCAGAAGACACCTCAGATTTCTTGCAGGATCAGAGCATTATCAATTCTCTGCATTGCCCTTTGGCTTATCTACTGCGCCCAGAGTATTCACGAAATGCCTGGCATCAGTAATTGCACACTGCAGACTTCAGGGGATTAAAATCTACCCTTATCTGGACGACTGCCTTATACAAGCGGACAACAAGGTAAATTTGATAAAAGACTTGGGATACACAGTCAACATCCAAAAATCAAGACTGGTTCCATCCCAAAGGATAACTTTTCTGGGTGCGGATCTAGACACAACCACCCAAATGGCCTTTCTCACAGAAGAAAAACAAAAACAACTTCCAGATTACTTCATGAATCTGACAAGACAAGCTCAGCTTACTGCAAGGAAAATCCTGCAGGCCCTGGGTTACATGGCATCCTGCATAATTCTGATACCACAGGCCAGGCTGCATATGAGAAAATTACAATGGTATCTAAGGAGTGTATGGTCTCAACACAGTCACAGTTTGAAACTTTGATACCAATCATTCCTTGCCTTCAAAAGGAATTCCTGTGGTGGGCTCAGGCCTGCCAGTCCAACAGAGGGTTGCCTTTCAACAAACCAAAAACAAAACAAACCATCACCACGGACGCTTCAGACCGAGGATGGGGAGCACACATGGAGGACAAATGTATCCAAGGCCTATGGTCTCAGACAGCTACACATGCACATAAACCAAAAGGAAATGCTGGCAGTGATGCATGCAATTGAGGCTTTCAAACCCTTCCTCCATCAAGGCCACCTGTTAATAAGGACAGACAACACCACGGTCATGTGGTACATAAACAAGCAGGGAGGCACACACTCCTAACCTCTATGCCGGCTGGCTATGAATCTATGGGAGCTATGCCTGAAACTTAATATCCAACTGCAGTCCCAGTTCGTGCCAGGAAAGGAAAATACATTGGCAGACAGCTTAAGCAGAACTACCATGGATGCACACGAATGGATGCTGCACCCAGACATCTTCCAACTCATAACAAAGGCATAGGGAATGCCGGAGATGGATCTATTCGCATCCCCCCTCAACCATCAACTGAAGACATTCTGCTCAAGGACATACCACCCACAAGCGTGGAGGGTGGACTCTCTCTCTTTCAGCTGGAAAGCTCTAAAAGTATATGCCTTCCCACCTCTCCCTTTAATGTACAAGGTTCTACTGAAGATCAGGGAGGAACAGCCAAGAGTGATTCTGATAGCTCCAGACTGGCCAAGGCAACACTGGTATCCACTATTGAGGAGCATGTCACAGGCAAAACCATGGCCTCTCCCCCTATGGCCTCTTCTGACGCAGAACAATTTCAAGATCATGCATCCCAACTTAAAAACATTGCAGCTAACTGCCTGGAAAATCCCTTAAATCCAAAACAAAATGTTTTATCACAGACAGTGAAGGACATTATCATGGAAGCTCGCCGGCCTTCCACAAGGAAGACATATTCAGCTAAATGGAAAAGATTTTTCATCTGGAACACATCAAAAGGCTTAGATGTGACAGTGGCAAGCATGACACATATTCTGGAATACTTAGCAGAACTGTTCCACAATGGCCTTTCCTATTCTTCCATTAAGATTCATGCCTCAGCAATTTCAGCAGAATACAATTTGAATCCACCTATCTTCTCACACCCTCTCCTCAAGCAATTTCTGAGAGGGATCAAAAATATCAAACCTCCAAGAAAACCCCCTTTACCAGCTTGGGATCTCAACTTTGTCTTGGAGAAACTAACACTTCCTCCCTTTGAACCAGCAGCATCAGCGGATCTCCAGTTTATGTCTTGGAAAACTGCATTCCTTCTGGCAATAACTTCAGCAAGAAGAGTATCTGAGTTACAAGCATTAATGGCAGTACAGCCATTTCTTATCTTCCATCAGGACAGAGTTACACTAAGAACTAATCCTGCTTTTATGTCAAATGTGGTATCTAGGGTATCCTTGAACCAAGCTATTCACCTGCCTACGTTCTTCCCAAATCCACAGAATACAGGGGAAAAACTTCTGCACACCCTGGATATACACAGACAACTACGCTACTACTTGGACAGAACTAAAAGTAGCAGAAAAACTGACCAACTATTGGTAGCATATGCTGCTGGGGTGCAAGGAAAAGCAATTTCAAAACAGACAATTTCAAAATGGATAGGAAATTGCATTCGATTTTGTTACTCCTTTCATGGAAAGTCAGTTCCTGCAAACATCAGGCCTCATTCCACAAGGGCCACGGCCACCACTACAGCCTTCCTACGAGGGGTGGCTACCAAGGACATTTTAGAAGCTGCTACTTGGAGCTCCGTGCATACATTTACCAAACATTACAATCTACCTTTATACTCCAGATCCAGAGCAGGCTTTGCTACTGCAGTCCTGCAGGGGATCTTAACTATACCATCCTTTTCTTAGTGCCTCCTCCCCCAGATTAGCTATGGTATTCTACCCATATGTTATGACTGCAGATGCATCCTTGAAGGACATAGTACAGTTTTGTACCTACCATAAATGTAGATGTCCGATAGGTATGCATCTGCAGTCAGGTTTACCCTCCCTCCTACCCTCTGTGGTATTCCTAGGGTGTTTACCCCTCTTTTAGCTAGCTGGGGGAATCTATTATGGTGTATTTGTTTGTATATACTTGTATGTGTATGTGTGTATATATGTGTGTGTGTGTGTGTGTGTATATATATATATATATATATATATATATATATATATATATATATATATATATATATATATATATATATATATATATATATATATATATATATATATATATATATATGTATATATGTATGTGTGTATATATATATGTATATATATATATATATATATATATATATATATATATATATATATATAATTTTGCAAATGTTTGGAATTCTATTGCATTTCTGCAAATTTAGCCTTCCTAGTGGGCACCTGGCACATCTGGGGCAAGAAAAACTGAGGAAAATGGCGTCGGCTGATGCTTTTATACCCCAGACGCTCTGACGTCGGGGAAGGTGCGACATCAGCCGAGGCCAGACCCAGACTTTGGAATCCAGCCGACCGAAGGGCTGCCTGAGGCAGGACAACCCATATGTTATGACTGCAGATGCATACCTATCGGACATCTACATTTATGGTAGGTACAAAACTGTACTTTTTTGATATCTCAGCTGAAAAGCAAGATGACACAACCAGACCAACCAGATTTAAAAGAGTTGCAGGATTTGTTGCATGGTGCAGAGCAAGTGGGTAAACGTACCTTGTAGTGTGGTTTTGATGCTTTAGAGGCCTCATGTAGAGCTGCTGTTACGGGATCTGTTATACGTAGGCATGCTTGTCTCAAAGAGCAAACCTTACCAGATCATGTCAAAGCTAAATTATTAGATGCACCTCTTCAAAAAGATGTATTGTTTGGTGTTAAAGCTGAGGAGGTGCTAAAGAAAATGGAGGAAAGAGCGAAATCAATGCAAACAGTGAAAGATTTCCTGCAGGTACAGCCTCCACATTTCAGCAGAAACTGGCCTTCAAAAAATTGGTCCTTTCCAGCCACGGACAGACCTCAAAGGGGGAGATACAGACGCCCAAGGGGCAGAGGGCAACCTCAAGGATCTTTCAGAGCCTAGGCAAGCACCAACCCCAAGAGGTGGAGAAGATAGATCACAGTCTTTTAGAAAACAGACACAATGACTTCCCCCTACACCTGCCAAGCAAAGCTTTAAAGGCCGCAACTTTGGGCGGAAAACTGACATTATTCTCAAAAAATTGGCATATTGTCACAAACGACAAATGGATTCTGGACATTATAGACAGAGGCTACAGGTTCCACTTTCACACCCTTCCAAAAATGAGAGGCATGCCAAACCTGCCACAAAATCAAAGGGCAGAGGCACAAAAACAAATTTCAGCTCTCATGGACATGAAAGCAATTCAAGAGGTACCTGCAAAAGAACAAGGTCAAGGGTTTTATTCCAGACTATTCCTGGTACCAAGGAAAGACAAAGATTGGAGACCTATCTTAGATCTATCCATCCTAAACACATATCTACAGGTGCCAAAATTCAAGATGCACACATTACAGCAGCTTCTTCCCATGCTGGGCAAGGAGTCTTGGCTGGTAACATTAGACATCAAGGAGGCATACCTGCATGTCCCTATCAGACAAGATTGCAGAAGATACCTCCGATTTCTTGCAGGTTCAACCCATTACCAATTCTCTGCATTGCCCTTTGTCTTATCTACTGCGCCCAGAGTGTTTACGAAATGCCTGGCATCAGTAATCGGCTTCTGCAGACTACAAGGGATACAAATCTACCCATATCTGGACTACTGCCTGATCCAAGCAGACAGCAAGGACATACTACTGCAGCACCTGGCGTTTGTAATAAAACTGTTGAACTTCCTGGGATACACAGTCAACAAAAAGAAATCAAAACTAATACCCTCTCAACAAATAATTTTCCTGGGTGCCAGCTTGGATACAACCACCCAGATGGCCTACCTCATGCCAGACAAGCAAGGGCAACTGTCTCAATACTTCAGAAAAATGGCAACTTACACCAGGCTAATTGCAAGGAAAGTCCTGCAGGCTCTGGGATTCATGGCATCTTGCATCCCACTAATCCCATGTTCAAAGCTGCATATGAGGAAACTTCAATGGTACCTAAAAAACTTATGGTCTCAACACAGTCACAGCTTGGAAGCAATTATATCACTCATTCCATGCCTTCAAAAGGAATTTTTGTGGTGGGCTCAAGCTTGCCAAAGAAACACAGGTCTTCCTTTCTGTGTACCTCAAGCAACTCAAATCATCACAACAGATGCCTCAGACTACGCCTGGGGAGCACACATGACAGATCAGTGCATTCAGGGAAAATGGACCCGAAAAGAGAAGCACCTTCACATCAACCAAAAGGAGATACTAGCCGTGCAAAAGGCTATTATGACCTTCAAAGACCTACTGCATCCAGTCCAGCTATTAATAAGGACAGACAACACCACAGTGATGTGGTACATAAACAAACAGGGGGGAACTCATTCATACCCCCTGTGCAGGCAAGCCATGACTCTATGGAACACAGCACTGGAATTGCAAATTCAACTACAGGCACAATTCCTGCCAGGGAAGGAAAACACACTGGCAGGCAACCTAAGCAGAAATATGAGAGATCCACACGAATGGAAGTTGCATCCTCAAGTTTTCACAAAGATAACTCAGACATGGGGACAGCCAGACGTAGATCTCTTTGCTACCCACAGAAATTGCCAGTTGAAAAAATTTTGTTCAAGGACCTATCATCCACAGGCCTGGAAAGTGGACGCACTTTCCTTCAATTGGGCAACATTGACAGTCTATGCCTTCCCGCCTCTTCCTCTGCTGCCCATAGTTCTATTAAAAGCCAGAGCAGAGAGGCAGAAAATGATTCTCACTGCTCCAGACTGGCCAAGACAACACTGGTATCCGCTCCTGAAGAGCCTGACACATTCCCCACCATGGATCCTACCTCTAGGCCCTCTTCTGTTGTCCCAGCACAACTACAAAACCCTTCACAGCCATCTCAAAACCCTAAATCTAGCTGCATGGAGAATTCCTTGATTTCCTAACAGATTCTCCTCTCCAAGGAGGTGCAGGATGTCATCTTGGAGGCCAGAAGACCTTCTACTAGAAAAGCCTACTCCGCCAAATGGAAATGATTTTGTGCCTGGAATCAAGAAAAGGGACAGAATCCTTGGGTAATAAATATACCTCAAATTTTACAGTACCTAGCTGAGATGTTAAACAATGGACTTTCCTTCTCCTCCATCAAGATCCACGCTTCAGCCATTTCTGCACAATACAACACAGATCCTCCTTTATTCTCTCATCCTCTCTTAAGGCAGTTCCTCAGAGGGGCAAAGAATATAAAACCCCCAAGGAAACCACCAATCCCTGCTTGGGACCTCAACTTCGTATTGGAAAAGCTGACCCTTCCTCCCTTCGAGCCAGCTTCTTCAACAGAGCTACAGTACTTGTCATGGAAAACAGCCTTTCTTCTGGCTATCACCTCAGCACGCAGGGTTTCGGAGCTACAGGCCCTCATGGCTGTGCAACCATTCATCATTTTCCATCAGGACAGAGTTTCCTTACGAACCAACCCTACCTTTATGCCAAAGATAGTATCCAGTGTAGCTTTGAATCAGACTATCCACTTTACCTACCTTTTATCCTAATCCACAAAACAAAGGGGAAAAGACTACTACATTCCTTGGACATTCACATACAACTTCGTTACTATTTGGACAGGACAAAGCCATTCAGGAAATCTGGGCAACTCTTTGTGTCCTATGCTGCAGGTGCTCAAGGAAAGGCCATTTCCAAACAGACGATTTCAAAATGGATAGCCCACTGCATACGCTTTTGTTACTCATTTCATGGAAAAACTGCCTGCATGCATCAGATCCCACTCCACCAGAGCCACAGCTACCTCTGCAGCCTTCTTCAGGGGGGTCCCTACCGAAGACATTTTGGAAGCAGCCACCTGGAGTTCAGTGCACACTTTCTCCAAGCACTGTCACCTCCCACTATACTCAAAATCTAGAGTGGGCTTTGCCACAGTAGTTCTGCAGGACATCCTAGCCCCTCCTAGTTCCACTTAGTGCCTACCACCCTTACTTAGCTTTGGGATTCTACCCATCTGTAATGACTGCAGCTGTATGCACGATGAACATAGTACAGTTTTGTACCTACCATAAATATAGATGTTCGAGTGCTCATACAGCTGCAGTCCAGGTTTCTCTCCCTCCATCCCCTCTTAGGACAGGCCTTATGACAAACACCTTTTCATATAACCTTTTTGGGGTATTCTTTTATGGTGTATTTGCTTGCAACTACTGTTTTTGATTTATCAACATTGCATCTTTGCATAACATTATGGGTTTGCCTTCCTTCTGGGGGCACCTGACATCTGGGGCAAGAAAAACTGAAGAAAATGGCGTCGGCTGCCTCTTTTATACCCCTGCCGCACTGACGTCAGGGAAGAAGTGAAGACAACCGATGCCGAACCTAGACTTTGGAATTCGGCCGACCGGGGACTCGCCTGACGGCAGGATAACCCATCTGTAATGACTGCAGCTGTATGAGCACTCGAACATCTACATTTATGGTAGGTACAAAACTGTACTTTTCTTTTTCTTCTACTTCCTTAACAATTACCCCCCATATCTTATGAACAACACTACTAAATAGTTTTGTTAATGTTCTAATGCTTTAGATTTTGATTGACTTCACACATGAACCCTACTAAAGCATTAAGACTTGTTTATTTCTTACTTCTACTCTAATGAAACCTTACATTGTTCACAATGTATTAATTTTTTCTTATGTCTTATGTAATGTGAAACTAGTCATTTTTAGAATATTTCGAATGTATTAATTCACTCATGTTGGAGCTTTTCTCCTCGGGCCTCTACTGAAAAGGGATATGTATCCAGCTAGCCTAGCCCGGTCAACAAATGTAAATAAAAGAATAAATAAATTAAATAAATTAAATAAAATAAAAACAAATAAAATAAAAACAAAACTATCACCTCAACCAGAAGGGTTTCAGAGTACAGGCACTGATGGCCATTGAGCCCTTCATCGTCTTCCATGCAGACAGGCTCTCCCTGAGGACCAATCCCTCCTTTATTCCCAAGGTGGTATCTAATGTAACTCTCAACCAGGCCATACATCTACCCATCTTCTTTCCTAATCCTCAAAACAAGGGGGAAAGAATTCTGCACTCACTAAACGTGCACAGACAGCTCAGATACTCTCTGGACTGTACTAAACTCTTCAGGGAAACAGACCAACTACTTGGCAGCTTTGCTCCAGGAGGGAGGGGAAGCCCATTTCCAAATGGATATCACACTGTATCCATTTCTGCTACAGTTTGTATGGGAAACTCCCCAAGGTCTGTTGGAACCCATTCCACTAGGGCAGCCTCCACTTCCACAGCATTCCTCAGAGGAGTTCCCACCACATCCTGGAAGCTGTCATCTGGACTTCTCTCCATACTTTTACCAAGTATTACCACCTACCTCTATTTTGTAAGGCTAAGGCAAAGTTTGCCTCTGCAGTTCTGCAGAGCATGCCGACCCATGCCTAGGTTTCTTACTAATCCTACCACCTCTCCCCTCAACTTTGGGAACCCTCCCACAGGTGATGACTGCAACAGTAAAACACGAAGCGCATAGTACAGTTGTGTACACTTACCATAAATGTGGATGTTAGTGTATTCACTGTTGCAGTCTTGGTTTCCCACCCTCCTTCCGCTTATATCTTCTTTCTTTAGGGAGACATAAGTTGTTAATGGTGGCTTTTAGCCACCAGGATCACTTCACCATATTTACTTGAACCTCTGACTGGTTAGGGGAAAAAAACAACTGATGTAATGACGTCTGCTGCCTTCCTTTATAGCACTGATGTCCTAACATCAGCCAGCAAGCGACGGCAGCCGATGCAGAAAAACATTGACTCTGGTATTAGGCCCAGCCGAAGGCTACCACAGCAGGGATAACCCACAGGTGATGGACTGCAACAGTGAATACACTCTCTAACATCTACATTTATGGTAAGTGTACAGAACTGTGAGTCCCAGGTCCTCTGGTTTGTAAGGTGGATGCCCTGTCATTTTCTTGGAAGGAGATATTTCTTTATGCATTCTCTCTCCTTCCTCTCATTCTAAAAATCCTATTTGATTCAACATGATGCTCCCGAAATTTTGTTGGTGACTCCCTTTTGGCTGCAACAGCACTGGTTCCCTCTAATTCTGCATCTCACCAGGGGCAATCATTACAAGTTACCTCACAGGGTGGATCTCCTCACACAAGACAGAGGGTCTCTCATCCATCCCCACCTGTCCACGCTTCAACTGACACTGTGGGTGATGGGGTTTTGATTCCCCATAGACACCTTTTTTCTGAGGATATGCTGCAGGTCCTGCAGGAGGCCAGAAAACCTACTACTAGGAAAACCTACTTATTTAAATGGAAGAGGTTTTCTATTTGGTGTCTTTCTCATGACCTGGACTCACTTCTGTGGATGTTTCTTTGTAGCCTGTTCTTCTATTAAGGCCCACTTATCAGCCCTTTCTGCTTGTCTGCCTTTAAACTCCCCCGTTAGCTTTTAGATTTGAGGCTAAGCAGTTTCTTAAAGGCGTACTTAATATTAGACCTCCCAGGAAGCCTGTTCCTCCTCCCTGGGATCTTAATTTTGTTCTGGAAAAATTGACTCTGGCTCCTTTTGAGCCCGCTGTTTCAGCTTCCTTGCAACATTGTTCTTGGAAGACTGTTCTTTTGTTAGCTCTTACTTCTGCCAGATGGGTGTTTGTGTTCCAAGCTCTTATGGCTTGTCCACCTTTTTTGATATTTCATGAGGACAGGGTGTCCTTGCATATTAATCCTTCTTTTATGCCCAAGATGGTTAATGAGTTGTCACTTAATCAGTCTATTAATTTGCCTCCCTTTTTTCCTTCTCTGCAATCTGACAGTGAGAGGGTGCTACTTACCTTAGATGTGCATAGACAGCTCAGATTTTATTTGGATAAAACTAAAGCCATCAGAAAGTCTGACCAGTTATTGGTTTCCTTTCGTCCTAGGTCTTTAGATTTGACTGTTTCCAAGCAAACTATTTCCACTTGGATTTCAAAGGCTATTTCCTTTTGTTACACTTTTCATGGCGAGAGCCTTCCTTCTTCTATAAAGGCTCATTCCACTAGAGCTGTGGCTCCTTCTGGTGCTTTTTTCATAGGCTTAAATGCTAATTCTATTCTCGAAGCTGCAACCTGGACTTCTGTGCATACCCTTACCAAACATTACCAGTTGGATGGTATCTCCAGAGCTAGAGCTGGATGTTCATCGTGTTGCACTGCTGCAGTCATTACACTTGGGTTATCCTGCAGTCAGGCAGTCCCGCAGTTGGCCAGAGTTCCAAAGTCTTGGTCCGGCGTCGGTTGCTGTCGCTTCTTCCCTGACATCAGTGCGACAGGGGTATATAAGATGCATCCGACGCCATCTTCTTCAGTCTTTCTTGCCGTGCGGTGCCCGAAGCAGAAGCAGTTCGCAAGTGCCGGTCGGCCGACTCCTGAGATTTTCAAAGTCGAATTTCAAATCTGAAGTCTTCAATAAAGCTAAGTACCCTGTTGGGGAAACTTTTTTTCTTGCCTCAGACTGATGTCAGAAAAAGTTAATAATTGTATTTCTTGTGGGAAGCAAATACCTCATAAGGACTTCCACTCTTACTGTATTCCATGCCTAGGCCCTGATCACGAAGTCACTAGTTGTCGGTTTTGTGCTAGAATTAACAAACACACTATAAAATGACATTTTGATTTTGCGCTGCACTACTTTGGCCGAAGGTTCAATTATAGTATGCCGTCGGATCAACCGACGACCGCAGTTCCGAAAAAACGCAAAGACAAGAATAAAGACAGGCTTCTGAGGTCCAAAACCGACGACAAAACCTCTTCTAGGCCAGTCGCCGGTTCGCTAGTTCTCAGAGAGGAGCTTTCGCAGCCCCTGACACCCGCTACCTCAGAACCACAGGCCGCCTCCAACTCCCACGTGGAGACAACTAGGCCTCTGGAAACTCAAGGTATTGGGCCTACGGAAACTAATCCCTCAGATGGGTCAGGAGCCGCTGAGCAGGCATCGGCTTCTGAGGGTGTTTTCAGACCTTCACAACTTACCATTAAAGCAAAGACAAAAGTACCATTAAAGACAAAGAAGCAAGTACAGCATTCTCCTGGACAGTCCTCCATACCTAAGAAACAGATGCTTAAAATGTCCGAAGACCTCATTACTCTAATCAGGGGTTCCCATCCCCCTCCTGAGAAGAGGCCTAGGCAGGATACAGACTACGATTCCTCTGATCAGGTTTCCATTTCCTCTGATTCCTCTTCAGACCAGGGATACTCTCTACCCCCCTATGAGGATTCTGATGCTGAAGAATCTTTCCCTTCAGCCTCTCCACCTAAGGATTATTATTTTGGGGAAACTTTACATACCATGAGGGAGCATTTCCATTGGGAAAGTCAGGATTATTCAGAATCCAAGAAAAGGCTCAGGGATTTCCTTTTATTGCCTCAGCACAGGCCCCTGGCTATTCCACCTGTGCTAGATATTGTGAATGATGTGTTCTCTGAATCCAGATGATTTATTTATTTATTTATTTATTTCAGTTTGATTACCGGGGAAGTCCACTGGGCCAAGAAGTGCCCATTTTCAGTGGAGGCCTGGGGAGAAAAGCTCCACAGGCAATACAGTGAAACAATGTTACATAAAGTTAATGGTAAAATACAAGAGTAAGATTCATACAGTCAGGAAATACAATTACATAAAATGTGCATAAAGAGCAAGCATAATAAACAAGCAATACAATGAAACAAAATTCATACAGTCAGGAGAAAAAAAAAACAGACTGAACAAACTTGGAGTCAAGAGAAAGTCAGATGATCCAGGTTAAGCTAGGGGGTAGAGAGGAGCAGAAATATGGAGAGCTCAGGGAAAGAGATCCCTGGAATTTATATCTGGTGAGAGCAGGAACATTTCCATTTGGATGACAGGTATACGAAAAGTTGGGTCTTGAAGGATTCAGAGTTAGGTATAGTCCTAAGAGAAGGAGGGAGGGAGTTCCATTTTTTACCTAGACAGAAGGAGAGTAGAAGTTGGCCGGCTGGACGTTTGGGTTTGTGGATGGAGATAAGGTTTTGGTGTTCAGATCTCAGAGATCTGTTTGGGGTGTATGGTGGAAGGATGTTTATTAAGGCAGGGCATGAGTCTGGGTAGAATATTAGTTTGTGAGCGGTGGTTTGTTGGAGATAGTCTAAGTGGTTAGGAAGTTCAAGCCAATTTAGAGATTGTAGGGTAAGGCAGTGGTGAGTTGAGGTTTTAGATTTAGTTGCGAATTTAGAGATCTAATTATAGCAAGTTTCAAGTTTTGAGGTATTGGAAGTAGACAGATTGGTTAGAAGAGGGGCTCCATAAAGAAGATAGGGTAGAAGGTATGTAATTGCCAGGGTGTGCCTGGAGGAGATGGAAAGAAATTGGTTATTTCTGTAGAGCATACCTGACTTTTGATGGGTTTTCTTTATGTTTTGTTGTATGTGGAGATCGAATTTTAGGTGTTCGTCTATGGTAATGCCGAGTAGTTTTGCGGAAGGCACCACTTCTATAGCCATGTTGGTTTGGCTTAGGACTTTGAAAGCATTTTTGTCAAAGGAGGAAACTCTGGTAGGGGTGAAAATTAGAATTTTGGATTTATTAGAGTTGAGGGAGAGATGGTTTTGGTGCATCCAGTTCTCTGTAGTGGAAAAGGCTATTTGTGTTTTAGTCTGGATTTCAGTAATGTTAGAGGCAGCACAAACTAAGGTAGAGTCATCAGCGTATTGGATGACTGTAGTGTCAGGGATGACAGAGTGAAGATTATTTATAAAGATGTTGAAGAGCATGGGTCCAAGGATGGACCCCTGGGGAACACCAGTAGGTGTGGGCAAGAAGGAAGAGGTACAGTTCATCCATCTGACAGCTTGAGATCTATCAGATAGGTAACTGGAGAACCAGGAAAGAGTATTAGGGGAGAGATTTAGGTTGGCGAGATGAAAGAGTAGGTGTGTATGGGAGATGGTGTCAAAGGCTTTAGAAAGATCTAGTAGTACTGTGGATACAAGAAGTCCAGAGTCTCGGGCACAATTGACTGTTTCAAGGAAGGATAGTAAGGCAGTAATGGTGCTGTGGCCGGGGCGGAAGCCGTGTTGGGTGGATGTAAGTAGGTGATTCTGAGTTAGGAAAGGCAAAAGCTGGTGGTGGACACATTTTTCTAGGACTTTAGATATTGGAGAGAGTAGGGCGATGGGGCGGAAATTAGAAATAGAGGTGTTTTTACCTCCTTTATGGAGAGGTAGGATGTAGGCTGAACGCCAAAGTTTGGGAACATATGACACATTTAAGGATCTGTTTATCAAGATGCTAATAGGGAGAGCAATACCTTCAGCTGCGCATTTGAGGAAGGAGGAAGGTATGTTGTCAGGGGCATTGGAGCATGGTTTGAGATTAGATAAGAGCCTTTTTATGAAGCTGGTTGAAACTGGTTTGAACCGGAAATTAAAGTGATATTTATTAAGGTTGTTGGGTGTTGAGGAGAGGGAGTTAGGTGGATTATTGTTTGGGAATGTTTTGGTTAGATTAGCTATGGATTCTGTGAAGAAAGTGTTGAAGTGAGAGCTCAATTTCTTGTCAGTTAAACTAGGGTCGGGGCAGGGATTATTCTTGGACCCTGGGTAGAGAAGGGAGTTAACTGAGTTCCAAAATTGTTTTGGGTTCTTATTATTATTGGACTGAAGTTTATTATAGTAGTTTTTTTTTTGTCTAAAGTGATTAGTTTTTTTACTTGGTTGCGAAGTTGGGTGTATTGGAGCAAGGCAGAAGTCAGTTTATTTTTCTGATAAAGCTTCCAGGCTTTGTCTCTGATGCATGATTTGTTTAGTTTCTTTTGTCAGCCAAGGAGCAGAGTTCGTTTGGATTCGTATGTTTTTTGAGGGGCTAGGGAATTTAGAGTGTCTAGGAAAATAGAGTTAAAATGTTCTACAGCATTGTCTAGGGGGAGAGTGTTTAGGATTTGCCAGTTAATTAGTTTGAAGATGTTTGTGAAAATTGTAGAGTTAAAGTTGCAAAGATTTCGAGTTTGACTGTACTGGTGATGAAATTGGGTGGAATTAGCTGACCGATGAGTGAAGGCAGGGAGATGGTCACTGAAAGTATCGGGGATGGTGCCTGAGAGAATTATTTTGTTAAGATGAGAAAGTAAAATCCAGTCTAAGATGGATCCTGGAGGGTGGATTTTGTTAGGACTAGTTGTTGAATGGATTACTTGGGTGAAATTGTATAGGTTAATGGATAGGGAAGGGGAAGGTGAGTTGATTTTATTCCAGTCAATATTAACTTCGCCAAGAATGTAAGTTTCATATTTTATTTCAGTCGAGGCCTAGTGAAGAATATTTTCAAGGGTAGAGATATTGTCGCCTGGGGCGATATAAGGAGATAAAGCAGATATTCTTACGTTTATTTAATCTGAGGAGACCTGCAGTTAGTTCAGAATTTTTGAATTGTGGGGTTGGGAATTGCAGAGGGATTAAAGAGAGATGGTTAGAGTAGATTAGAGCAGAGCCTCCACCTTTTTTATTTAATCGATCATTTCTGAGGATGTGGAAACCTGGAGGTAAGATTTCAGAGTCAGGAATATGAGGTTTTAGCCAGGTTTCAGAGATGGCTAGGATGTCTGGTTGGTTGTGGTTAATTCAAGCTTGTAATTGGTGGATTTTGTTGTTGAGGCTCTGAGCATTGATAGTGAAGAACGTAAGTGTATTAATAGAGAAAGTAGAGGAGGTAGAGGGAGGGGGGAAAGGGATGTTTGTAGTAGGGGAGGAAGGGGGTGGAGTGAAGGGGTTGTTTGTATAGAGGCTGGGGCCTGGGTTATGGTGGATATCTCCAGATAAGGCTATGGCATTATTGGCAGTAGCTTTTGGCTTTTTGGGTTGGTAAGATAGGAAGTTGTTTGGGGTTGGCTGTAGTTTAAGTTCGAAAATTTCTGTGGAGGTGGAATAGACTTTGGGCTGGAAAAGGTGCAGTAGTTTAGGTGGAATTAGGAAGGAGGATATGAAGTGAAAGTGATTGAGTAGTGGAGGAAGCAGGTGAGTGTATGGGATGGTATGAGAAGAAGGAGGGTATGGGGGAGCTTTGGAAGAGTAGGAAGTAGCATGATATAGGGGAATTAGTAAGATGAGAAGGGAGCAGGGGAGTCGGGTAATGGAGAGGATTTGGGAGGGCATGTTTAGAATGGATGGGTTAAAGAAGGGTGAGAATAGGAAGGAAGTGAATAGGCTAGAGGAGGTAAAGAGGAAGAAGGGGTGTTATAATTTAGCAAATGGGAGAGGGGGAGATTAGACAAAGAGAGGGTGTAGCAGAGAGGTGAGGGAGGAGTAAGAGTAGTGTGGGATGAGTAAGAGTAGGAGGGGAAATGAGAGGAGGACAGAGAATGGTTAATTGATAAAGGAGGGAGGGGTAAAAGAAGAGGATAGTAATTGGTCGATTGATGTGTGTAGGAGGAGTTTGTAAGGTGTGTGTATACATATATATATATATATATATATATATATATATATATATATATATATATATATATAGATGTGCTGGGGGGGTGGAAAATGGGGGCAGGGTAGGGGAGCGGAGTGAGCCCAAGGAGGAGAATGTGAGGAAGACAATCCGTAGAGAGTGATAGTCAAAGGTGAGTTTGCAGTGAATTGTGAGAGGAAGGAAGACTGAGGGAGAAAGGAGTAGAGGGTGGATATATAGATGAAGGCCAGTAGGAGAAGGTAAGAGGTTTTATGAAGGGTAGAGAAGGGGTGTTTGAGGAGGAGTGAGAACAGATAGGTAAACCTGGGACAGGAGCACCACCTAGTGGCAAGTCAGTCTCAGGCAGTAAAGACCCCAGAAAGAGATATCAAGTAAGAGGAAGGAGGGAGATATCATGGACCAGGATAGGGGGAGTAATTATAAAAAGGTAGAAAAGGATTAGTTAATCTGCGTGAGAGAGGGGAGTTTTGGCTGCTGGCTAGCCTGGCAGGAAAGCGTACTGTGACCTGGTGTAAATTAATAAATTACTACAAGGTGTTAAGCAGAACACATACTTTACTTAAAGTCCTTGTTGGGAGATGTACTCAGGGAGCAGTATGGGCTCTCAGTTTTTTGTTTTGCAAATGTCCTTTTTGTGGGTTCTTGGCAAGTACATCCGTGAGGGCACTTTTGGTGGGTTAGAGCAGGATAGGCAGGAGCCTAAGCTAGAAGAAGCAATGGAGAGAGAAAAATATGAAGAAACAGGCAGAGTATAAGCCAAGAGTACACATCTCCTGATTCTTTGCCCCCTGCACCAGCCAAGCCAGATAGGTATTATGAAGTCCCTGACTCTCACAAGTTTCTTTATAAAAACCCTTCTGCTGATCCAGAAACTATTTCCCAGGGTCCAAAAGGGGTTAAGGCTTCCATTGCAGAAAATCCAGTACCCTCTGACACAGATTCCAGAGCTTTGGATAGATGGGGAAAGAAAGTTTACACTTCTGCAACTTTAGCAGTAAGGGCTTTAAATTGCCAGTTCCACATGCTTAAGTACCAACAATATTTAATGGCTCAGTTAAAACAGAAAATGCTTGCAAGCTCAGAAGCTCCTGACTGTAAAGAAATGCAGGAATTATTGCATGCAGTTGAACAGGTGGGAAAACATACTCTGCAATGTGGTTTTGATTCTTGAGGCCTCTTGTAGAGCAGCAGTTACAGGTACTGTGATTCGAAGACATGCTTGGTTAAAAGAACAGAGTTTACCTGATCATGTTAAGGCAAAACTATTGGATGCTCCTTTACAGCATGATACCTTGTTTGGTGTTAAGGCAGAAGAGGTGTTAAAGAAAATGGAGGATAAAGCTAAATCTTTGCAAACAGTCAAGGATTTCTTACAGGTACAGCCACCTCGATTTAGCAGAAATTGGCCAATAAAGAATTGGTCCTTTCCAGTGACACAGGCCACATAGAGGCAGATACAGACACCCAAGAGGCAGGTCTCAACCCCAAGGCTCTAACAGACAACGACAGTGGGGCACCTCAACCCCAAAAGGAGATGAGAACAAGTCTCAACCTTACAGGAAACAGTCCCAATGACTTCCCCCTTCGTATGCCAAGCACTTCCCCATTGGCAGCCCCCTTAGGGGGTAAAACTAGCACTTTTTTCACAAAACTGGCAAACAATCACCCAAGACAAATGGGTTCTGAATATTGTGTCTCAAGGTTACAGGTTCCACTTTCATACTTTACCAAGCCTAAAAGGAATGCCAGACCTGCCACAAAATCAATGGGCAGAGGCACAAAAACAGATTTCAGCCCTCATGGACATGAGAGCTATTCAAAAAGTACCACAACAGGAACAAGGACAAGGATTTTACTCAAGACTCTTCCTGGTCCCCAGAAAGGACAAGGCCTGGAGGCCCATACTAGACCTTTCAATTCTAAATACTTACCTGGATATTCCGAAATTCAAAATGTTGACATTACAGTAGCTTCTACCCATGCTGGGTAAGAAGGCTTGGCTTGTTACTCTGGACCTCAAAGAGGCATATCTGCATGTCCCTATCAGACAAAATTGCAGAAGATACCTCAGATTCAAAGCTGGTACAATGCACTACCAATTCTCTGCACTGCCCTTTGGCTTATCTACTGCGCCCAGGGTCTTTTTCACCAGTAATTGCATTTTGCAAACAAAAAGGAATTCAAATATATCCATACCTGGACGACTGCCTCATTCAAGCAGAGACAAAGGACATTCTTCTACAGCATCTGGCATTTGTAAAAAGGTTGCTAATTTCTCTAGGGTACACAGTAAACGAAAAGAAGTCAAAACTAGTGCCCTCACAACAGATTACATTCCTGGGTGCCAGCTTAAATAAAATGGCCCAGATGGCTTATCTCACACCAGACAAACAAGTTCAACTAACTCAATATTTTCAATTACTGGCAAAAAAGTCCCATCTCCCTGCAAGAAAAATTCTGCAGGCCCTGGGATTCATGGCATCCTGCATACTACTAATACCATATGCCAGACTGCATATGAGGAAATTACAATGGTACCTAAAAAGTGTTTGGACTCAACACTCCCACAGTTTAGAAGCAGTAATACCAATGATTCCCTGCCTACAACAGGAGTTTTTCGATGGTGGGCACAGGCATGTTACCTAAACAAGGGTCAGCCTTTTACCCTACCCACAGCCAGGCAGACTCTAACAACAGATACTTCGGATTACGCCTGGGGAGCACACATGGCAGGAAAATGCATTCAGGGCAAGTGGACCACAGACCAGATGCATCTTCACATCCATCAAAAAGAGATGTTGGCTGTTCAAAATGCCCTAACAGCTTTCAAGGACCTTCTGCATCCAGGACAATTATTATTAAAGACAGACAACACCACAGTAATGTGGTACATAAACAAGCAAGGGGGCACTCATTCTTATCCCCTATGCAGGCAAGCCATGACCTTGTGGAACACAGCTCTAACGTATCAAGTTCATCTGCAAGCACAATTCCTGCCAGGAAAGAAAAATACTCTGGCAGACGATCTAGGCAGAAATATCATGGACCCTCACGAATGGAAATTGAATCCACAAATCATCAGCATGTTAACGCAAAAATGGGGTTGCCCAGACATAGATCTTTTTGCCTCCCCACTGAATTGCCAACTACAAAAATTCTGCACAAGGACTTATCACACACAAGCATGGAAAGTGGATGCTCTCTCGTTCAGTTGGAAAAGCCTAAAAGTTTATGCCTTCCCACCACTGCCTCTCCTTTCAAAAGTGCTCCTGAAAGCCAGACAAGAAAAACCACAGATGATCCTGATTGCTCCAGACTGGCCACGCCAGCACTGGTACCCAATCTTAAAGAACTTGGCTCAAGGCCCACCATGGATTTTGCCTCAAATTCCACACCTTCTGACTCAGCAAAACAATTGGATCCTGCACGGTCAGCTCAAAACTCTAAACCTGGCTGCATGGCAGATTCATTAGTCAAACAGGCAACACCTTTCTCTAAAGCTGTTATGGATGTCATTTTAGAGGCCAGGAGGCCTAGCACCAGGAAAGCTTACTCAGAAAAATGGAAGAAATTCTGCGCTAGGAACCAGGCTCAAAGCCTTGACCCTCTTGTCCCAAACATTCCTCAGATTTTACAATACTTAACTGAGATGCTGGACAAAGGCCTATCCTTCTCATCAATCAAGATCCACACCTCTGCCATTTCAGCACATTACAACACGGATCCTCCTTTTATTCTCTCATCCTTTGCTAAAGCAGTACCTCAGAAGGGCTAAAAACATAAGACCGCCCCGGGGAGCACCAGCACCAACTTGGGACCTCAATTTAATTTTGGAAATACTGACCCTGCCACCTTTTGAGCCAGCCAATACAGCCGATCTAAAATTTTTATCATGGAAAACAGCTCTGCTCCTGGCAATAACTTAAGCACGAAGAGTCTCAGAGCTACAGGTATTAATGGCAGTGGAAGCTTTTATAATATTTCATCAGGACAGAGTTTCTTTAAGGACAAACCCTACCTTTATGCCAAAGGTGGTATCTAGTGTGGCTCTTAACCAAACCATCCATTTGCCAACTTTTTATCCAAACCCCCAGAATAAAGGGGAGAAACTTCTTCACTCTTTGGACATGCACAGGCAGCTACGCTTCT